>NC_065552.1:35830149-36142179 GCF_022605725.1 Anthonomus grandis grandis
AAGATGTATCAGTGACGGCCGTCACTGTAAAACGAACGTCATCATTTAAGTCAAATATAAATGCCAAACATAGAACGATTGCGCAGGTTTAAGGTAAAGTCTATTAACCTTTCGTACAACCCCTCATTTACAGAAAATCAAGGAATGGGCATTTATGTAAGGTCAATGATCGTAGCTTTTTTGAGATTCTGTAATCAGAGAATTTCGCCATTTTGGGAATCTAACAGGGCTCTCATCTTGGCCCACTTTTATTCGTCTTTTAGATTAATATAATTGAATAAATATTGCTTAAAAAGGCTCTGTTCTATACCGAATATCGTCATATTTTTATTCAAATTCAATTAAATATTTGTTACCATTTATATCCGATTTAAATTTCGCGCCAATAATCTGAACTAAACTGTCAACCGACCTCCCAGCAGCGACGCGGCTCCATATATACTCGGCAGGCCACTTTCCGGAAGATTCGCTCCAGAGATGTCGTGCGGTGTGCCCACTTGCATCATTCCGGTATGACGAAGTACAGCTACTATTCATCTATTGAGTCTGTAGCCGGCAAAAGAATGTTAAGAATGCAATAGTTGGGTTTAGCCGAGTTGCCAATTTTAGCTATGTTATGCATACTTTTTACTTTATTCTATTTAAATTTAAAAAGAAGAAAAAAAGGAATGACAACAGTGCATTTTTTTAACGTTTAACAATGAACTTTTACCGAGTATATCGCGGGAGCCGTAACATTCTAAATGGGTTAAACGGAAAAAATTAGTCTCACTGGCGTCCCACTGGGAATTACCCATAAATTATGGTATTTGTATATGCAGGTATTATATTAGTTTAATTATCAATTTATTAGTGTATTATAATAGTTGGATTATTAAGGACAGGGAAATTTAGCACCTATACAGTTATAAAATAATTAATAATTTATAACCTGCACCTACCGTTAATTCTTTTTGTATCCTTTTTATACCTTTCGAATTGTCTTTTTATTATCTACCAATCATATCTTAAAGGGCTAATCTGATAACATTAGGTAAATCAAACATTTTAATCGAATTATTTATGATATACATATATTCATATTGGTGAATGATTTGGGGACAGGGCTATTAATCGCTCTTTTTTTATTAGAACCGCTCATCCTTTTCTGAAAGTGTGCAAGTATCTGTTTAATTTTTCATTTCTTGATAATGTTGTTGATTATAAAAAAATAATGGATTTTATTGGAGAAGATGTCAAAACCGGAGCAAAATTTTAATAAAATATTTGGAATAGCAGAAAACATTAGTTCGAGTGATTGCTACATTGTAGTACATGCCGGAAACGAAAATGGATCTGTTAAGGGTGCATCTCTAATTTTTAAAGCTGCACTATCTACGGGATATTATCACGGGCAAATGAACGAAACAAATTTTACAAAATAAATAGAAGAAAAACTGTTGGCAAATATTCCGGAACAGACTGTTGTTATTATAGACAACGCCCCCTATCACTCTGTTTTAGCAAGTAGTATCCCCAAAATTCCTTGACAAAATGTGTAATAATAAATTGGCTCAAAGAAAACAGAATTAATTTTGACGAATCAAAAAGAAAATTTGAGCTTTAAGATTTATTACGTGCGTATAAGCCTAATACGACCAATAAAAATTATAAAATAGACAACTTAATGAAAGAACATGGACATATTCCACTAAGAAAACCATCTCACATGTGCGAATTAAACCCTATAGAATTAGTGTGGGCCGAAGTAAAGCGATGTTTAAGAAATCATAATACTGATAATTTAACAGCTATACCAAATTATTATATGAGGGTATGGAGTCTGTTAGTTCCAATCTTTGGAAAAATCGGTCAGACATGTTATAGATATAGAGAATAGGTATTGGAAAACTGACCAGATATTGGAGGACATCCCTGAAAAATTATTTATAAAAGAAGCTGATGATGAAAGTGACGAGTTAGACGGTTCGAAAGAAGAAAACATTGATCCTGATTTTGACTAAGAAACAATGACAATTTTTGTGTTTATTGTTTTTTGTTCATCAGTACAAATTTAATTAAGATTACTATAATATGTATAATTGTACATAATATACTATTTATTATGTATAAAGTCTTTTAAGTTAGATTGTAGTCTTTAATTTTACTTTGTTTTGTTTAATTTTTTTATGTTATGATGAAAATAAAAACATTTAAAAAATTTACTTCAAATCGTGTTAAGAAAAAAATTAAATGTGTTAAGAAGATGGGATTTCCAGGGAGTCCATTAATATAGGCTTACAAAATCAATCGCTTTTATTCTTGGTTATAAAAATAAAAAAACTAGATAAGTAGAAAGTAAAATATCTAATATTTTTTAATTGATAGTGTGCGCCACTGAAAATGCCTCGAGACCAAGTTCGAAATGGGTTTTTTACAGTATTTATGGCCTTCTTCCCCCTTTGGTCGCGGTTATAGTTAACGCAGATGAATAGTAGCATTTATAGCGTTGCCAATATTGTTACACTGCCCTCTCCCTAAGCTCATTTGGTTCCGAAATAATTCCAAACATGCTAAACGTGAATATTGGCAACTGGTAAAAATAACAATCAATACTTTTTTCTAGAGAGCAATATTGAGGAGTATACAGCACACCAGAACTTGCTCGCCTGTAGACCTCAAGACCACTTTAAAGACATGTTGCGAATTATCCTACAGTCCAGACTATAGAGTCCGCATGCAAGTTTGGAAATTGCTAGGCTTCTCAGATTCTTTGCACTCCTTTTTTAGACACTCCTGATATGACGCCTCTTTGGTACTATGGTGAAAATAGAGTAACAAATAAAAAAAAAACACATAGGCAATGTACCAAGTTAGATTTACTCGATGATGTTCGATCATTGTCATTACGTCTCGGTTTAATTCATTATTTAATAGTCAAACATTTTTTACTCTTTTTTGGGCTTTGTAGTAAATTTTTCATTTATTTCCAATATTTACCCACAGAATAAATGATGACTAAAAAAAGAGAACGCAATTTTATTAAAAGACTAAACAGAGAATTTCTATTTATTTAAAAAACCCAAAATAGACGCAATAGAATTCGTGCGCTGCCTTCCAGGAACAAATGCAGCAACAGAACGTGCTTTTTCTACTGTCAATAGAACATGGACAACTGAAAAAATGCACTTAAACATTAAAATCTATAATAGGTGTAAAATATAATTTGAGTCGTTCCATGTAAAATATCACGACATTTTAATAAATAATTATAAGAAAATCTCATCCATATTTCACAAAGAGACCGACGTATACAACAGACGAAAAACACAAAGTCACGGTCTTACAATATTTACTTAAAGCTACACGTGTTTCGCTCTACTCAGAGCATCATCAGGCCTAAAACAATAATAATTAGTATTGAAAGAAAAAAAAACAAAAGAGGAGGACATTAAAAAGACTAAAACCTTAAAAAGCCACTAACGTTGGCAAAACAGTAAATAAACATACATTTAAGGTTAGGATGACTATACAGTTATTTAGAACCAAAAAATAAAAAATAATAAAAATTCACCTATTGGGAATCGAACCTGCGACAACAAGCTTACAAGCCAGAGACTATAACCTATGGGCTACCGGAACACTGAGAAGAAGTTCAAAACATTTGTTGTTAAGCCAAGGCATTTTAACACAATATTAAACTTATTTCAGTTGGAAGAGATTATGTAAATATAAAATTGATTAAATAAGATTATTAAAAATAAGGTTGGGTTCAAAATTAAATACGTCGTTAACACAGACAAGAACAGGACTCTTCTTGGCTTTAGTAATTTCCATCCTCTCCAGAGGGTCAAGCTTTTTCCCTTTAGGGCATTCATGAAGTATTTCAGCTCCGACCTCTAGAGAAAAGTGATGTGTGGAAGCTAACAGGTGATTCGCAAACGCTGACTTTGTATCACGGACGTCTGTATTTTTAAATTTCTCAAACAACGCTACATGTTCTTTAACGCGTGTAGAAATTTTTCTTCCAGATTGGCCAATATATACAGCGTCACAATCCCCACATTTCAAAGAGTAAACCCCTGATTTCGAAAAGACATTTGCCTTGTCTATCACGCTCACTAACTGTTTTTTTAAATTATTCGCGGTTTTGATGTTAGGAGTCTTAAAAAATTTAGCTAAATTTAATGAAATTGAGCCGAAAAAGGACAAAGATCTAAAGGACTTTTTGTCGTCTTTCGCATGAAGAAGGTTGTAAGTCAACCTATATTTATTTAAGAACTTAAAGTATAATTTGTTAATTAAGTAAAGTGAGAATCCATTATTAAAAGCAATATGTTTTATAATATTAAGCTCTTTAGCAAACGCTTCCTTTGACAGAGCAATGTTAAAAAGTCTGTAAAAGAAAGAATTGAAGGAGGCAAATTTGTATGGATAGGGAGAAATAGACGCGTATTGAATGACATTATCAGTAGTTGTGGGTTTACGATATATTTCAAATATTAGTTTAATATTGAGTCTTTCTATAAGGAAGTCTAGGAATGGCAGTTTACCATTTTGTTCTTCCTCAATGGTAAAAGAAATCTTTGGTTGCAAAGAATTCACAAAACAAAGAAAATTTGTCAAATCTTCTTTCTGGCCATTCCAGACAATGAAAATATCGTCAATGTACCTCTTATATTCAATGAGAAACTCCCCAAACCTACCCTTAACAATCCTTTCTTCTAGGTTGCTCATAAAAATTTTACTTAACAGTGGGGAAAGGCATGAACCCATAGCCAATCCAGAGACTTGTTTGAAAATTTTATTATTGAATTGAAAGAAATTTTGATTCACAACAAGGCTGTCACAACAAGAGGTTATCAACTATAACTCGACTAAGGGAAGATTTTAATAATAGAGTTCCTACCAGATCTATACATTCTGTAGGGGGAATGCTAGGAAAAAAATTTTTTACATCCAAAGAAATAAGTATAGATCCGTCAGGTATGTAAAGATTTTTCAGACTATTTGACAAATCCACTGAATTTTTAAATTTCTCTAGTATTAATCTCTATTATTATTGATATTATTGGTGATATTATTTTGCAATTTTTTATTATTTTTTATTTTTGGTTCTAAATAACTGTATAGTCATCCTAACCTTAAATGTAGGTTTATTTACTGTTTTGCCAACGTTAGTGGCTTTTTAAGGTTTTAGTCTTTTTAATGTCCTCTTTTTTTCTTTCAATACTAATTATTATTGTTTTAGGCCGGATGATGCTCTGAATAGAGCGAAACACGTGTAGCTTTAAGTAAATGTTGTGAGACCGTGACTTTGTGTTTTTCATTGTTTTTCGTCTCTTTTAATAAATGATCCTAAGAAAAAAACATTTTTACTTATAGGTATGTAATGTTAATGTGGTAAGAAAAGTTTCTTAAATTTGGATAAAATATTAATTTAAAATTATTAAGTTTTTCCCAAAATAATAAAGATTATCCTTAACCATGATTTGAGATTGTTACTGTGATTAAATATGATAAATTAATATAAATAACTACAACGTAAGGCCAAAACTTAGAAACAGCTCAATTAAAAAACACAGACCAAGAAAACATCAGACCAAAAGCTAGAATATACTATACATAATCATAATCTTACTTATTTTCGCATTTCCTCTTCCCAAAGTCCTTGTAAACAGCCTAAAACAACTTAATATCCTTCCATAAAATTTCCCGTGATACTTTTTTTCATGATGAACACATTTCGCATTCCCGAAATCAATTCCTGATGGCTTCAAAGTGGTTCTTTTTAATTTTTCACTCGATAATTCGCACTTTTTAACAGACCCCGGCACGTCGTGCACCGAATGCGAGAGACCGTACTTGAAACTTCGACGTTTCCGCAATTTTGTTCCACTTTTAGGTTGCTCCAGTAACTCTGGATTGTTGGCCACTCGGGCCAAAAACTGTAGATCCGCGCACGTAAAATTTCGACGGTCTTTTAAACGCACGGACATTTTGGTTGCTTAATATTTTCATACTTTTTTTTTTTCATGTGGTTAGCGTAACTCAAAAATATGCTATAGGAAACATTTCTTATTACGCCCACCAAAGGCTGCTTTTTATGCTTACTGGATTACAGAATTAGTATCACCCAGCAGCTTTTATCCAATATTATACGGAATAGGTCACGAAATATATAAGAAAACAAACAAGTTGTGCCCACTTAAACAGGAGAAAAATAACTAATTGTAAGCAAGTAATATGTAGACCCCTGTCAGTCCCTCTCAAATTGGGTGCGGGTGATGAGACTGTCGAGGTCAGTAAACAGAGGTCGCAAAACGTGTTATCGTTAGTCTTTCAATAAATAATAATACCGTGTGTGTGTGTAACTTTTTCAACGAGTTTTAACTAGATTTAGAGTTAAACAATCGTTTAGTTTGTCATCTTTCTCCGCTACATCCTATACAAATACAATGTAGGTATTTAAAAGAAATATAAAACCCAACGTAAATACCCACATTTTTAAACTAAAGGAGATTAAAATAAAACTGGAACATATATAGAGTTTTATTATGATTTTTTTGTAAAAACCAATGTAAAATTTAAATATGACTAATTTATTATGTCTATCCTATTCTTCAAAGTCATAATATTAAAAGTAGTTAGGAAATAAAACCTACACCAATTTTAGTACTCCAAATCTTCTAGCTCGTTAACTACATAATATTTTATTTGCTTAAAATGTTAATTAGAAAATGTACGGCGAAAATAAACATATTTATATACATCAAACAATGGACTATAAGATGAAACCTGTTTGCCATGGGATTTGCTTATTTCGACGCTTTAATTGAATTAATATTTGTTTTTCGCGTATAAAGTGGCCCAAACACATTTGTTGTTTGTTAAAACGTGAGTTTTTCAACAAATAAAATCGTGTGCATCATAAATATACAGTAAAGAAAATTGTGTGCTTTTTAGTTTTTTAGCTCCTTTCCTTTTTGATCTGACATCCCTGAACTGGCAACAAAACCAATAAATAAATTTTATCCCATTTTTTCGGTGATGTAGATATTCTTTTTGTAGTATTATTTATTTATTTCATTAAAAACACCACAGCTTGACAACCAACTACATATTAGAGATAAAATACATAAGCATTTAAGAAGTTCAATTTTTTTTTCTCAAAAAAAAGAAGTACTTTACCATATGCAATTCTAATAGGCCCAGAGCCGGAGCTATGCGGGCCATGCAAACAATATTGGATTCATATATTAAATAGTTATAAGTAAAGAAGAGTATAATAAATTTTAGAGGTTTGTAAGTAACATTTAAGATTGTCAGAGATAAAACAATGTTTATATCCTATCAGAAAAAGTTATTAAAACTGAAGGCTTTGAATAAATTATTATTTAGGACTTAGGTATTGATGGAGCTTTATTATATAACTGCAATCTTGTTGACAGCATACTTTGACCACCAGATATTCTCATCAGCTCAGTTGTGAGCATATTGGATTGTCTTATAGTTTTGTTTCTCTTGAGAGGAAGTTAATGTGATGTTAGTGTGAATATTTGAGTGTCTAGTATACATCAACAAGTTTTAAAAACAAATAATAGGTACATGTCTATGATTTTGTTTGGCTTATATGATTCAGAAGTGGGATGAAACACTTTCTTTTATGGTTCTGTTTTTGTAGAGGTTTTGTATGTCTTAGGTAGCTATTTTAAGTTTCTCTACAAATGATAGTAAGGTATGAGAGATAGTAAGGTAGGTGAATGTATTCATCATTTTACATTGAGATATTTAGCAACTCTGTTCAATACACCCACCGCAGGAGAGGTTTTCTCAGATACATGTTGAATATGATTAACCCAAGTCAACCTCTTATCTATGTATAAGCCAAGATGATTAAATCCAAATGATTAAATCAATTTTCGAACCTCTCCAGGAGGTTCAAAAATTGATTTAATCATGCATTCTTATTCGAAATAAGCCGAAATAACCATATCTCTACATTTTTTTAAATTAAATGTGACTTTATGATAGCATACCAAATCATGTATTAGTGTTAGATCTTCTTTTAAGGCATAATAAACTTAAATATAATTTATTCATGCAGAGAAAATATTAACACATAAACAACTGAAGTAGTTAAATCTTCCTTAAAAACTCGGTTTCATAATTATGTGAACAAAAAGAATTCCATTCATCTATAGTCTATAGCTACATTAAAAAACAAAATTACCATCAAACCTCTCTTTCTATATGGACCCTACATTTAGTTTTTTTTAGCCTAGAGTATAGTTCAGAATTGTGAACTTGGGATTTCGGTTGTTTTTGAAGCATTTAAATCAGACTGTTAAATTTTTATATGGTGTTAACTAAAGTATATAGTTTTTAGTTTTTTTTTAGTTTATCTGTTTTTTCAAAAGTCAAAGTCAAACGTTTATTGGAAAGCAAATTTGCTGTACAATTTACAAAGAATTCCTAAATTTTCAATAAACATATAACAAACAATTACAAAGTGTACTTAGAGGTACCTACAGTAGAAATAAAAGAAAATTAACCTAGACATTCATGCACCCAATTACAAGTCATTAAGGTTCTGCAACATAAGTATAAGATAGGTCAAGGAATTCTGTGAAAGAATAATTAGCAGATCTCAATAAAAATTTTTAATGACAGTATCAAATTCTCGTCTATTCAAGTTGTGAATCCTCAAAGGCAATAAATTATACATGAGCTTTCCATCATGGAAAATAGTATTTCTACTTAAAGTGCTCTGAGACTGAGGTACCTGAAGGTTTTATCTAGATTGAGTTTGGTAATTATGTATATTAGCCTTTTGTTGGTAGTTATTAGAATGACAGTGATGAAATGTTTCAAACAAAATAAGATCATATAGAGTTAGTATTTTGTAGTGTTGAAACAGAGGCTTACAGTGGTCCCTATAGTCTGCACATAATAAGACCCTAACAGCTCTCTACTGCAGAAGAAACAGAGAATGTAACTTGGTAGCAGTACAGTAACCAAAGAACAGGATGAGATTCAAAAAGGGCATGGTATACTTCTTTTGAGATGCCCGGGTTATTAATCTCCATAGCTACTATTCTTATTGCATAAATAGCTGATGATAGACTTTTTAATAGCTTGCTAATGTGAACATCCCTCTTTAAGTTTTGGTCAATTAGTCCCAGGAACTATAACTATACTCACCCACTCTCTGAACCAAACTATTATGAATTTGTAAGGATATTCTAGGAGAGTGTGTTTGGAAAAACCATAAATTTAGTTTTAGAAGTATTTAAAGCTAACCTGTTTTCATCAAACCAGCATTTTATTTTGTGCAAGTCCTCATTAATAATGCTCTACAGAAGAGATAGATCCTGCCCTGGCCAAAATAGACAAGTGTCTTCTGCAAAAAGATAGATCATTAGTATATAGTATAAACAGGAGGGGACCCAATAGAGAACCTTGAGGAACCTCATTCCTAATGATCTTAATTCCAGAGGACACCTCAGTTCGGCAAAGGCCTCTAAGACACACACACTGCTGCCTGTTCTCCAGATATGATGCAAACCAGTTCAGGGCAGCACCCTTGCATCCATATATATTAAGTTTTTCCAAAAGCATTTGATGATTAACACAATCAAATGCTTTGTCAAGGTCACAATACACTGCTACAGTCAATTATTTGTCATTAACACTCTTGTAAACATGCTCAAGTAATTGGTATATGGCATTTTTAATGCTTGTGTTGGCTCTGAATCCAAATTGTGAAGGTGTTATTATTTTATTCCTATCTAAAAATTTAGTAAGGTGAGTCTTGGCCAAGGTCTCCAGTATTTTAGAAAAAAATGATAGTAGGGAAAACTTTCAGAACAAGTGTGTTTCACCACCCTTGTGAATTGGAATTACCTTTGATGATTTTATTTACAATACCTCCAGAAAATGAGTAGTTTATGAGACTGGTCAAAACCTCATTCACCCTAAAATGTATCTGTCCTAGTAATTTTGGTCTAATTTTATCCAAACCAGAAGAAGATTTTTTTAATGTTTTTAATTATTTTAATTACTTCCTCAAGAGCAGTTGGTTTAGAGAAGAAACTATTAAGGGGGCTGTTACTTCCACATAATTTATTTTGTTAATGTTTAGCAGACAGCTGTTTTGTGGTGTGTTCAGCCAAGTTTACATAGAAGTCGTTAAGTTTTTCAGCAATCATTCCAGGATCTGATAATACCATATTATCAGCTACTAACATTTATAGTTGGGAACTTTGCTGTTATGTATACTTTTATAAAAGGTAAAAACATAAAATCTACAGAAACATTTAAATGACAAAGGTTACATGTTTCGCCTGACTAGAGCATCATCAGACCTATAATAATTAAGATGATGGAACCCGAAGAACAGAAAAGTCAACAAAAACTTACCATAACATAGATACACAAAACACCTAACATATAAATAACCAAAGCTTACAATAAAGTGGCACTATCTATGTACAAAGAACTTAACTAAACAATCAAATTGCCTTATACATTTCAAATTCAAATTCAAATAGTTTATTGTCCAACAGGAAAATTCCCAATTATAAGACAATCGAAATAATTAAAATTAAAACAGTACAAGTTATAAGCACCTTAAATAAGTAGTACAAAAAAAATAATATAAGATCCAATATAGAGTGATAACAAAATTTAAAATTTAGAACAATATCATAATTGTAAGAATATAAGACACACTAACCAAGTGATACAATCACAGAAAAATAATCAGGTATCATTCAAATTAAAAGAGGAACACATCCTTTTTTTAAAAACATATTCAGTGCTGCTAAAGATGTCGACATCTATAGCATTCATCTGATTATACCATGCACAAGCACGGCACAGTGGAGCTTTGCTGGACAAATTTGTTAAGTTAAGAGAGGGATAAAATATATGGTGCCTCCTTGTATTGGCAGGAGGAACAAATAGAGGTAGCCTCTCTAAGAGCTCAGAACAATCAATTTTATTATTGCAAAGTTTATATAAAAATATCTGACTAGAGAGAATAGTATTTTGCTTTAGTGACAAATAGTTGAATCTATTCAGCAAGTACTCCTATTTCACACCTCTTACTGGATATACTCCATCCAACTTAACAGAAAGCAACTTTAAGAATCTGCTCTGTACATACTCCAGTCTGTTAACATGAACATCATAGATGGGGAACCACAACATAGAGCCATACAGTAATTTAGACTTTACTAATGAATTGTACAATACAGTCAAGCTGGATATATTCTTAAATTGAGAAGTGGACCTTACTATAAACCCGAGGGATTTTAAGGCTGAATCAGTGACCTGTGCTACATGCTGGTTGAATGTGAGCCTCTTATCTACTTCAATGCCCAAATCCTTCATTGAAGAACAGTCTAGCAACTGAGAACCACTCAATATATATGGGCATAAAATCTCTTCATGAAGAATGGAAATTGTCATTTTTTTACATTTGTCACAGTTTAGGGGTAGTATTTCTTTCACACCATTTAAAGACCCTATTCATGTCCTCTTGCAGCTTCAGGCAGTCCAGCATAGTACGAATGATACGAAACAACTTCAAATCATCAGCGAATAAAAGACAGAAACACTCCATACAATCAACTAAATCATTAATAAATAGATTGAACAGCATTGGGGCGAGGTTACTGCCTTGGGGCGCACAACTTGAAGCCACATAATACTCAGACCAAAAACCATTAAATTCAACATACTGAAGCCTGCCAGTCAGATATGAGATGAAGAACTCCACCAGACAAGGATGAAATCCAGCCGAAGCCAGCTTCTGTGCCAGCAAAGTCTAGTGTACAGCACATCCAACTGGCTTTTCTGATTTATAGCTAGATATGCTGTTTCCAAGAAACAAGCCATATTAGTGACAGTAGTTCTTTTCTGAAAGAAACCATGCTGCTTTTCTGTAATTATGTGCTTAATTTGAGGAGACAATTTATCGTGGACACATATCTCTAAAGCCTTCAAAAAATAAGGGAGAATTGACACCGGTCTGTAGTTCTCTATTCTGCCATGGTGTCGCCACTCTTAAACACTGGACATATTTTAGCCTTTTCCACTCTTCCAGAAATGTATTGGTCTTGAGTGATAAGTTGAAGATTTGTAAGAGTGGTACAGCCAGGGCCATTTCAGAAATTTAACAATCATTTAAGAGTCTACAATTATTAAAGGTTATTAAAAACTAGATGGCCATCAAATTTGAACCTTTCATTAACACAAGACAGATCTGGGCTTTTGAAATTTTAAATTGTCGAAACAGTGGGCTGCCAATGCAGTTGTGGATATAGGTCACCTGATGGACCCGTCATGCCCCACCGGGGGTTACCAGGATGTGGGCTTTACTAATTATTACCATTGTCTCCAGCAAGTCTAGTTTTTTACTTTTATTGCACTGATGCAGTATTTTTATATTTTGACTGTCAGGAAAATTATGTTTGGAGTCGAGGAGGTGATTAGCAAATTCCAATCTGGGGACTGTGATATCAGTATTTTTAAATTTGTTATATTGAGCCTTGTGTTCACTAATCCTAGAAGAAATCTTGTTATGTATAGTTTCATACTAGGATTTTTTAACTTAATTGTATGTTTATGGATATTTCGTATAAGATAAATATTATTATTAAATAGGTATGTTAAATTATTTTATTAATTTATTTCTGAATATGAGAGGGAAAGATTATAATGGTTTAGTTTATCCATAAGTATAGGTAAAGAGAAATACTGTAAATCCTGTGTATTAATAAACATTTTGATTTAGTTTTGCTTAAAAAAAAAATTTATCTGGTAAGTACAATGAAGGTGGCAATTATTGCATTGATTTGGTGAACTTTATGTTTCTTTTGTCTTTTTTTATCAGTAATTTAATTTGTCAAAGCCATGATTCCAAATTCCAATAATATAAAATCAACATAATAGACATATTATGATATTTGGCTGCTTGTGAGTTGAGGAATACTTGATAATATAAAAAGTGATGATACTGAATAGTATTAAAATAAACTAATTTTCTTGACTTGGGAGTGGCCTATTGAACTAGGACACAAAATGATGGATTTTCTTTTACTGAATTGGCAATTAATGGCAATGGTGCCTCTTTATTGTAGATATAGTATGGAAGGATATTATGTTGGAGGAGAGGAACATGTCAAGTCAGCTAGAAAAAAAATTAATGACGAAATGCACTTGAAATAGGCAGGTCAGGTTAATTTTCTTAGATGGGGTAAAATTGTATGACAGGTGCAAAATAAGTTATACAAGTACACTAAGGGAAAGGAGGATTCGGTGACAGTAATTTAATAGAACCGTTTCAGTATTTTTTAAACATTTTTCTACAAAATGTGAAGTCACAACGATGAACGATCGCTTCGAGGAAACAAATGAACTTGATTGAAATTTGACAGGAGCGGCCATGTTGGTGCGCGCAGGCAGGAGAGAAAAAATCGTAAAAATTTCAGTTTTTTTAGGTACTTACTGCTGATTTTCATGCCTCCAAGGGGGGGATTCAATGGCTGCTTGTTGCCCTCAGCAAAGGACGTCGTTCTTGGCCGCCCGCTCATTCTTTTTAACCACAAGTCCCCGAAATCCCATACACCTATCACATTTCCTTTCCTAATAACTTCTTGTTACTTTCAAGCCCTCCCGCACAGTTTATTTAACGCGTACAATTACACTAATTAACGGCGAGCCAAATGCGATTCATTTCACCACTTGAATTTTTGTATTAAAACATTTTCCATTTTTCTTCACTGGGAACGGGCTTCACCTACCCAATAATTTTTTGGATGCTCAGACATTGACCCGATCGGGTGTTTCCGTGTCATATCGTGGCCAATCACGTCGCGTACGTAAAACACGGATCGACCCGATTGTGTTTTGCGACAGTCGATAAATTGCTTGACGTGACGTGAGCGTAGTAGAGCCGCATGCTTTTAGACATTTATGTAGAAATCTGTAAACGTGTAAAAGGACCGAAATATTTCTTTATCCCCATTCAAATACCTTTTTTTAGATGTTAATATTGTGCATATTCTTAAACGAATCTTTCTATTAGAAAATACTACCTAATGAGAGAATACCTACCTAATGTCATAACTAATATTTTGTCATAGAATTAAACATCAGTAGATTTATTACTTATGTAGCTCAGCTCAATTTATAATGACCAATTTACACATATAAATAGAACGAGAATTTATCCATAAATAAAAAATCAATTAAGGCAACATGCAACTGGCGCCATCTATTTGAACATGTAGTAAGGAAAAACAAATTTTGGGAAAATTATTTTTTATGACAGTGAAGTTTGACAAGTAAATACAGGTGTCCTAAGGTAGGGTTCACACGTTGTTATAAAGGATGCGCTTAGATCAAATAAGATATTTGTCTCTATCTCTTACTCTCTGTAGCAAAATTGTAATATTACAATTTGTTTTTGTTTATCCGCTTTAACAACAAATTACATAATATACAGGATAATATGGCATAGCAGGTTTTGATATTTTATATGAGCCGTTCAGCGGAAAAGTGGTCAAACTCCCTTAAAGTAGAAATTTAGAAAATTAATATTTTGCATCTGGATGAATTAAAAAATCACAATAGCATATTCTCTACTTTTTTGTTCATATTTATAATAACCCTGTACTAAAATTTCATATGGTAAACATTTTTACTGATTGCGCCCATTAATTACATTTTTGCCGCCCAATGTCATTCTTCCAGTAAGTTTTTTTCAAAAACATAGCGGAAAAGTGGTATAACTTGGAGAGTTATGTCACTTTTCCTCGTAAAAGTTAACCAAATTTCACGAAACTGATGAACCAAAGAAAAATAATAGCTGTAGTATGTTTACTATGATATCTATTACTGATAAAAGTGTTCAAAAAATATAGAGCTTGAAGAGCAAAACATTACTACTACTTATCTTACATACTAAACCTACAGTAAGGAGAGTAAGAACAAGTTATTAACCCATTTGACCCTGAAACTATATTTTTCCGAATTTGTATATTTTTTTCTTAAAAACGGTCAATAGAAGGTCCCATAAGTCGAGAAAAAATCACGATTTTCTTTTCAATTTCCAGTTTTGGAAAAAACGGCGGTCCTTTTAAAAGGACGGTAGGATAAAGGGCTACTATTAGAAAAATAAGTAAAGACTTAAAAATATGTTTATATATCTTACAAAATGCTTAGCAAAATACTTAAAAAGTAATTTGTATGATAGTCCACAAAACAGTTTTTTGGGTGAAGACCAACTTCACATTTTTGGCACACAAAATTTGCTTTTTTGTGGCACACAGCACATTTCCGCTGACTCTCGTAATATGTAACTAAATGATCTAGTCTATCGTAACGTGAGAATTGGAATGCAGTTTTTGGCAATTTCGAAGGTCCTCTCTTAGTTGTTTTCCTGTACGTTTTGAGCAGCTGTGTCCCTAGGTCCCTTCTAAACTGACGTTGGTCAAGAGTATTATTCCTATGGAGTTGCCACGAGTTTAGTGAGGCCATGTCTACACAGTGGGAAAATAACGGAAAATACCACTTTTTACCTCGTACTGAAACTCTATATTGGCTTATGTTTTGGTCACTACGGTCTACACCTCCCATATGTTCGTTGTATGCCTTGATCAATTGAGGCTGATCTATATAAACATGCTTTTTTTCAGCCTGTGAAAATCGTTTGACCTTATTTACTGGCAAAACTGAACATGCATTGGTGGCTAAAGTAACAACGCTGTTGTCATTCCATTTGCATAATGCGACTTCATTATCGACAACAGCACATTCAAATGTACCTCGTGTCTTTTTCTTCAGAACTGCCGCATTGCTAAATGGAGATTGTGGGATCAGGTTTTTACGTATAGTACCAGTTGCCTCGTTGTTTGATGTTCCTCAATTTTCGCTCCTTTAGAAGTGACAAAGATGTGAAAAAATTGTCAAAAAATATGTGAAAGGGCTGGTAAGGCATTTTCTGTAAAACATCTGCATATTGGAGAACAACTGACGCTCCCAAACCTAGGTGTTTATATTTGTCCGGTGTTTATAATTGTTGTCGACGCACCTTGGTAGGGATCAAAATAAACAATGTATCCAAGGCGTAGGGTACCTACCCAAAATTTATACCCTCACCTTATAGGCTTGCCTCGAATAAATTGCTTACCGCTATGTCTCCCAAATTACGGTATCATGGCCTCATCAAGGCTGTGATTCTTTTCAACTGGGGCATAATCAAAAAATTTTTTATTTAGGCTCTTGAAAAGAGGACGCAGTTTAGAGTACTTGCCTTTTTTATCAAGGGAAGTATTATCACTGCAATGAAGATTACTTATTATGAATTGAAATCTATCTCTGGAAATAGCGGCTAATATAAGTTTATTCTAGGTATCGTTGCAATTTTGCCAATACATATGTCGCCTTGGAACAGTTGTATATCCACTGACAAGTAACACCCCTATGAGGCAGTTTTTTGCTGTGCATAAATATTGGTAAAATTGCCAATTTCTCCTACCAAGTTCTCATCAAAGACAGCTTGAAAATATTTCCAGAGGGACGATTGCTTTGTGCAGTTTGAACTGATTGCCATTGCATAAACGTAGACTCTAAGTCTTTATTGAGAGTAGTCAAACGTCTTTATGTGTTTAGGTTGCAAAAGTGGACAACAGAAAGTGGATCGTCATCACTGTCCCAGTCGTCTTCACCTTCTATGTCAAATTCAATTTTCGCCGGGGCCCTTAGTTGCACTCCGGGTAAATTATTTGGTACTACATCGTCTTCAGCCCCAGAATCTTCATCGGTATCGCAGTTTTCGTTGGCATTTTCGGGTGGAAAAATTGTAATGCTCCAATTCCTCTAAGATTTCTGCCATTGTTAGTGGCTTTTTCCAATACCTGTAAAAAACCACATAGTACTATATAATCCTACCGTCCTTTTAAAAGGACTCGTTTAATTGAACGCTTCTGGATTGATCAAGAAGTGTGAAACATAACCACAAATATATAAAAAGGTTAGTATGTTATGTTATTTGTTAAAAACAATCAAAACAGGAACGAAAAAATAAACGAGTTTTAAAATATCTTACCTTGAGTCACTCATTGCAAAATCACTAGGAACACGGCGTGTTTTATTCGTCACTATCGATCCAAAAATTAACAAAATCCTAACGATCGCGATTGATCTTCTTTAAGATGTTAACTAAATATAATGTGACACTGGCGACATCTTCAAACCGTCAACTGAATCAGAAAAATACAGGTTTCTTTTTGAAATCCTTTTAAAAGGACGGTAGGCGTAAATGGGTTAAATAAATTAATCTTCATCAGAATCGGATAATGGACCACTGTCAACAGCATCTTCTTTTGTCAGTAAGTCCAGGATGAATCAGGGGACTGATGCTGAATCAGGGGAATCCACTGAAGAAGTTCTATCATATCTTTTTTCTTAGCTACAGTAACTGATCTACACACTACGTACCATAACACTAAAAAAACCTGACTAAACAAGAAAAAGCGAGTTTAATAGGACCTGGCGCGACATCGGAACAGCGTGGTGCCTTGACTTATACCACTATTCCTGCGAACGAATCCATTATGTTGAGAGGAATAACGTTAGGAAGCTCTTATCTTAGCTAAGTTAAAATTTGACTTATACCAGTTTTCGACTGAATATATTAGACCAGTAGAAACATAATTAATGGTATAACTCAAAAATTAAAAAATACTGACATATACCACTTTTCCTCTGAGCGGCTCATATAATCATTGCACTTTTAATAAAAATTATGGTGTTATACAGAGTGGTGATTTTAAAAAGAAAAGTTCAAATAAAGCTAAGTCCTAAACTCCTTAACTTTTGAGCTACAGAGTATTAAATTCTTAAGAAACTTTAATAAAAACTTTCTAGATATGTTTATGAGATTTAGCATACACCCTTGGTGTTTCAACACCGCTGCAGTATTTACAATGAAGACTAACCTGTGGCCCGGAGCTGGTTATGGCAGGGAAAACATTGCCAATGAAATCATTTTTACATCTTCTAGGAGTCGAGGTCACCAACAGTGTGTCCTGGCATGACCACGTTGCCGAGGTCGCCAGGACGGCTTCCAAAAAACTCGGAGTGCTTTTGAAAACGAAAAAACTGTATACACCAGAACAGCTGCTGACTCTTTATAAGGCTCAAATACGCCCTTCCCTTAAATATTGCTCGCATATCTGGAGCTCTGCACCCAAGCATAGTTTAAACCTGCTGGATTCTATACAGAAGAGAGCTATTGACAAACCAGAACTGACAAAGAGTCTGGATACTCTGGGGCACAGGAGAAAGGTGGCTGATCTCTGTTTATTCTACCGTTATTATCACGGTAAGTGCTCCTCTGAGCTGGCAGGCCTGATTCCACCCAGGGCTGTTCCGGCAAGACAGACGCGTCTAGCAGTTGCGGCTCATTAACATCGAGTCCACCTGCCTACCCCAAGGACGTCGCTGTATCGGGACTCATTCATCTGGAGAACATCTTCTTTGTGGAACGGACTTCCACCTCACATATTTCCCGACGCATACAACCTACAGCGATTCAAGATAAATGCCCACAAATATCTTCGCGCAAGCACCACTCTAAGAGTGACATAGGACTTTCCTCTTATGCTTGTGTTTACCATAAAAAAAAATAAAAATAAAAAAAATTATTCATTAATATGATTCCTTATTAAATGAAATTTGATTTTCCCGCCTTAATTTGGCCATGACTTTCTACAATTTCGATTGGTCTAGTTAGGCACGTTAAGCTGTCAAGTTAGTTACAATAATTTCCGTTGCCAAACGAGAGGACGTTAGCAGGTCTGTCAGAAGAATTTCTATCAGTTTGTAGGCAACCATCACTTCTATATACTTCTGTGTTTTGTGATACAAAAGTATCGAGTAGATCGTAGTATCGTCCACATCTCTAATATCAGCACGCTTACATACCTAGTACGCATGCGTAAATTTTAGTACCCTATATTCTCTGTTGGATTTTTTTCTAAATGATTTTCCGAGAAAAATGTACATGATTATACGAAAAGAAAATAGAATTCTAAAGGAAAATCTGTTAAGGGTTTCTTCTCAAAAGGTACTCATTACTGCTTTAGTTCCATTCACGCGGAGAAAATGATCGATATGACTTCAGGTCATGTTGCAGAAGAGGTAAGTCTATTTTGTACCCAAAAACTGATAAATTTAGGATAAAAAAAGGATTCTGACGGCCAACAATCTATAGAATTATTATATTAGACCGTTGCCTGTTGTATTTGATTAGTAATGTGGTAATTAACGAGGAAATAAGTTTGGCGCCATATAATTTCTAACCTCCAAAATGTCCTTGTCCTGGTATTTTAGCGCCATCATGGAATGTTCTTTTTGACTGTATTGTTTGATTATCAATTTACCTTTTGTACACAGTTTATAAGTTTATTTATTAAGTTTTTTATAAACAAGTTTGTATGAAACTTGCTTAGTCTAAAATTACTCGAAAAAACTTAATCTTATTTCAGAATCAGTAGTGGTTACTAACAGCAAAATAGTAAAATAAATATTAGAAAAAAAATATAGAAAGATGCATAATACAAACGTAGTTTTAATAGGACCTTCTCTGTTTAAAAATAGGCCCATACTTAATTCATTTATAACATCACAACATCGGGAAATCTCAAAATGCATTAAATCCATAAATGGAACTACACTTGTACCCATTGTTGGCGTTTACATAAATAAGGAGCGCATGGTACATTATCTCATTGATTTCTGTCAATTAAATAATATTAAATTGAATGTTCACCAAGACTGTCAACATCTCAGTCCAATGTAACATTTGGGAATAGTAAACTCTACTGTTGACATACAAGCTAGTAACAATCATGTAAATGTAAAACACATTCAATCTAATGTTTTACCTAGCCAACTAACTCTAATGTTGTTAAATATTTAATGTCTGCGACATAAAACTAGTGAACTTTCACTTTTTTTGTATGACTTAAACTATCCTAGTATTTTATTACTTACTGAGCACTGGCTTAAACCGGGTGAGTTTATTGATCTACCAAATTATGTTATTTTGTCTAGTTTTTGTCAAAGTTTGTCTTCTCATGGTGGATGTATGATATTATTATGTAAAAGCTTTTTAGAACACAACTCTTTTCAACAGGTAGATAAATTTAACCATCTCCTAAAGGAAATGACTTTTGAATTTACTGTAATTTACTCCAAATCCATAAACTTATATGTAATTTGTATTTATAGATCTCCTCTAGGAGACTGCAGCGAATTCTTTTTAAAATTAGAGACACTTTTATTTGAAATTCCATCGGCGGCTTACATAGTTCTTACAGGAGACTTTAATATCAACTTTAATGATAAAAATTCTGTCTTTACTCTGCGCCTCGATCATTTAATGGGGGCATTTCATATACATATGCATGTAAAAGATTCTACTCGTATAACACAGTCAACAAGCTCCACTATTGACTATATTTGTTCTAATTTTCCATATGACTCCGTGGAGTGTACAGTCACAAATTCTGCTTTATCAGACCATGATTTTATACTATGTAAAATAGCAAATATACAAAAGGAATGTAGTGTATCTGCACAGCGATATGGTCGAATTTTTGGTATAAATAATTTTAATAAGTTTTGTCAACTTTCAGTTCTTGAGTCCCGGAATTCTATTTTTGATTTATTTATTTATTTAATATATCAACGGGCTTTGGCCCAATATTACAAAAAAATATAAGAATAATAATTGCATGATTAAACTAACCTAACCTAACATACAATTAAAGCTTAGAATATAAAGATTACCTATAACTTGGAACAATCAGTTCAGAGAAAAAAAAAAAAAAAAAGACAATACTTAATACTTATAGTTAACATGGAGTAAGGACAATTACCATCACAATTCACAACACCTTATAGTTCTAGTTTAAGACAGCATTATCAATTAATAAGATTTAATTTCTTAATGAACCCTGTGCGCCCCTCAAAGCAATCAATTACATCAGAATACTGATTAGCTAGCCTAACAGTCCTTGCCAGAAAAGAATTGTGACCATAATTTGTGCGGTGTGTTTGGCTGTAAAAAGAAGTAACTTGCCTTGTTGACCTAGGTGGAACATAAAGACCTATTTTATTAAGAAGTGCAGGACAAAAGCTTTGAGAGTGAAGGATGTTGTAAAATACTCTCAAATCTTTATGTCTACGACGAGTTTCAAGACTTCTCAAATTCAATGAGGCTTCCATTTGCTGGTAGTCAAACTCATCCTGATAATTTATACTTAGGTACTCCATTTTGCTTAAAGGCAATATATCTTAAGAATTTATGTTGTACACTTTCAATTTTATGAATATGATTATTATAGTATGGAGACCAAACACAGGAACTGAATTCTAGATGAGGACGCACAAGTGCACAATAGAGCAAACAAATAGATGAAATATTATAAAAGTCCCTTGAGCACGTCTTGATAAAGTATTCAAAATTTTCATTAAACTACCCTTAAAAGACCCATATGAATTGCCAAAAACATCTAGCCTTTCCTCCCGATCCAAAAAATCTAGAGATCTCACCAAAAAAGAGTTTTTACCATAATTGGTTCTATGGAACCCAATATGGAATAAATTATTTTGTCTAAGTGTTGTCTGAGGAATAGAAAATTTAACCTGGGAAAGTAAATCCGGACAGGATATAATACCATTCAACAACTTATAGATAAAACAGATGTCAAACATTGTTCTTCTTTTATCCAAAGACAAAACTTTAATATAATTCAATATTTGGGAATAATCATGATTAGCAATAAGATCCAAATTAAACATGTAGTTATAATATCTTAAAAATTTGTTCTGCACACTCTCCAGTAATGACTTATAGACATTATACTGAGGAGTGCAGATAATTGAGCCATACTCAAGCTGTGATCGTACCAATCCCACATATACAGATTTGACAGCCTGCAATGATAACCCCTCACAATTTCTAAGGGTAAAACCCAACATTCTATTAGCTTTTACTACTATTTGGTCTATATGATTGCAGAAGTTTAATGTCGTGTCAAACAGTATTCCTAAATCCTTAGCAACATCCTTTAATTGATGTTTCTGGCCGTTAATTGTGTAAAATGATGGTATCCTACTTTTTTTCCTATGAAATGAAATTTGGAAGCATTTATTAATATTCAAATCTAACAAATTATTTTGGCACCACAGAGAAAGGCCATCAAGATCTTTCTGTAAGAGGCTGATATCAAGTTCATTCATAATAACCAAGAAAAGTTTGAGGTCATCAGCAAACATTAAAAATTCACAATACTCCAAGACATCCCTAAGGTCATTAACAAACAAATTAAATAGCAAAGGAGAGCAGTGTCCGCCTTGTGGCACTCCAGAGCAAACTTCAATCACCCTAGATATAAAATTACCAAGTTTAATCACTTGCTTTCTATCACTAAGAAAGCTAAGCAACCATTTTAGCAATCTATCAGAAAAACCTATATTTCTCAATTTTTCAATTAATAACAAATGATTTAGCTTGTCAAACGCCTTGGAGAAGTCTGTATATACAGCATCAATTTGATACATCCTCTCCAAGGCATCTGACAACTTGTTGTGGTATATGAGTAAATTTGTAAGAGTGGACCGACCACCTCTAAAACCATGCTGTTCCTCAACAATAATTTTTCTACATTACCAATTTAAATGGGCAAACATAAGGCTGTCAAAAACCTTGGGGATGGACGACACTATGGACACACTACGATAATTACTGACTGATTTTTTTTTTGTTTATAAATTATATTATTTAAAATTAATTTTAGGCCACAAATGGTGTGAACAAACTTAATTTATACACACTGTCGTCATGGGACTATTTCTGCAACAATGCCATGCAGGAAATTATTCCTGGGGTATATTTGGGGCCTTATTCTTCCGCACAATTCCACTGCCTAGGTACCCTTCGTGAAAAAGGGATCAGGTATGAAACCCTCATAACTAAAACTATTTTAGTTTTGATTGAGACATTTTTAGATACATTATATGTGTACGTCAGGCAACAGAGGCTCATTTTATTAAACCACAAATTAACGATCCAAATTTTACATATCTTACTTTGGATATTGCAAATCATGAAACTGAAAATATTTTGAGGTTTTTTCCAAAAGTAAATGACTTTATAGACGAAGCATTATCGAAGAATTTTAAGGTGCTTGTACATGGAAACAGTGGAAATTCAAGAAGTGCTTCTTTGGTTTTGGCCTACATCATGGAAAAATTTGGATTAGCTTTAAGGTAAAAAAAATAAATAAAAAGTATGGTGTAAATTATTTTTCAGATCTATAATTTATTATTTTTTAGTGAGGCCTTGTGTTTCGTTAAAACCAAAAGGGCTTCTGTGAATCTAAATGAGGGTTTTAAAGCACAACTTTCAGAATATGAACCTATTTACCGGGCAAGACAAAATCTTACATTTAATGGATCTTCAAGCAACATCCGAACTAGACCTAAGAGGAAGATTGAACAACTTACAGAAACTGGTAAGACTCTTATCTTTATAATGCTCTAATAGACCAGGGTCAATAATTTTTGAAACTAAAAAAAGTTATAGTAGAATGAAACCTATTGGAAGAGAGAGAGAATATGAAAAAAATGAAGAGACAAATAAATTATGCTTTATTCAAGGTCGGGAAGTGGAAGAGAGTGAGTTTTTAAGGGGTGAAAATTGGTTTATCTTGGTTTCCAGCAAAACTACAAGTCCTATCAAAAATATCTACAATTTTTGTATTTACTGTTTTTTTCATATAACCTCATAGTTTATGTAAAAAATTCAAATAAGTAAAGTTTTTTGTTTTTATCTTTTATATTTTTTTTACTAAATTTGTTGAAAATTTATGTTTCTATGTATCAAACACACATGAAAAAGTACCCTAATTTCCAATCGAAAATTCACGTGTCAAAAAATCAACTTTTTAAATTTTTTTATTTAATTCTTTACTTTCTGATAGTGTAAACAAATATACGTTACTGAAGAAAATATTCTCAGAAAATGTAAAACTCGAATCTTGTTTTGTACTTAACCATATGTCTGGAATGGCCACTTGGGATATACAATCTAAAGCTTATCTTTCTGACAGATTTCAGCAGGTACAAATTGGTAATGCTAGGTCACACCTTACTGATAAGGTGTGACCTCTGGGATTCTGCAGGGTGATCATTCTTGTCCTCTGTTGTTGATATTTTGGTTTGCTTTGAAAATAGTAATTTTTTGTTATTTGATTTTGTCGAATTAATCAAATAATAACATTTGAATACTTTTGGCGTGCAGACATAAGAAACTATCCCATTTATGACAGCCAATATTAGATCCCTATGGAACTCCCCAAGTACTTCAGTATATAACAGATTTACACTTTCTAACCTCCACATATTAAAACCTCAACTTTAAATATGATTGAATCAGTAGTATAAGATATGGCAGAACATCTAGATATTTTAGAGATTCTAAAATTACACAATGTCTTACTCTGTCAAAGACTTTCCATATCTGTGTATATTACATCATCTTGTGACTTATTATTAGTAGCTTCATGTAAAAATTGGCAAAACGTTGTTAAGTTAGTAAAAGTTGATCTTTTTGGGAAAAAAAGAAATATCCGCACAAACATAATTCAAATACTTTCGAGGCTGCGCATATGATATTTACAGGTCGATAGTTTTATATTATGTCTTGTCGAGAGCCAGACTTAAAAATAGGTGTAACTTTTGTAGTCTTCCATAGGTAAGGGAAAGTTGATGTTTTTAAGATAATATTAAATAGCGTTTGTAGTGGAAATATTAGGTGGTTACTACAGCCCTCTAGGATATAAGCAGGAACTCCATCTAAACCTATGACTTTATTACCAAAGAATTACAGTAGTGGAAAAAAGTAGAGCAACATTTGAAAATACTCCATTTTTTCAAGCAGTAAATGTAAACCAGAACTACAATTAATTCCAGTAATTTATTATTACAGAAACAATTTAATATTAAGAAAAAAAAACATGTTTCCTTGTCCTTAGTATTTTTGCATTAAAAAATTATTTTTTAGGTGGAAAAAAGTAAAGCAACATTTTTTAATATTCGTTTTTATTTCATTTCTAATAAATAAAAAAAAACATAAGTTAATATTTTGTAAAGTACCCGTTATTCTTAATTACATCTTCACAACGTTTTGGCATAGATCTTATTAGCTTAGAAATAATCCCTGAATCTATATTCACCCATGCTTCCTTCAATGCTTCAAACAATTCTTGCTGATTTTTATAAGATTTTCCTCTGATTTTGGAATCTAAAATGTCCCACAGATTCTCAATTGGATTGAGATCAGGGGATTGTGAAGGCCATTCCATTACATTAATGTTTTCCTTTCTGAACCAAGCTTTTATGAACCGACAATGCTTGGAATTGTTGTCCTGTTGAAATAAATCAAACTCAAACTCAAAAATGCTTTATTGTCAATATAAACATAGAAGTTGTAGACAAAGCCAATAGACTGTACATTAAAGGAATAAAAACAAGAACCTAATTTAAAATAAAATAAAATTATATAAAACTTTGAAAAATACTTAAATGCTAATCATTAAAAAATTCACTTAAACTATAGTACGCTTTACTAGCAAGAAATATTTTCGTCCTTGTACGTAGGCTTTTTTCAGTCTTAAGTTGTCTTATTTCTAGTGGAAGTTTATTAAACAGCTTTCTACCTCCATATATGATAGAGCTATGGACAAGTTCAAAATGAGGAATGGGTAGCGTCAACAAATAATTTTGTCGCGTATTATAGTGGCTTCCTAAGTGGAGTTCCTGTTTATATTTTCTAAAAACTAAGCAAACTGTTTCCAAAATAAAGATACAACACAGGATTAGAATATTATGACTTACAAAAAGCGGGCGACATGAGTCACGAGGCTTGGCCCCACATAGATATCTAATGGCCCTTTTCTGGAGTACAAACACTGAACTAAAAAGTGAATTTGAAGATGAACCCCAAAAGCAAATTCCATATCGAAGGTGTGATGGTGTATGCAGATCTGGCGATGGAGAAATTAAGACTGGTGGCAATAACCCTTAGGGCGTAGCAGCCTGATGAGACTTTTCTATATACATTCACAATATGGTCTTCAAATTTAAGGAACTTGTCTATGAAAAGACCCAAAAACTTACTGAACGGTGGCATGGTGATGGCTTCACTATTTAAACATATATCATTTGTATTACATTTAAAATTAAGGATATTTGTTTTGGAAACATTAAATGTCAAAAAATTTGCATCACACCAGTCTTTTATTTTTAACAAATCTGCACGTATATTGGCCTCCATTTGAGAAACATCAGAGTCGTGCCAGAGGATGGTGATGGTATCGTCGGCAAACAATGTAAATTTGCTAGTTACCTGTAGTTGTGGCAGATCGTTCACATAAATGAGAAAAAGTAAAGGACCAAGTACTGATCCTTGCAGAACACACACACTAAGGTACTTGGAATAACCAAGACATTATTTTTGCCCCTTAGCTTATTTAAAATCTTCCAATACTCTTTTGCTCTGTTGGAGGAATTATTTATCCTCCTTTGAAAGTAGGTCCACTTAGCCATTTTGATTGAGTCTTAAATGTCTTAAAGGCATAGTATCATTAGCATATGGAATCATTTGGCTCTCTAATATGTCCTTATATTGAAACCGGTCCATTATACCTTCTATTTTATACAGGGGGCCCATACCATAGCCCGAAAAGCATCCCCAATCCATTACTGCTCCACCACCATGTTTCACTGTTGGACAGGTATACTTGGGGTTGAGTCTTTCATTGACAGGGCGTCTAACATACAGTTAAATTTGTTTCCTTTCCTATCTTTGTAATTTTATACTATTTTTATTAGCATTGTAGTTTTTTATTGACAATTCCTATACATTGTTATGATGTTGATGGAAATAAATGATTTGATTTGATTCTTTGCCTCATCATCGTACCAATTATGCTATTCACTTGCCTGTTGAAGGAACCTTGAGGCTAGTAAACTCTAATAGAATTGAAGTTTTGGGAATTTCCTTATTACATTTTAAGAGTTATTAAGAATTTGCAGGCTTTGGTTTTTTTTTTTAATAATTTTGCTCCATAATTAGTAATTTGATCATTGTCATTGATAATAATATATCTTGTTTTTTCTTAGTAAATTGTTCTTGTTAGTAAGATTAAGTCTGATAATTATTGTTACTTACTAATTAGGTAGTCTAGCTTTTTTTTCAGGCATATTTATATTTTTTTGTAATGGGGTAGCTCCCTCCTTGTGTATTGATTAAGAAAACAAAATATAATTATTAAAAATATTATTATTTTAAGTATAATTCTCAGCTTTGACCTTTTTTAGTCGAAGGTTATGGAGAATACGAACTCATTCCACCGCCCCCCAGTCCCATACCTTGGGAGGTAGACTCCCCAGATGATGCGAACAGTTTCGGCCCACAGAACGCTACTGATTTTTCGCAACTTTATAAGTTGTGGCTTGCCAAAAGGTAAAAGTTTGTATATTTTTAGATTTTTAAGAAATAACTTTGTTAAATAACGCCAAGCGTATTGTTGCATCTCGATTTTATTCTACGTTATTATTTTATTAGTTAAATCTGTAATAAAATATCAAGCAGTTATGTCATAAAAATATAATGTAGAATCATAATGGTCAAAATAATGCCACTACTCAAATAGAATACTTACTATATTAAGTTTATGGCTGAACAAAATCATATTAATTTTATATTTACTATTTGAGGTCAGTCTAATTGAGTATTGATATACAAGGTGTTTTAAATTCGACATGGAGATATTCGAAAAAATAGAAAATTTTGAAATATCGATTTTAAAATAATTTGCATAATAAATATAACACGTTAGACAGAATTACTAGCAATGCAATACCGTAGTAGCGCGAAAATATTACTTTAGAGTTACATCCGTATTATTTGAAGACATTATCCATTATATTTTACAAAATTAGGCAAAATTTTTGGAAAATATAAAACTAGATTTTACTCCAAATGCTTCAAATAATATAAACTTACAAAAAAAATCTGGAAAATTTAAAAGTTATTGTAAAAATTCAAAAATTAAAAATTGAAAACAAAAGCTCATCCTAAAACATTAAAATTAAAAGAAAAATTTTATGAATTACTTGAAACATGTGGAAAATGACCCTAAAGTCTAGGAATAAAACAAGATTTTATTCCAAATGCCTGGATTAATGTAAGAACGTTCAGAATATCCGGAAAAATTATTTAAAATCCGGTTAAATTTTATTTCAAAAATTCTGACTTTAAAAATATCAAAGAAACCCTTATTTCAAAACAATAAAATTAAATTAACAATTTTTCGAAATAATAATAATTTCCAGAAATATTCGGGGATTATTTTGGCTCCAAATGCATTTATAATAAATATTAATCATATCTTGCTTTTTTTCATTCGTAAAAACCATAATTGCATAAATTATTAGTAAAATCTAACTGTCAGTTTGTACTAGAATACTAACAAAACATATTGTGATATAACAGTTTATATATTGTCTTGTCAGTTTATCACAGCCAACTGTGGCAAATTTACTTTTTTCCAAAAATTCGGATTTTTACAAAAAATAAATATAACTTGTGATAGGGGAGAGTGGGGCATAGCGGAATGATAATTCTTTTTTTTTAGTTGGCGATCTTAATATTTAAAAAGAAGGTGTAAAAATGCTGTCAATCAAAAGTTTAGACTGTTCTTTAAAAAGGACAGTGATACAATATATCTAAGGTGAATGGTTTTTGTAAAAAAAAAAATTAAAAAAAAAAGAGAAAATCACTCCACTTTGCCCCTTCGGTGGGGTAAAGTGGAACACTATACGGGGCAAAGTGAAATGGAACATTTTATCAATAAAAGTCGCATATAAAAGCATTTTTAGGCGTTAAAAAAGTTAACAACATATTTTATTCACAAAAGTCGCATATAAAAGCATTTTTAGAGTGTATATCACAGGCGGTACATTGTTCATGAGCCCATCTTTCGCAGCGACTGCAGGATATCCAGCTTTCTCCAGAACTGGATTTAAGGTATTCACCATCGCAAAAAATACATCTTGTATCATCATCATTTTGAACACCTTGTGCAGAAACGTGTTCTACCCTTTTGCGTTTACTTTGACGATGTTCCGGGTCTTTCTTTTTGCTTTTAAAAACTTTTTTTTTTACAGTAACTAACTTCATGGAAGTTGGACTGTTTTTTTCTAGCAGTTCATGATAATACGGACTTGCGGTTAACACTGCAGTTTTTCCTCTGTTACGTGTTGTTGGTTTCTGTTTAGTAGTCTGCTGCACCTGGGGTACCGGTATAATGTCACGGAGACTGCAAATTTGGTTTTCATTCAAAAGACCTGTCTCCTCTAGAACTTTTGGAGAACAGGAAGGAGAGACATTTGAAGAACAAGAATGAATTGATAACAAAGGGACTGGTTCCACTACTACTTTTGGGAAACATGGGGGCATTTTGCCTACACGCTTGCTGCAAGAAGGAAGAGCTTTTTTATCTTTTTCAGTTATTTTTAACACAAAATCTTTATCGGGAGTTGGTATCGCTACTATTTTCGACGAACATGATGGTATTTCGTCTTAAACATCGTTGCTGCAGGAAGGAATGGCTTTTTTATCACCTTGCTTAGCAGTTCCTTTTAACAATATAAGAGGAATATTATCATCGGATGACGAGTCTTCGTTTTCCGGAGCAGGTCTGTAAAATAACAAATTTATGTTAGGTATAAAATAAACTGTCAAAATTGATACCTACCTATTAGTTGTTTCACTTGCTGCAAAGGCTTCGTCAGGGAAAATATGTGGATTAACAGGCCAAATGCCTGTTTTTGCAAACGCGCTAATGGCATTCTGCGCAGTTGAGGCTCTTAGGAACGCTTTCCCAAACAATTGTTCAACTTGTCGTATTGTTATTGGTCTTCTAGGATGATTTCGTAACCAAAGTTCACATTCCTGCGTGTAAAAGGTGCTGAGAGGAAACATGAACGAAACGTCAAGTGGCTGAAGGCGATGGCTGGTATGTGGAGGTAGGCAAATAATATGAACATGATTTTTTCTAGCTGTTTCAAGTAAAGCAATATTTTTTGTATGGCTTGCGTGACCATCAAGAGTTAGTTGGAGATCAAGATTGGTTGATCAGCAGTTGGTTTGACATGTCGTAAAAAGTCATCGAACCATGTTGGGCAAAATATGCCTGTGTTCATCCATCCTGAAGGATGGCATACAAGTTTTGTATCAGGCAGTGTCACCTCTAACAATTCTAAATTTTCTCTTACTCTTGGAAATATCATTAATGGGGGAATATATCTCCCTGCTGCATTAAAACAAATGACTGACGTAGTTGTCGTCCCCCTTTTTGCTGAACTAAGTGTTCCCACTTGCTTTTTGCCTTTAGACGCAATCACTTTTGACGGTTTGTTTGGAACCGTTGTGATTCCTGTCTCGTCCACATTATTATACATTTTGCTTGGCGAGAATTTGTAGCGATCATATAGTTCAATGAGCAGGCTAAAAAAGGCAGAAACTATATGCCGGTTAAAGGCCATAGCTCTAGCGATTGAGGTTTTTTCGGGAGTTCGCAGAGAAAGCCTTGAGTTCCGCTTTAAAAAGGCTAAAACCCAATCTTTTCCCGCCTTTCCTTTCTCATTATTAAATGGATGGCTTATCCCGTTCCTTACAGCGAACTGATAGGCTAGATGCCTTAAGTCTGATATGCTTAAGCCAAAGTATCTGCTCTCCATGAACAGACAGTGTTCAGCAAGCTGTTGCTCGGACGCGCAGTTTTTTTTAGCTCTTCGAAACAATGGCCACAAACAAGGCACACACTAAGAGCTGCCTGCTCATAGCTCAAACGATTTGCTCGAATTGCTGTAATAGCGTTGACCATATCTTCCTCATCCCAAACATGTTGTGTGGATTTACGGACATTATTCCTAACCATTTTTGTCGGATCTCTAAAAAAAATAGGAATAAAAAATAAACATATGTATTCGAATGAATCTAGTTTAAATATTGTTTTTCTAATGGGGTAAAGTGGAATGCATTCCACTTTGCCCCTTTTGAAATTTTCCACTTTGCCCCATTTGGCATCTTTTTAGTAAATGTTTGTTTTTTTTAACAACTGTGATTCGATCCATCTATATTATTTAGTACACTAGTTATATGTCCTACCTTGAAAATAGCTGCTACAGTTTTTGTTAAAATATTACAATCCAGATTTTAACACAAATTTATCACCTTAAAAATTAAACAAATATCCACCAGTTTCACATAACGTCAAAAATCTAAACAGCACATACGCGCAGTGTTCACCGCTTGACGTACTGAAATGAACCGCTAATTTACCACGTGTTTTGGGCAATGACTTATCAATGCGACGTTGCCATATGTATTATTCCACTTTGCCCCTCATTCCGCTTTGCCCCACTCTTCCCTACATCGTTAAAAAGGTAACTTTGCACAGATTTTAAAAATGTAAATTTATTTTTTAAAATTTCGGATTTTTTCGAATATATTCGGCACCATTCAGAATTTTTTAAACGTCATATCGTTAAGTTCAAAAATTCTCAACTTTGCCACAATTTAACCTATTATAGATTCCGAGATTACCATGTTGAGGGTTGAATTTGAAATACCGTGTATGTGACTAAAATTACCATTTTAGCGCAAAACCAAGCAACATTGTAGCAATGTATTTGTACTCATTTTGGCTTGATTAATTTATAATAGGTTTCACACTCACCACTGTATTTAATGTACAATATGTTTTCTGTATATAAAAATACTGGAATTCCTTAAGTATTTAATTTGTATAAGGTTATTGAGATATTTTGTTGGTTTTTTAATGATGTTAGTATTTTAAAGACAATAATAAATTAAAAACTAACTATTGCATTCTGTTCTGTTAAATATATTTTTTTAAACTAGATGCAACTTGGGTTGTGTAATAAATTATGCATTACATTACGTATTCTTGAAGCTACAGAGAAAAACATTTTATTTTTGATACCTAGATTTTAAAAATATAGTTTGAACAAATTTAGTGAGATTGTGAGAGGAAAATAGGCAAATTTATTACTCAATTTAAATTTACAAGATATTTGATTACATATTTTGTGCAGTCACTTAAATAAATTACCATGTTGAATCTGCCTCGATCCGGAGTATACCTCTCACAACTTTGTTGTTGTTTGTTAGATTATGTAAGATCATTGTTTTATTTTTAAATGTATTTCTTGTATTTGTTTGTTTTATTAGGGTTATTTAGTTTACTTTCATATCACTTCAAAGGTTTTTGTAAATGAAAGAAAAATGTAACAGTATTTCATCACAGTTGGAAATACCTTCATATAAAGAAATAGGTATTTTACTTTAAAGCTAAATAAACCAAGTACAATCAAAATACAAGTAATAATAAACCTGCAAATAATTTATGTAATATTTACATATATTTTTACCAAGTTAATACACAAATGGCCCTAAACTTTTGTTTCAGTTCTTATTTTATTTCTGTTTATACTTTATTGGTATCTTTCTAATTTTTGTCTAACTATAAGCAGTATTTGTACAATTTGATTCTTTTTAATGGAAATCTTGCAAAATTGATCTCCAAACATTCTTTAGTTTATAAGGTAAAAACCGTCAATTTTAATTTTTGTTTGTGAAAACATTCTACTTTTTTTTTAAGGTAACAATTTGTAAATATATAACAATAGTGTGCTTATTAGGCGTTAATAATGTCAATTATAAGAAAAAAGCTGAAGAAATAGCGCCTAGTGAGCATTGACTGCTATTATATCACTTCTATTTTTATATTAAGCCTTTTATACGATCAGTGTAACTGTCAATTGTATAAGGAAATAAAAGAACAGTTTAATTATTAACATCGGGGGTTTTATTTCAGATAATCCTGGCAGAATCCTTTTGACTACACACACAAACAATTATTAATAAACATTTTATTTAATTACAATTTTAAATTGACTTGTTATTTATAAATAGCTACTGTAAAATATCTGAATATATAATTTTGTACATTGAAACAAATTATTATTATTATAATTATAAGCAATATTTTATCATTATAGCGCAACCTAATAAATTGTAGTTTATATACATTTCATCACCATAATCGAAAACGTGAATTAAATAAAAATACTTTATCTTAGATAATTTGACTGAGCCAAAAAGGTTATCGAGATTAAATTAATGGAAATACTGGCTTAAATTGTGTAATTCGCTTCCCTAATAAATTTATTGGAGTTTGGCTGGGATCATTGCGCAGATAATATTTTTGCCTGCGGAGTCCTGTAGTTCCCATTTAATATCAACTGTCATCTGAAATTGAAAAAAAAAACCAGGTTCTATCATCATTTGTCCAACTCAGAATTACTAATAACATCCAATATTTATACCGCTGTAGCCAACAATGGCAGTCAATAACTGAATTAGATTTTTGAGTTTTATACCCTGTCCACTGAGGGGATATACATATTAATGAAACGTTTACCCTCCATAATAATCCGACCACTATTTTCAAAATTCATATATTTACTTCATGCTTATAAACGACAAAAAAGACATGTACATTAGGGTGGGTCGGTTCTCTAGGTTTTTTATGCCTGTAGTAAAAAAATTGGCAAATGGTCCATAATGAATTATTATTTTAGCCCCCCGCCCGATCCCTAAAAAAATAAAATTTTATATTATTAAAGACTGCTGCTTCAAACAACTAAAAATAGCTTCAAACACACTCACAAAAATTTTTATTCAATTTAAACAACGTTAAGTCTCCCCGCCAGGTAAATTTGTACGGAACGGCCCCTCCCTTCAAATATTTCATGATGAGGCTATTACTAAACTCTTTGATATTCCAAAGTGCAAATGTACCGATTTTAACTTGTGTATTTGTGAGAAGTCATACAAAGTTCCAAAAATGGTACAAGCAAGCTTTCCTAAACGACCAGAGAACTACACGATTAATGTCTATAGGGCAAGTAGATGCCAAAACAAGTAAAATTTTGCAGCAAAAACAAAAAAGAAAAAGCAGGGACCTCTCGCGTACAAAACAAAACAAAACATTTCGCGTAATGTATCATAAAAAAAAATTGAACAAGGCAATCTATCAGATATATCAGTGCAAAGCGAACCAGACTGTGATCCAGACTTCGAACCAGAGCCGTCAACTTCTACGGGCATAACCCTCGACTTTCCTGCATTAGCAAAAGCAATAGACCGAGCTGGATTATCAAGTAGAAAAGAAGCAATGATCGCCAATGCAGTTTTGGAAGATGTTGGATTGATATCCAAAACTGATCAATCTTATGTAATAGACAAGTCCAAATTAGATCGACAAAGAAAAAGCAAAAAAATATAATAAAAGATGGTACTAGTCTTCAAGCTCTCTATTTTGCTGGACGCAAAGATAGAACTCTTCACATTAAACAACAGGGTGAATCGTCATCTAGGAAAAATCATTGTCGAAGAACATATTATAGTGTTATTAAAGGAACCAGGTAGTGACTATATAGGACACGCAACACCTGAAAACGGTACTGCAAAGACCATTGCTTCAACGATTCTAAAATATTTTACCGAAAATGAAGTATTAGTTAGCGAGTTAGTTGCGGTTGGCTGCAATGGTACTGTCATTAACACTGGGCCTCACGGTGGTATAATACATTTGTTGGAATTACATCTTAAACGACCTTTGCAATGGCTAATATGTCAACTACTTACATGCGAACAAGTTGCCATTGCGACATTTGGTTCGAAATTTCGACGGAAATACCACAGGACCATTATCATTCTCGGGTTCTATCGGCAAACTTATTGAAACTAAATTCCTGGACAAAATTATCGCACCACTTGATTTTTAGAGATTTTGTTTTAATAAAGATAAAAAAATAAGCAAACTTATAAGCATTGTTAACTATGCATTATTAATTAACAAAAACAATTATATTCTATTTAACAAAAGGAGATTTAAGTAACTAAATTCAATACAAGGAAAAGCATCGATTTTCACTAACTTCAATTTTGATACAAAAATAAAACAATAGACCCATAATGAATTCTTAATAACGTGTATTGCCACCTCTAGCTGCAATGACCGCTTGAAGTCTTCGCAGCATTCCTCGTATGAAAACTTTCCTGCGGATGTATTCTCACTCCTCACGAGCAGCATGTTCCATGATAAAGCATAAACATAGTTTTTGTCCAGTTCTGCTTTTTATACGAGAAAAGATATTATAACTGTTTTAACTGATATTTATTTTTATTTAAATTTTCTTGATAAAATAATTAGTGGTGCGATAATTTTGTCCAGGAGTTTATTACCTGTCGTGTGCTACGAAACAATCAAAGTTAATTTGCCTGAGGTAAATTTAAAAGAATCTAATAAGTAGCGATCAAAAATATTTATACGAGATTTGCACTGCCATATCTACTGGAAACTGTCCATCTAATTTAGCGAATGAATCTCCTGGCAAGTTATCTCACGCAAGATGGCTAACAACAACAAATCGTATCTTGCGGGCTTACATTGCGGTAAGAAATCCCCCGCCTAAATTAAAAGTGTTGACAGAATATATTCTGCGAGTATATGTGAAGATTTGGTTTCGAGTAAGAACTGTACCATTGTGCACATTTGGAGCTCTTCACCTTTGGCAGCTAATTCAATATTCAAGATATTTAAGTGAAGAACTTAAAGCTGTAGTTGATCCTGTAATTCAACGAAATGGCTTTTATGGCCATCCTGAAAATATTATACAACGATGATCTTTGACTCACGTCGTCATTTAAGTGAATTAGGGTACAGAAAAATATTAAGTTGCAGGTCGAATGAGAAAAAAATTCCTGTAAATTTGAATAGCACGATAAGAAAATTTGAAATTACCAAGTTCAATTTTGAAGCGGAATCGTATATTGATTTAATAAATTGGCAAGAGTGCAAAGTAAAAGAGCCACCAATGACGAATCATCTGTCTGATGAAGAAATTGAAGAATTTATTAAAACTAGCAGCTATCCAGAGGGAGATTTATGGAAGTTACCCTGCCATACGCAGGCTGTTAAAAGATGTGTCAAATTAGTGACAGAGGCATCGTCGGCCGTATGTGGGTTTACTAACAGAGATGGTTGGATACGTACAACGGTAGCATCTATAGAAGCCAGATGCCAAAGTTTAATACCAAATCAGACTATGAAGTAGGAAATTAGAAATTGCTTATATGGTTGGGTGAACAGGGATGGAACTCGATGGCAGCCACCTCCCCGTGGTGAGTTCCGGGTTATTTTGTATTTGTATATATACAAAATAGGCGAAGAGCTGCTCGTGGAAAGTGGAAAAATTGAAAAATGCTTGATTTTTTTTAGGTTTAAGAGCTGGCGGGGGCCTAAATATGTCTACAATTTAATAATTTTTTTTTGCGTAATTAGAGGACTATACTGCATTTTTTTATAGCACAGGCAAATTATTTTCTTTTTATATATTTTTTTGTATTTTTGCGCAAACGCTGATGATTTTTTTTTTAATTTGCACGAGATTATTTTACCCAATAGCAAGTTTTTAAACCACAGTTCTGTCAAAATTAAAGAAAAAGTATAAAAACGACCCACCCTAATGTACATAACAATATACACATATACACAATATCAAAAAAATTTAGGAATTAATAGGACATCAATTAAAATTTAATACAATTTAAAATATAATTTATTAGGTCACCGTGTTAAAAAAGCTATAATTTTCCCATATAGTTCACTCAAAGATATACCGTTGATCATCTTTTGACTGCAATCTGTTGAGTCATAAAAAGACCCAAAGTTGTCATATTTGTGGTTAGAGCCGGACTAGAAATTGAATATTTACCTGCATTGCAAAATATTAAGTAGGTAGAATTAATCTAAAAAAATGTAAATAAGTGTACCTATATAGTATATATACCTGAGTTTAGTCCGAATTAAAAGTCGTGAAGTTAGGTCTGTAAGTACCTACTTAGGGTCGAATATAAATAAGAAGAAATTGAGTGTGACAATTTAGATCTAATTAAGTTTGTTTAAAATGGTAAAATAGGTTATTAACAAGTGTTTTGAGTTTATAAGATATCGTTATATTTGGTCTTCTATATTATTTTACTATAAATTTTATTTACTCTTATGTACTTTTATAAATAAATATTATTTAACATACCGTACAATTTGTGTATTTTTTGTACTTATTAACCTGTTCTAATAAAATACTACTTTATTTAATTACTATTTGAGTTTCATTTAGAATTTTTCAAGCCGAGCCTGTTCCCTTTATCGCCTTTTAAAAACGTTGTACCGTGCACAATGGTCAAGTCAACGGTATATCTTTGAATGCACTATACCTTATGCTATACTCTATTTCAAATAGGAAGAGAGTAACAAAATGTAAATATCCGAAAGTTTTGTGGTCATTCATGAACGTAAGTAAACTTAGTACCTAGTTAATGAATAAAACGAAAAAAAAAATGTAGGGTTCGAACGCTAAAAGAAGGGTACAGGCAGATGCGATTTCGAAATGAGCATAATGTCATCATGATATAATGCCAGGCCAAATTTAGTGGACGGAGGCACAGCAATACTAATTAAAAGAAACACAGCACTTAAAGTATTTTAAGCAAAACAAAGAAGGTGTCATTATATGAGCCACTGTCTCAATACTTAACAACAGAAACATTAGACACTTTTTTAGAGAAAACACCTCCACCATTGCAGCGGGCGATTGGAATGCTAGGCACACACTAGAAAGATACCATAAGTGAAAATACCATTCAGGTAGTAGCACCAAAAGACCCAACACACTATCACCATAGACACTCCTGATATTCTAGATATATGTAGCTAAAAAAGTTTGGATATATTGTGATTGAAAATATGAACTCCCTAAGTTCCGCCGATCATAATCACAATAGCTCAAACCTTTATGCAGGACTTAAGGTATCATTAACTGGGAAATGTTTAAGCATACACTTGCAGAAAACTATCCAATCCCAACTCCAAGCTCTATTGAGGAAACAAACAGATTCCTCAATAAAAAAATTAGCAAGTGCAATTAAAGAGGCCTTTGACTTAGCATTCACTAAAAACCCACTACATAGTCTTCCTAATGAGAATTAAATGATTAATAAAAACGAGAAACAGGCTAGACTGCAAAAAGATCTAGAGACAAAAAGGATTGCGAATAATCTCACGAGAAGAATTAAAAACCAAGTGGCAACTTTTTAAAAGAACGTAGCAATGGCGACGAACGACAAAATCGAAATTTTGGAAGGTCTCCAAAATACTGAGAGGGAGAACAAAACCAAAATTCCCGCCCATAGAAAACCAAGACGGTCTTCTGGTATACACGGACTGGGTTAAGGCCGAAAGTTTCAACAGATCATTAAGAAAACAATTGGACCTTAACGATATACCAGATAATCCCGAACTACGTGAAGAAATAGAGCTATCAACATACAAATCGAAAACCTACCACTAAATGCATTGCCAAATTACAAAGCCTAAGGGACCTAATTAAAGACCAAATGAATAGGAAAGCACCAGGACATGATGAAATAATCAACAAAATGCTGAAAACACTACCTGACAATACAATATTGGACATAAAAACCATTTTTAACAAATGCACGAGCCTATGCTATGTTCCAGTAGAATGGAAAAAAGCAATAGTGGTAGTAATACCGACCCAAGTAATAATTTGTAGTCACCTAAGTTGATTACTCTTATTTTCACTAGTTGCAATGTTGTTTTCAGTGCAAAATTTAGTTGGTTTTGCAACGACGTTTATTTTCGACGTAACGCATCGGTGTTTCAACTTTTGTAGAACTCTGCGGTTTTTACAACGTATTTTTTTACTACAGGTGGTAGCAGTAGTAATATACACTTAAAACAACGACGTGCAAACGTGTACGTACAATTTTTCGAATCAAAAACCCAGTAAAAACAACGTTACCTCATCGTTAGCGAATGGGTATTACATTGTCTGATCGTCTGTGTTGAGCATTTTTCGCTCTAGAGGGAGCTTTTGGACACGTAAAGAATTTAGATGATAAAAAGCAAAGTTAGAGAGAATAAGAGGAAGAAAAAGTATTCAATTCAACATACCTAATCTAGATTTTTATTTTTATAATTTAGTTTTGAAATAATTGGGATTTATTATTTGCGTTTTGCTTTTGCTTTAAAAAATGCAGAGATAAAGATTTTAAATATTCTGCAACTTACTACAGACGCAAAAAAAAGTTGCAATCGAGGCAAATATGCCTACAACTAGCTTACCTGAAAGTAATATAAAATGGATAATGTAGAATCGATGGAAGTGGCGGAAGATAGCATTGAAAAGGTTTGTATTTATGTATGTTTCTTATATAACCAATACAAAAATTATTTCTTTTTTTTTAATGAAATCTGCTAGAAATTCAGAGCGCGCGTGTTATTTAGGGCTAAAATAACATCTTTTCACAGTACCTTCGGTTTATAACTTAAGTGCTTGTAAATCCTTTAAAACGGCTATTTTACCAGTATAATTCCCTATATTAAACTACATACAAAACAAATATTAAATTAAAGACTGTTTAAAAGATGGATTAAAAAGGTTTTATTTTTGGGAAAAAAAAAGTTAACGGGTAGTCATTGGGTAACGTTGAGACCACCAGGAAAATCTCTTTCAAATTGGTATGTAAAACGGGGTTGTCTCTACGGTTAAGACAATATAACAGTACAACGTTGCGTTACAATTTTCAACGTTGTTGCGTCAAAAAATTACTAATTTGGGTAAACAAGGTAAAAACATCAAGAAAGCGGACAGCTATAGACCCATTAGTCTGCTGCCATCACTGGGAAAAATCGTTCAAAAGGCGGTATTAAGCAGATTATGGGAGGAGCTAGATGAACTCAAAATAATCCCGGAAGAGCATCAGTGCGGATTTACAAGAGAATTACCAACTGGTGTCTGGTGGATTTATTCAATGCAAAGGGCTCTACAGACCTTCGATAGAGTATGGCATGACGGTTTGATCGATAAGCAGAAATTTGGGATGTCGGCAAGGTTTACCAAATATATTTAAAGTTTCCTAAAAGACTGGCAATTTACTGTTAAAATAAATGGGACTATAACCTCCTATAACAGGATGAGAACAGGGATCCCTCAAAACTTTCCGCTCGCACCGAGTAGACATTATTCCCAAGTCGCGTAAACGACACTTATGTTTTTGCTAGCTGCAATAATTTAGATGAGATATCAGCGTACATACAGAGTCATTTAGACAACATTATGTGGGCAAAAAACTGGAAAATCAAAATAAATAGTAATAAAACAGAAGCTATACTAATAACAAAAAAGCATGAGCGCAACATCCCAAATTTGATAATTTCGGGCACACTTGTCCCTTGGAAGGATAAGGTAAAGTACTTAGGAGTATGCTTTGACAAAAAGAACACCTTCAAAACTTCCAAAAATAAATAAATTCGTGCAACAGAATTATTTATGCGCACTACTCTTTTCTTTGCCGGAGCAGTAAGCTCTCTTTGCATAATAAATTATTAGTCTACAAACAGGTTTTGTGTCCTGCTCGAACATTTTCTGGAATACCACGAAGACGAACATGAAAAAGCTTCAGGTGTTCCAGAATGAGTGTTTAAAGATGTTAACTAATGCACTCTGACTGGAAACTTAAACTTAACTGATCTGTGATGAAGGACTGTTTTGACTATTTATTTACTTACCCTAGGATAACTAGTTAGAACCGGCATATTGGTGAAATATTTATATACGTTTCCACTTTTCACGGGACATTCTATCCCTGACTCGGAACATCCATTGGGGTTTGGCAAATTAAAAGGTACCGGTGCTCCCATAACTACTCCATGAACTACGGCTTTAACTGTATCAGAGTCCTCCTCTGCAAAATAATGTATTTTAGAAGCTTTTTTAAAACACAAGCATTTTTGCATTTTCCACATCTAAATTATAATAATATTTATGGAATATAACTTTATATTTTTTTTCAATGGAATATTGATTCTGGTTGATTTGTAATTTTATTAAAGATTTCGACTTTCATCCATTATTTAACATAAAAATTAATATGAAATGAAATACTACTTACTTGGTGTAAATGAAATAGTCATGGTTGCGTTACTGCCACGCCTTAAAGTACATCTTCTCGCATTTGGTGGACAGTTATTAACTTGGACGTCGGATAGGGTGCCAACGACGGAACCTAAATAATAATATGATTTATTTTATGAACAAAAAACTTAAAGCCCATATACGCCTTTTGAAGGCATGTCCGTACGTAGTTTAAGTTACCCTAGCCAACAGTACTATTTATTTAATAATATTTATGTATTTTGCAACCTAATCTTAGAATATGATACAAATTAGGTTAAATTGTGCATATATGGTATATCTAGAACATGTTTCAAGGATATGCATGAAATATGTCATGTCAATCGTGTCCATATCTAAGGGATATTTATTACATATCCTCAAATATTAAATATATTATTTGTATATTCTATAAACATGCATATTCAGGATATACAGTATACATACTTATAGTATATTCCATGGATTACATAGTGTGTGGCAAATGTATACTTATTTAATATCCATAGAATAAGTATTAAAAATAGACATTTCAAGTATATACCTCCGTATATTATGTTATTACGTTATTTTATTAATGTTTATTTAAATGAGATGACAAAAAATACAATTTTTATCATTAAAAACATAATTTATTATTATTTATACAATACTTGGTTTAATATAGTACTCTGCCTGCACGCCTTTGTCGTACTATTTTCAGTATGTGGCACACATTATTGGAGGGTCACCCTGTACCCCTTTTTCACTTAATAAGATTTTATTACTCTCTACCTATTTGAAATAGACTATAAAAACGAAGATCTAATTTATACAATATTTCGGATTACATCCAATGCTACATTTCTGAAATAATATTGAAATATTATTGAGGGGTAGAAAAACTATATAGATACGTATAGAGGAAAGAGGTGTGCATTTGCTCTTTTTAGAAAAAAAATTACAAAACGTCGTAAAAAGGATGTAGAAATAATAATTTGAACTATTTTACCTATTCACCGAGTTTAAACATGTAACAAAAATTTTGCCTTTTGTTATGATTTTTTGGATAGTTAATCCTCCCATTTTCCTTCCCTAATGAAATATATGTACTCAAATGTCTTTTTCATCTTATCTCATTATTATCTATAGGCCACTATTTAAGTGTATTACATTTTAGATTAATCCTTACAATGATATTCTTTTAATCCCTTTTTAAATGAATATTTCTATTTTGTTGAGAGATTTAATGTTTAATATGGCAAAAAATTATTGTAAACAGAAGTTATCTGGGCGACCATGAGAATTTAACATTTCTTTCTAATAAGGTAAAATTATTTACGTCTTTAATAAAGATTGTGAAAGTATTTTTCATTTATACGAGTCTCTTAATAAGACACTAGACGTAAATTTGTCTTTTTTTCGTTCGTTCACTACAAATTCCTTTCATTTGACTAGCACTTAAAATATTTACAAATAATTTTACAATAATATAGACTCAAGTTGGACAACAGCCTCAAAAGCAATTTCATGCTTAACTATTCTATAAACTTCTATAGTGCTTTATTCCTATACAATTTTAATAAAATAAATGGTACTTACCACAGTCGGACCAAGCAAGAGTAACCGAAATTACAGCTAAGAAAAGTAAGGCGAAAAAAGATACTTGACCGGTCATTTTTAAATTTATGTAATGTAACATTAAATAAAACAGAAACTACACGATAAGTAGCCAACAGCCGAAGTTCGGTGTAGTAATGATAAGGAATTTAAAGCAGCACAATTGAAGTCATTGTTATCAACGGAGACCTAAAAGTTTATCTGCGGTCGTGGTCTCAGTTTGACCACGCTGGGTACGATAACAGTTTGGATTATATTAAGACCTCCAGGACTTTTCTTTATAATAGCCCCAACTATGATCGATTTAGCGTGATATGTTGTGTGCATTTACAATTTTTAAATTTAAAGTCGTAATCGGGTGGGCTCGAACAAACATTGACATTGTAACATGACTTGACAACATTTTTTGCTATCAAAAAACCGTCAAATACATCAGCAATAAAATTGCTATTGCCATTTTTACGATTTTTTGTAAAATAGCTTTTGTTACGAATTTATATACAGGGTGGGCCATTTTAATATTTCCCTAATAGCTCCGAAAGTAAGAGACAGAAAAATGTTAAATACATATTCAGGTTAAAGACATATTGTGACCTTGAGTTCGTTCTTCTAGGTCAATTTAAGGTCAGACTAATTTTTTCAAATGGCAACCTCTATTTTTTGGAGCGGTTTCGAAAAGGGCGGGAAATTTAACCTGTTTAATGAAATTTCAAACTTTGTTCTCGTAACCTTGAGGTCAAATTACAAAAAGGTGTTTGTGTTTTAATTAAACATTTTAAACAGTTATTTATGTAATAATTTACGTAATTTTTTTCTACTACCGAAGAAAACATAAAAAAAATCAAAATTTTTAAATTACTTTATGCACGACTTTACGGTAAAAAAACGTCAAAACAATTGTTGACAAATTATAAATTAAAAGTCAAATAAACGTCAAATTACTTTTTAGGCACTACTGCGTAAAAAGTGCAACTTTACACACCCTGGAAAGTGCGTAAAGTGAGCACTTCACCCACGGTAGAAGAAAAAATCAAGAATATACAAGGTGTTTCTTAATCAATACGCATAAACTTGGTAAATTATTGCTGACGGCAAATAATGACTAATAGTGAAAAAAAAATTTAATAAAATAGTTTTAGTTACGGAGATAAACGACTTATTAATTAAAATTTAAAAAAAAACGTAAATTCTCCAAAATAAATGTTTATTTAACTATTATAGTAACTGTGGAGCAGACTTTCCATATGCATTTTGTCCTTTTTTTCAAATGTTCATCAAAGATGGCGTTGCAAACTATATACACTTTGCTACAGTATTATGCCATAAAAGACGTTCCAAATGCACTTTGTCCCATGCAAATTAAATAATGAAAACACCTTGGACTTTCTATATGGTATATGTCCATTACCAGTAGACAAACTAACAGATGTTTGTCCTTGCACCGTGGACTTATTGCCATTTGTTTGTCGTTACACTTGTTGCGGTTAGAAGTGTTTATTTTGAGTACTTTCAAGTTCTTTGTTTTTTACGGAATAAATTTAAAATAAGGAGATCATACAGGTGATACGGATCGTGGTAGTAGAAAAAGGAAAAAAAATCTTACGTCTAAAGAGCGTAAAAGTAATGTCAGGTAAGTCTTACCTTTCCGGTACGCGACCATTCGTATTTGCCAGCGGATCGTGTTTTCGGGCAAATAGAAAAAGTTACACGATCCTACAGTACAATAAAAACACCTACAAAATATCATGAGATATACTCCAAGACGAGAGACGTTAGACAACTTAGTAAGGACTGGGTTGTTTACGATATAAAAACTGCGTTAACCTCTTTAAAGAAAATTGAAGGTGATTGAAGGAAGGGTGAATTGAAGGAAAATCGGATTATTATTAAGAGATCACAAAACAACAGCAATATTTTGCTTAAGACCTAGTTGTTCTACAGAAATGACGATCCATCCAAGCAATTTCAAACGTTATTAAAACGCGGAAAAAAGCTTTCAACTTTAGAGCTACCTGTTGTAATGCTTCAAAATGATCTTAAAACAAAAAAACTCCAGAACCTCTCAAAACTTTTGGTGGAACTATCAGGGGCAAATTGGATTAATGATCCTGAGTTAACATGGTTGCAACCTATTCTCTCTAATAACCATAAACAAAATGAGAATCAAGTGAACCAAGATGAAACTGAGGGTGATAATGCTAGCGAAGAAGGTGACATGCTATGTGATTGCAATAATGATGACGACGGGGACCTCTATGACATTTAAAAATATTTTGTATATCAAAAATAAAATACTGATCTTATAAACCTACTTACGTTCTTTTCATATCCTTGCTATACTTATTCATGCCGCTTTGTATAGACAAACAAAATGCAATTTGTCCAAGGTTGAGAAACTAAATGCAGTATGTCCTACAGTTTTTCAAAGTTTTTTAGGATATTATCAATACCAGATTGTCTGCATATAAGTACACCATTTGCATAATTCTTGATCTATTTTTCGGGTATATCATATTTTCGATAAATTTCTTGCCAGATACGTAGCAGTTTTTGCCAAAATTACAAAAAATGGACAAAATGCATCTAGAAAGTCTGTTCCTCAACTGTTCGAAGTTATTTCCATGACTTTCAATACATAATTGAGCACGCCTAATCCAAGAGTTGCAGACAGCAGCTAATCCAGGTTGTAGTCGAATTTCCTCGGCGGCAGCAAATATCCGATTTCTTAATTCTTGTTCATTGTCAACTTCGGTTACATACACCAGAGATTTTAGGTGGCCCCAAAAATAAAAGTCAAGCGGATTAAGGTCGGGTGATCGAGGAGGCCATCCAATTGGACCACCTCGGAATGTCGGATGGACCTATCCATCGTTCGGGACACATTCGATCCAAATGTCGTCGCACTGGTCGCGCAAAATGTAGTGGAGCACCATCGTGAAGAAACCAGAAATTCTGACTAATGTGAAGAGGGACTTCTTCAAGGAGTACCGCTAAATTTTGTCGCAAGAATTGTAAATAAAGAGCACCAGTTAGACGATTATCCAAAATGAAAGGGCCAATAAGTATTCCGTTTACTATTTCAGCCCACACATTGAAAATCGTTGTTGAAAGTTTGTTCGCCGAATGGCATGCGGATTTTCAACTGCCCAAAAATGCGTGTTGCGAAAATTGTGAATACTATTGCGTGTGAAAATTGCCTAATCCATAGCTAAAATGTTCCTGGTAAAGTTTGAGTTTAACTGCTGCTGATGTAACAACCACTCGCAAAAGTTTACTCGAGGCGCATGATCCCTTGGAAGTAAAGCTTGTACCCTTTGGACGTTAAATGGATACAGTAATTTATGCCTTAAAATTCGCCAAACTGTGACTGGTGATAATCCAAATTGCGTTACAATTGTTTTAGTGCTTATGTCAGGATGCTCTTCGATGATATCTAAAATCAAATTCTCCAGATTTAAAATGCGCCTAGGTCTAATGGCTCCACCATTTGCCCTGGCCTCGGCCGCAAATTTCCAGTTTCTCTACCCCGCTGAACCACACGCAAAAAAGCTTCACGCGACGGATGATACCTATGAGGAAACCTTTGTGCATAAAGATTAGCTGCAGCCACACTGTTTTGTCTTGATTCCCCGTATGCCAGTAACATGTCTATTAGTTCCTCATTTGAAAAATTATGCGGCATAATTTTAATAAAAAACGAAATACGACCACAACTGTATCAACTGATAGCAAAGTAGGTCCTACTAAACATAATAAACATCATCCGGACTTGTTTACTTCTTAATTTGAAAACAAAATTCCACCTGATAAAGTTATTACATTTTTGTGAAAAAAAAAGAATTATCTCAGAAACTAAAAATATTTTACTTAAATTTTTTTCACTATTAGTCATTATTTATCATTAGCAATAATTTCCCAATGCTTCATGCTTCACGAATTCTATATTGCACGTTGCCTCTCGTCGTAGGTCGTTGTTAAAACACAACATTCTTCAAATAACCCCCTAAATAAAAATCTGGAGAGGTCATATCAGGTGAGTTGGCGGGCCAATGAGCCCGACCTCCTCGTCCAATGCAGCCGGCGTAATTTTCGTGCAAAAATTGTCGAACAGCTATTGCAAAATGTGGCGTTGCACCATCTTGCTGCAGTAACATTCTTCGCCTCGTTTCTAATGTCTCAGCAACTTCAAGTAGCTGAGTTGATCAACATTAACCTCAAAGGACCAATCAAATAACCATTTACAATCCCACACCATACCATAAGGCTCCGACGATGTTGATGATCTACTTCTCTCTACCAGCGAGAATTTTCATTTCTATATATAATAGATATGTAAGCTTCAGTTTATAAAATTTGTAGATTCATAATGTTCTATTAACATAGTCTCTTGTTTTTTTTACCTTGATGGGAAGAAAGGTTGTCTTGATCCTATCTCGAACGAATTAAAGAAACGTTTTGAGAAGAACCGTGAAATTTCGCAGTCAATTAACAAGATACCGATACAATAAAGTTTGATTGAGGTATTTTGAAAACACTTGAAAATTGTGCTACCAATTCCACCTTATGTTGAATCCAATGTTGTAAGAAAAAGAAAGAGGTAAACCTGAAAACAGAGGTTGCAGTATTTAAAAAAAAACCACAAAAATGCCTTTATTTATTGGGATCAGTACACTATTGTTTATACAAGTCACAGAAACAAATAGTAAAGAAAGAGACAGTAAAATACACTTCTTGCAAATAAAATAGTCGTAAAACGTAATGCATATGCCCTAAATACACTATAAAATTAAATATCAACGCAATATAATATAAACGATCACGAAAGTACACAATAAAATAACAAACTAAATTATCACACTCAAATATTAAAGTCATCCTCAAGACAGTCCCGTAGGGAGTAAAATGTTTTGAAAAAAAATCTTTTCATTCATCCACCTTACATTATAGGTAGAGAATTGTAAAATCTAACACAATGATAATCAGTGCCCTTTCTGGTTCACACCAGCCTATGGAAGGTGGGTCTTATGTTCCCACATTGTCTTGTGTAGTGGTCATGGAGGTCAGTATGGTATCCGAAATTGGATAATTTTGATTTTAGATAAATCAGGCATCGGAGGATATAGGAACTGAGAAAAATGAGTACCCTCAAGTTCCTAAAACTTTGGCAACAACAATCGCGATACCTAAGGCTACTTATACGTCTTCCTTGTAGTTTGAAAGTTTTAGTTGCATGGCAGGAATAGGTCCAGTTACGAATGGCATAGTCCTATTAGATGAAAAGTAGCCTTGATAACTGTTTATAGGGACATAAATCTGATTAGACAGATGATTTTGGAACATAAGTCTTTCATGCAAGAATAGGATACAAAAAGACCCCAAAAAATTCGACCTGTGGGTTACATTTTATTGACGGTCCTTCACGTTTGAGGCTAAAATTCATATTTTGAGTCTTGGAAACATTGAAGCTGAGTTTGTCAGCCAAGAATCAGTCTCTAGCACAGTAGCCAAGGGGTTAGTGGAGTCAACGTCTTCAATGCTGAAGCACTCACCATTATGGAACATTCTGAGTTCGGTGAAACAGGTAAGATTGCATCAGAGCAACACTTTGATTATCAAAATGGTAGGATTCCAGCTTTTTGATTAAAATTACATGCGATACACAACCAAACGCTTTTGTGAGATCTTAGAAAGATGCATAAGAATTATGACCAGCCTTGGTGACTTATTGCCAAGCTTGTTGATTTTTTAACAATTTTTCAAAACCATACTGACTTTGTAAGAAAAGGTTATTTTCTTCAAAGAAGTGAGTTATTTGATTTTTTTATTATGGATTCATAATGGGGCAAGGAAATGGGGCAGTAGTTAGATAAATCGCCAACTGCTCCTTTATTTTTAAAGAAAGGCTTCGAAAGTCCTTGGCTTTTTTTAGTGCACTGGGAAAAATGCTTTGAACTATGATAAGTTATCACATGCTTCAGGGCTTTGACAATTTTTGTTAATATATGAAAACAATCTGATGCTGGGAATCTTATGTCAAACCACTTTGAAAGTTGTTCCATGTTAGCAAAAACTGTTCAAATGACTTATTTGGATCGGGTAGTTTAGACATAAAGTGAACAGAAGTGATTGTTTTATAATATGCCACATGGCAATCACACGACGTCTAGACGGTTGGTGAGAATCTTCCGGAACAGTGTTCTGCCGAGTATCTAAGAAGCCGCATCGCCGATAGTTGTCACTTGTCAGTTCAGTGAAGTAAAATTGGAATTATTGGCGCGAGATTTAAATAGTTGTAAATAAATATAGTAAAAATTAATAGAAACAACCTGAACACCAAAGTACCTTGATAAAATGTATAACCTGAAGAATTGAAATTCTTTAAATATTGTAAAGCAAAATATTTAGTTTTGTAATTGATAATTGAGGAGGATGAGTGAAATCCATGTAGCCTTAAGCATAATTCCTTTAGCTCATCATTAAATGACTCCACCGTTTTCTCCCTGTGCTTATACAATCTAGTTTTAATGGAAAAAATTACTCAACAGCATTAGTATAAGTGTGTCCAAAAACTTCTGAACCGACAAAATCGTAATTAACCTCCTCAATATAGTTATAGAAAAGGCGCCCTTCTGAGTAACTGGCCTATAAATGGACCTTTTAGTATTTATAACAACAAGAAAAGTCTTGTCGGTATAAATTGTCTTTAATATGCTTTCCATATGTGTTTTATATCTGAAACATTCAAATAAGTGAACTTTTCTACGTTGTCCCGTGTTACCATATTTAAATATTCTATTACTTAGAATGGAATGCATAAATTAATATTTGCCTTAAGGCTCTTAATACCCATACTATATTTCATTCTAATCGCCTACGCTAACGTAATATTTGCCTTTAGTTTAATCGTGAAAAGCACGATAAAAATAATATTAATTTATTTAATTCGATTAGAGGAATTATGTATTTAACTTAAGAGATTAAAGGAAGCCTTATGTGTGTGACTGGACTTTTCTTTGTTAAAGGCTAATTATCTATGACGCTATTTAGGTCTTACACACTGATAAATGAAGTCGATAAAATTTAACAGAATCAACAATTATTAATTGTTTTAGTTTTGTAGGTTTCAGTTGGATATGGAGTCAACTGTCATTTTTCATAACAATACTTGTCCTTTTGGTACTTATCATAGATTTATTAAAGCATCAATTACAAAAAAAATATTTTGGTTTAAAATGTTTACAGACCTAAACAATTCCAATTCTAAGTTATGCATTTTATCGAGATACTTCGGTGTTCAGGTTCGTTAGATCCAACTAAAACAATTGCAAATAATCAACTAATTTATTTACATACTTCACTACGAACACACAATGACTCACCAGTACTAGAGATCCTATTTATTTTTACTGTATTTATTTACAACTATTTAATTCTCCCGTCAATATTTCCAACTTGACTTCACTGAACTGCCTTTTAAGGATAAGCCAGTCCTTTTTAACGTACCTTAAAATTGTGAAATTGTCACCAATCAAGGAAAGTTTCTGATTGATGAAATAATCAAAGGGACCTCAATCAATGATACTTCCCAAAGTTGTGAAACACACCTTCAAAGAAAAATCTTTGAGGTTCGAGTTGAACATATCAATTTGGAGCATCTTCTATATTAGCCCATAAAGTTAAGTTTTAGGAAAGAAGGAGTTATGCTAGTATATTAGCTAATAGCCATGCATTGTATTGTAATAAAGTGGTTTTTATTGCATTATATCAGCCAGTCAATTGACGTGACTTAAATAATTAGGATGCAATTTTATAAGAGCTCGAACACCAGCGTACTGTCATGGCGGCGGCGTTGCAACATTTTGCCTGTTGGGAATTTTTTTATGTGTGGTGATCCATTCGCCAATCTGTATATTATCCATAATATTAAGATCGTTTGTATATCGTACATTCAATACCAAACAATTATGCAAGTTAAGTAAGAAGCTGCTTCAACATTTTATTAAGTGTTGTTAAAAATAAGGAAACTTTCGAATAAAAAACTACACTGATTATATGGGTTTGTAACTATTAAAATATTTATTTAAATTTTGGTATATAAAGTAAATATGGCATTTTGGAGGCATATTCAGCGTCAAATTTCCTTAACTGACTATATTATATATTAAACATTTATAAACTTAAATACGTCATAACAATAAAATAAGTAAAATTGCATATGTACATTAAGGTTTTTCTTCACGGAGTATGTAGGATTAAAAAAAACGCAATTACAATTAACAGGGTGTTCTATTTAATTTTAAGATAAAAATGTATAAATTCTGGATTTATGGTAAAAATAAACAGTTTGTTGAGTTTTAATTATTTTAAAAGAAGAGTAATAAAAATATTCAACTTTGTAATTAATAATAACTAAAACTGACAACGAATACTTTTTTTTCCATTTCCTGTTGACTATGTGTGTTGATTGTATAAAATGAATTTTGGTCATCAAACATCTGAAGGTAGTAAGCTTCACCGAAATGTATTTTCATTAAATAATTTAAGACGAAATATATAGTATTTTAGTACTGAATTTTCAATATCCATCATATGTACTTTAAATTATATACACTTCTTTCGTTTTAACAATTATATTATATTAAATTATAATAAATGTAACAAGCTCTAAAAAAAAGAAATATGTACAAAATGAGTAATACAAGATGGGACAAAAGCTGCGAAGGGACTTGAAAAATTAATAATTCAATAATATCATTATTCAATAATTGAACCTCAACAAGCATATCGTCGTCATGTCAATTTGTGTAATTCGCCCCCTGAATCGATGATTCTGAGTTAAGGAGAATTCAGAAACCACAACTCGAAGACGTTCTGCTGAGCTGCAAATGTCTTGGGGGGTCTTTACGCAGAATATTAAGAGGAAATTTACATCTGTTTCTTCATCAGCTAATGTAAGAACTAAACAGATTTCCGACAACGACTAACTCATGCAGTTCGGTTGTAAATAATGGCTAAAGAAGATCATTTATTCACTATCTGATCAATCAATCAATGCTTTATTGTCAAGAAATTGTTACAATTTGTAGACAAAGCTGTAAAATAAAAAAGACACAAAAATACAAACAAAACACAATTTAAAAAAAGATAAACAAAACAAAATTAAAAAAAAATAAATAAATAAATAGAATAGAATATAATATCTACAATATAGACAGATTAATACAATTTAAAAATTGTAAGTAGTTAAAAATATTATTATAAAATATACAATTTAATGTATACAATGTCAAAGAAAAAATCATTAAAAAATCTCTCTATGTTAAAAAAAAAATGTAAAAAATGTTTAAAAAAAGTAAAAAATTATAAAAAATCCTAAAATAGCTACACAAAGCAGTATACCTAAACATGTACAGATAGTAAAAATACATAATCAGCTAGTGCGAAATTTTAAATCAATGATTACAAAAAAAAATCGTTAACTGTGTAAAAAGCTCTCTCCAGGAAGAATGTGATGGATTTAATTTCCAATGGCAGATGATTGTGCATTTTTTTTGCATTATATAATATGGAACTTTTAACCAACTCTGAATGTGGGGTAGGCAGGTATAGATCATGTTCCGTGTTTCTAAGTGGATAACTATGGGAAGGCCTATCAGATGCTGAACCGTATTTGCGTATTAGACAAACGGACTCAAATATGAATAAAGATGGAAGAGTTAATATTTGAAATTTTTTGAAGAAATGCTGGCAATAACTTCTGTATTTAAATCTCAGTGTATAACGTAAAGTTCTCTTTTGTAGTCTAAAAAAACGGTCAAATTGAGTTGCACTACATGTACCCCAGGATGGAAGGGCGTATCGAAGGTGCGATTCAAAAAGGGCAAAATAAATTGTTCTAGAAGTACACAGGCTAAGCTCCTTAGAAATTGATCTTAACGCAAAACAGGCGGAATTTTCTTGATAAAGAGTCAATATGTGTGTCCCGATTTAACGAGTTGTCAACAGTTAGCCCTAAAAACTTTACAGAATCAACTTCGTCAATTGTTGCGTTACTAAGTACAAAAGATTGCAAGGTATTTTTATAGGACAACATTTTAGTTCTGGAAATGTTGAGACAAAGGGGATTAGAGTCGCACCATGATTTGATAGTAGTTAAATCACTTGAGACGGTTCTATGAAGTGTAGAAATATCCGGATTACTCCAGGTAAAACTAGTATCATCAGCAAATAGACAGACTTAACTGTTAATATTTAGATTAGCAATGTCATTGATAAAGATAAGAAACAAAATAGGGCCAAGTACGAAACCTTGAGGAACTCCACTTTATATTGGCTTGCAAGAAGACATAGTCGAATCAATTCTCACAGCTGGACTTCTGTTATTGAGATACGACTTAAACCATTCAAAAGGCGCTCCTCTGAACCCGTAATATTGCAACTTTTTTAATAAGATTAACACAATAAAAGGCTTTAGAAAAATCACAGAAATTTGTTGCTGTAGGGTGTTAGTTCTTTAAGCTATAGAGTATACATTATTAAAAAAAGAAAACATAACATCATTTGTGCATTTCTTATTTAAAAATCCAAATTGATGGAAAGTAAGTCTTTTATATTTTAGCAAAAATTATAAAAGTCTTTTTTTAACCAATCTTTCAATAATTTTTGAAAGTGTGGGAAGAAGAGCGATAGGGCGATAGCTGGAAGACTGATCTTTGTCTCCTCCTTTATGTAGTGGAATTATTATCGCCAATTTAAGGCAGTTAGGAAAAACACCTTTTTGAAAAGACTGATTAATTAGAGTAATAAGATGACATAATGTACAAAGTCTTTCCCCATATATTGACCCTCCTCCTACAGGGGAAATGCAAGAACGAAAAAAAAAAGATTTTAATACAACACTTTTGGGGTTTTTCTTTAAATTTTTGAATCCGATGTCAAAATTTTTTTTTCGCTTAAAAACGTCAAATTTTGACAGATGATCAGTTTTTTCTTATGGAACACCCTGTATATGACTTCATAGTTAAAAAGAACCGAATTTTCTGATTTCAAATATATATAATTTAACTATGTTTTACTAAACCGTTTCGGATACATCGGGCTCCAAATTTTAAAAAATAATATATTGAAGATCTTGCTAGGCGCTGCATTGCTATTGTTTGACATTTATTAAAAAACAAATCATTCAAATGACATTGTCATTTCTTGTTTTTTGACCCATAAATGTTAAAAAATGCCGTACAGTGATGAAGAAAAATGTAACATCGTCCGTATATTTTATAAAAATAATAATAACGCAAATGCCGCCAGAGAGGAACATCGTTGAACCTTTCCTTTACGTGCCATTCCGGCAAAACATACGTTTAAAAATATAGAACGAGCATTTTGCGTCAGGAAAAACTCTACGAAGAAAACGTCGGACAGTTCTTGTCGATCCAGAAGAAGAATTACATATTTTGCTATATTTCGAAGGTAGGTAAGTTTTTACTAGTTTTTGAATATATTTAGATCTATGCTATCATATTCGGACCTTTGTCTCCCTCAAATTGCCCATCAAAAATGTTCAATTTCTTTTTAGAAGACCCAAATCATTCCATAGAAGATGCCAGAATTTACTTTGATCGATCGGCCAACAAAATTTATTCAACTTTAAAAAAGTATAAATATTTTGCTTATCGAATATTACCTGTTCAAACTTTAAGTGTAGAGCAAAGAAATAAACGGGTGGAATTTTGTCAAGAGATGCTAGTGCTAAAAGAAGAAGATAATAACTTTTTTAAAAAAATTTGTGGACCGACGAGTGCACCTGTACAACCGCGGGCATTTACAATCGAAAAAATGTTCGCTTTTGGTCAAGAACAAACCCCCGAATAACAAGGGAAATTAAGTTTCAAGGGCGGCAATCTCTACATGTTGTATGGTGTGGAATTTTAAATGACCAGGTCATAGGGCCTATTTTTTATAACGGCAACTTGACGGGAGAGAGATACCTAGAGATAAGCATAATGTGTTACGTGTTTTGAGACTTTTAAATGACAAATATAACCTGTGGATTGGACGAACTGGGCCAATTCGTTGGCCACCAAACAGTCCAGACCTGACATCTCTTGATTCATTTCTGTGGGGTTACCTGCAAAATAAAGTTTACGAATAGAGAACTGAAACTGATGATATCCATCAAAATCATAGACAATTGATAAGGAATACAATACACAAAATGAACAGGATTATATAAACTGTATTGATAATGGCGGTGGTCATATAGAGCAGTTATAATTATAATTACGTCTAAATTAAAGTTTAACATTGTATATTGACCAGGTACATTGTTTTTGTACAGTTTTGCATATATTTATTTTGTTTGTATATTTATTTTTATTTTGTGTGTTTTGTTTTGTTTTTATATGTTTTTTTTAATTAGCTTTGTCTACAAAACTTTGTAATTTTTTGACAATAAAGCATATGATTGATTGATTGATTGATTACGTATTCATGAAAAAAAGCACTGTCTGAAAATTTCTTAAGATGAGATAATAAGCGCATGTTCTTGGCAGATTTACGCAAGCCTTGGGTAGACCAGGGGTTATGTTGCTTCTTTTTGAGAGGTCTCAAAGGAAAGGATTTGTGAGAAAGACTAGATAGCATTTTTACAAATCTAGAGAATTCTGAATCAACGTCGTCAGAGAGAATATTCCAGTCAGTTGATTAACAAAGGTGCCTAAAATGTAAAAAAAAATTATCCGAGAAAATACGGCCTAATTTGCGTGGAACATTTTTACTTTTAGATTTAGTTATAGAAAACTTTGTTAACACTGCTTCATGGTCTGAGAAATCTGAGCTTAAGACAGTACAATCGACGAAATCTGGCTCAAAGGAAGATACGACATAATCTATTGTATTAGAGCTGGTTTTAGTTATTCTGGTAAGTGATTTAATGTGCATGATTAAGCCAAAAGAGTCGAAAATGGACTGGAGAGATTCTTAAACAGCACACACACTGGAAAAATCAATGTTTAGGTCGCCACATAAAATGAGTTTGCTTTTTAACGGCAGAGACTCAATCAAGCTTAGTAATCTTAAATGGAAAAAAAATATTTACGTCAGCATCAGGTGTTCTGTAAATACAAACAAAGTAAAAATCAAAATTATTATTGTAGACAATGGAAAATTCAAATATTTTTTCAGAAACTAAATTATCGAACTTGGTTACCATTGAAAAGTCGTTGCTAGTAGATAATATCACAGTACCTCCATGAGTTAGATTTGTTCTATCAAATCTGGCAACTGTAGTGTAATTATCCACCATCACAGGCTCACCAACATGCAACCAATGTTCATAAATAAGCAAACTGCAGAATATAGGGTAGGTACCAAGAATCCATGGCTGGTTCATCAAAGATTATATTACATCAGCTTAAATGTACAATATGATGCGCAGGTATGTATCAGCAAATTATTGGAGCAAGCGATGTGGTTCCAATAAGATGTGTGGTTATCGCACACACTGCTCCAGTCACTATGCACCTTCTAAGGCAGATCTTTTGGCGAACCTTTAATTTCGAGAAATTCAGGATTTAATAGGCCCTCCCCTAATTATTTCCTTAGGGAAATCTAAAACGAAAGGTGTATGTTAATAAATCCAGAACCCTGCAGCAACTAAAAGGTAATATTCGAGCAGAAGTAAGGTCAGTTATTCTTACTCGGATCATCGAAAATGCTTTTGCAAAAGCTACACTTTGGGAGGGGTCACTTGCGTAATGCAATCTTTCACACTTGAATTGTAAAAAATTCGCGACTTTTGTCCCACCCTATAAAATTTACACGTTGTGATGCTTCAATTACTCTTTTACGTTCATTTTTCATTAATTACAAAATAAAACCATGTATATTAAAACTTACAATCCTCACAAATTTTATATTTTAGAATTTAATCGTAAATAGGCGATTTTCTTGGCAATGACGACTTTAGGACACCCTGTAAGTTATCCAATTCAGTAAGTAAATCTTGTGCTTAATAATATACATTGATTATCATCCTATTAACATTTATATTGATATACTTCTTAATGCCTCAACAAAACAAATATATTTCAACATATCTTTATAAAACAAATTCATTAACCTTAAGCTCTAAACAAAAGACTTATAAAAGTAAATAACCCAGGAAACCACATATACATTTACAATCAATTAAATTTATTTGGTGCACATTATGTATTGTATATAAAAACCACTATTTTTAGTCTCACTTTTCAATTGTAAAATTGTACGATACAAACTTTAATATTTTAAATATTAATTTTTACTATAAAGTAGTATATAGTTCATGCCCACATTTAACTAATAATTCCAATAAATAACTAGGTAACCTAAACGTAGTCAGTCAAAATATAGTGGGATATACTTAAATATTGGTATTGTAGTTTTATATAAAATCGCTACTATAATTCAAAATTTCAAGATAGTTCAAGAGCAGATTTAGCTTTAAAACTTTTGATTACTAATATTAAACCACTAATACGTGGTTTCAGTTTACAAGCGAAACAAACATACTTAGATGATCAGGACAACAATGATTTTAGTAACTTAATAAATAATAACTCTATACAAGACATGAAAAAACTTTTTTGTTGTCAATACGAAATTTTCCTGTTTCACATCCTAACTATTTATCAGAAATAATATTACAAATAGCTCCTCTATTTTATTTTATAACTTTAAGGATTAAAATAAAGAAAAGTGAGTTGGTCGCTTTCGTCGGTTAGATAGTTCCTTCGAAAATTGGGATTAAAAAATTCCAAATTTGTCCAATCCTCGAGTTCCTCTATAAGGTATACAATCCGTTCTCGGGTGTACTGCGTGTACCAAAAAATTAAAAAGACAAATTTATTCAGATTGCCTGGCCGAGTATGCACTTGGTTATTTCGATTTAGGACATACTATATATTTCCTCTTTTCCATTTAAAAGTCGAGCTCAAAAATACGGCCATCTTTGATTCATCGTTTTGTATACAGGGTGGCGCACCAAAAACTACTTTCATTGCTAAATAATAACATACAGAATAGGAAGAAAAATTGTGTATTTCACTTTCTTTCAATGACTAAATAAAAAGAGTGTCCGATAAAAAAAAAATTAAATTACTAATAAAAAGTTCTAATATGTATATGTAATTAAATGTTGAAAATGCCCTCCTCCAACTTCCATACAATAGTAGTACTAAACAATTGGGCTGTATAACATACATTTTAGATTTTAAATGTCCGCACAAAAAAAAGTCAAGTGGTGGCAAATCAGAAGATCTAGCAGGCCATTCAGTCACCTCTCCGTCCAATCTGGTTTCCATGAAAATTTGTATCCAAAAATTGGCTTACAGGACACGCATAATGCGGAGGTGCAGTAGTTTCCAGCAATTCAAGTCAAATTTCCAGGTAAAAAATATGGCCCAATAATGAGGTCGCCGAACATTCCAGCCCATACATTTAATTTTTCGGGATATTGGGTATGTACTTTCTTAAATATTCTAGGGTTGAAATCCGACCAATATCTGCAAATTTGTCTGTTTACAATATCATTAAGGAAAACGGTGCATTTATCAAAAAAACAAAAATTAAAAATAAATTCTGGGTTGCCAATGAGGTCATTATCATCCTCGTTAAATTCCTGTACTAGTTTAATTTTGTAATGATGACACCTATGTTTTTTTTTTAAAATCCTCTGGATACTTCTACATAAAACACCCGATATTTAACTCACTTTCTTTATACTGTGTGAGCGTGCAATCGATTACCATATGACCCAAAACTGCAACTCCTACAGTTTTATTTAGGATGGATTTTAAATGTTGTTCATTGCTAATCCGGTTAAAATTTAAAACTCATTTTTTTCCAAATGCCGGGTGTCCAAGAACTCTACCGACAAACTTGACAGGATGATTCTTCAATAAAAAATAAGAAAAAGAAATATGAATGTATGTCCCAAACGTCTTACTTTCGCATCTACAGTGTGTTAAAAATTGAAAAACAAAGTTTCTAATCGATTGTTGCCGATAAAAAAAACTTTGGGAAATTTAGGGTAATGCAAAATTTTTGAATCTATGTTTCTAATATATTTTTTTATTAACTAGGGAAAAATATCGATTGTTATTGATAGTCGTCATTATTTTCGATTATCGATCGATAGTGGTTGTCGATTTTTGTTTTGCGTCTCTTCCGATGTAAAAAAATGTTCGCCAATGAAATCGCTTATTTTATTGCTCTATAATTAATTCGGTGGGATCAATATGGATCAGATCGTTGGAAAACTTTAAATTATATCTAATAGCAGGTTAATGTCACAATCCGCAACATTTTTTTCCACATTTTTTTACGATATTGTATGAAATTGAAGCTAATGCAATGAGAATGAAATGGAATTGAGGCTTTCGGAAAATTGAAGTCTCAAATTTTTGTTTGAATTCCTTTCGTAACCGCAGATTCTACAGCCACTTATGAATTCGTCACAATACGAATGTTGACTCATCGACTAATTTTTGGTACAGCCAGTAGATTCCGAGAACAGACCCAAATTCGAAACCTTCTAGATGCTTTACACCATGTCCCAAAAAAAGACGTTCAAACGAAAGGAAGAGATAGAGGAAGTCATTTGCAATCAAAACAACCATATATATATTATTATCCGATTGTTAATGTTTTAAAAGTTATTACCGTTTTTGTGTTTAGAAAATGATTCAACGTGTTTTACATACACATTTTTGTGTTCCTGCTACAAAGCACATGTACGACCAAAAATTAGCAACTATCAGAAAAAATTACCTTATTTAAAGCAGATTCTCATACGATCAAAGATTTTATGATAGGAAAAATAAACATGCTTTTTTAAATAAGTCAAAATCATTTTCCTTACATAGGAATGTTTATAAATGTGCATCAGTATTACTTGGAAGACAACATTCCTGGTCAGCCACGGAAAGTATGAAGGCCTATGCATGATAACGATTGAGAAGATTTTGTGGATATTGCAATAGAGAATCCAACAACAAGTGCTCGTCACATATCAAGACGTTAGGTACTTGCCAAATCTACATTCCATCGAATTTTACAAAGGAACCTGTAATGTTCTTATCATGTGCAACGTGTTCAAGCACTTCTTGACACTGAATATGAAAAAAGCATTCAGTTTTGTCGGGAACTGCTGCACAGTCAAGACCCTCCTGTGGAGTAACGAAGGAGAGTAACAGCATTAAAAGAACGGGGCGATTTAATATACACAATATACAATTGGGTTTATGTTATTCATTGAAGGTAAATTAATCGAGCTACCAGGAAGAGTTAGCGGCGAGGATTATTTACATCTCTTGCAACATAATTTGATCGATTTACTTAAAGACGTATCTGTAGCAAGACGATGGAACTTCTTTTTACCCTGCCCAAATCGTAACTAAGAAACATCTCGATACTACTTTTAATAATCGATGGATTAAACCATGCAATGGCCGCCGCGCTCACCTGATCTGAACCCCATAGACTTTTTTCTATATGGATATTTTAAAGTACTTCTTTTCATCAATGAAAGCCAGAGTGAAGAAAAATAGCTTTCCGGCGCATACAAAGTAATGTCGTCCTCCAATGCCGAATGTGTATTTGGGCAGGTAGTTCACATTTTTAACATTTATTGTCATGTTTAGCAGCAGTAAAATATCCTTTTTATGTGATTTAGAAGTAATTGTGGGGTAAGTGATTTTTGTCCAAAAACGATTATCAAAAAATTTTGAGAAATGTTTGTTTCTTACTACTAAAAGAAACAATTACGCATCCAAATCATATTTATGAAAAGGTCCTCTTTAGGGCCACACTAGCACCAAATTAAGATATTCTTACTATAATTCACATTGTACATTTCACAAAAGTTGGTTTTGTGCAAACGGACTGCTTTTAAATAGTGATAAGACACATCGGGTGACATTCTCTAAAAGAGATCTATCGAATGTAAAAAATACATCAGAGGTGAGTTGTTTGGGGGTCGTTTTGGACCCAAAGTTGCAATGGGGAATGCAAACTTATTGATGGTCTTGCGGGGAAACTGAACAGGGAACTCTATTTGTTCAGAAACCTCTGTAATTGTATCTGTGCTGATATATTAAGAACAGCATACTTCATACGCAATTCTTGCCCGAGCCATGCAACAGAGGTAAGCAGGGTTTTTGACTTACAAAGAAAGGCAATAAGAGCGATATCTGGTACAGGGATGACTATGTTAGTTTAGGTCTCTTGACTGTGCCTTGTTTGTATGTGCTGGAGTGTCTGTCTGCTGTATATTAAACAGTGTGAGGGTCAGTTTGAAGCTCACACGGATGTCCATGATTATAACCCTCGTGCAAGGAACAATTTGGTACCTATTGGCGTCTGGGGAGGTGTGAGGATGGTCCAGGGTACTGGGCTATTAAGTTTTTTAATGTATTACCAAATATGAGTAAGGTTTTACCAATTAAAGATTTAAGCAAAAGGTGAAGCATTATCTAATGAATAATTCGTTCTATTCTTTTGCCGAGAATTTTAACATATTGCAAATGCCTTTTTTTTTTGGTGGCCTTTAACCATGCAGCCAGTTTCAATTTCCATTTTAATATCTTTGTTTTTAATCCTTTCCTATTTTAGTATGTCTCTTACGTGAAAAATATTGTTCGGAATTGGTTTAACAAACCCTTGTAAGTAATTTCTTTTTAATTAATATTATTTTATCTTTTTCGACGAATGTAAACTGTATATGGGCTAGCATTAATAAATTTTTGAGTTTTGAAGCGAATTTTATAAAAAACGGTAGTAACTTTGAAACTATCAACAATCGGGCAATAATTTATACAGCTGTTGTGATTGCAATTGACCTTATTTATCGCCTCTTTTAGGATACCCTATATATACTTAACAGATCATCTAGCTGTAAGGCCTGATGATGCTTTATTAGCGAAACATGTAACCTTCGTGACACATAAAAAGATGTTTTGAGACCGAGACTTGGAGTTTTTTTCTCCACCCTATATGTGCAACAATCAGGAAGTAAATATTTAGTAGTTTTGCCTAATATAATTTTTGCTAATAAAATTGAAAACATTAAATCCTGACGAAAATAATACGTATGTATTTTCATGATATAGAAGTAAGGCTGCATTGTTTGCCAAAACCAATGACACATTTAGTGCCCACTTGGTAAGAATGCAGGACAAATTAACTCTAATATATATCCTGCAAAAATATAAAACGTATTAATTTAAAATACACATATTTTAAACATTAACCTGTTGTCTAAAGAGGTGCATAAAATGTTTTTGAACCGATCGAAGTTCTTAAGAGTAATCATCAACGAATGATCAAGATTGAATCATATTTAGATGAACGTAATAATTATTATTAAAATAAAATTCTTAAATATTATATACTATTGGGTAATTATTATGTAAGTGCACTAGTGAAACCATATTTGAACAGTGAAATATGCAAAAGGGTCCAAGTGCCATTTTTCTCAAAATGCGTTTTAATGAAGTTTTGGGGTCTATGCGCCACTAGAAACTTGCACTAAATAATTTATGTTTCTGTGCTGCCATCTTGATGGTATTATTAAGAATCTTTTACAAACAGGCCCAAGTGCCCTTAATATTGCACATCATGCACGTGTTCATTTTAACCTTACAATTGCTTTTTCGTCGCTGCTATTATTTTTTGTGTCTAAAAATGAGTGAGAAATTGCAAATAATAAGTGAAAATATTAAAAGTGCTACTAGCATGGATAACATACCAATAGACATTCAAAGGAAAAAAAGGAGCAAAACCGGTGACGTTCGTAAAGATAGCCAAGTTAAAAGAAACAGTGGCTAACCTTTCAAAAAGAAAGAATCCATCGTTCCAGGGAAGAAGGGCCCTTCTGAGGTATGCCAATTTTCAATATTTTAGCTTATTGTGTCTCATCTTATCTTAATTTCCAGGTATCCTGTAAGTGCAACTTTGCTTGCAAGGCGTTGACAGTCGAGGCAAGAAAGCAAGTTTTTCAAAAGTTCTGGGACCATGGGCAATATGCTGAACATCAGAATTTTTTGATGCATTTAATAGAATGTGATAACATAAAGCGCAGAAGACATGGCACTTATGAGACCCCGGAAGCTAGCAGGAGGCAACGTACCTATAGATATTATTTACTTCTTCCTGGAAACTCTAAGTTGGAGGTTTGTAGAAGGACATTTTGTGATACTTTTTCGATTGAAGTAAAAAGAATGAAACTTATCTGTCAAAAGCTTGCTAAATGCAGTGACATTATATTGCGTGAAAAACGAGGAGGAAAACCTAGCAGAAGAGATTATTCGTGGAAATCAAAAATCATTGAGTTTATATCCTCAATCCCAACACGAGAAAGTCATTATGGAAGAGAGAAAAGTTCCAAAAATTATTTGTCTGAAGATCTTAGCATCCGAAAACTTCATGCAGCTATTCTTTTAAAATATACCGAATATAATACTGCACCACCTGTATCCAGGCAATGGTTTAACAACATTTTCAAACATCAGTTCAATCTTTCCTTTGGCCCTCCAAGGGTCGATACCTGTCCCAAGTGCGACCTATATAAAGTGGATTTGAGAAAAGCTGCCAACCTCGTACAAAAAAAGGACGTGGAATTGAAACAAAAATTATGTCATAAGAAAGCAGAAGCTGCACAAAAAATGACGAGCAATGATTGCAAGATTGCAAAATTGGAAGAGTCTCCTTGCATTTTTACCAATTAGCTTGTGTGAACTTTGGTATACACCATGAAGATAAGGGAACGGGATTCTTTTACCTTTGGGATGAAACTACTGGAAAACGGGGTTGCAACGAAATAGGTTCTTGTATTTTTGACTTTCTGACAAATCAACTAAAGACTTCCAGAAAGTCATTGGTTGTATGGTTTGACAACTGCGGAGGTCAAAATAAAAATCAAGGAATCTTAGGCCGGGGACACACGGTCCGGGTAAACGCCCGTCCGAGTTTTGTCCGGGCTCCGGAAGATCCAGAATTACATTGTGAAAGTTGTGAAGAACACACGGAACCCGGACGGGCGTTCACCCGTCCGACAGGTGGCGGGACATTGTGTCAAATAGGCGGGAACACACGGTCCGGGCGAACCGGCGAACACGTGCAGTCAGTGTATGACCGTCGCGTGTGCGCATCTCAAGTTAGTGGTTTGGTGCTTGGTTGTGATATTCTCATATATTGGAGAGTTGATAATGACGACGGATATAGACGTGGATAAGCTTATATCGCTAGTGCAAGAAAGACCCCAACTTTGGGACAGAACGTTGGAAGAATATAAAGACAGAAATAAGACAAGACAAAATTGGATTGTTGTCTGCTCTACATTACATCCTGATATATGACGATATGACGATACATCCTGATATGACGAGCTCAGTGATATTGAAAAGAAAAACTATTGTAACATTTATTTTATTTACAAATTAAATCTTATTACAATATAGTCAATAGAATACTTCTTCAATACAATACTTCTGAACAATAATTGACTATCAATATGTTAATAGTATTATACAGGGTGTCCCAATATTCCGTGGACATAGAAGTACCACGTATTCCTAATCCCAAAATAAGTCGATTGAACATGATTTACCTCTATGCAAAAGTGCTTCGTTTGTCCGTTAGAAGGCGTCAAAATTTTATTTTTAAAATACATTTTTTAAGATATTTTAAGAACCAGTAGTCCGATTTGAATAAAATTTCGCAGACATATATTTTGTTAGACGTTCTAACATTTGACTTTGACAAAAAACCCGAAAGGGTTCGAGATGGGTGAAAACTACCCCCACCCCTACATAAATTGTATGTAAATATTTAAATATTTTTTAAAATACCTTAAAAAAAATGTGTTTTAAAAAGAAAACTTTCACACCCTCTAACAGACAAATGAAGCACTTTTGCATAGAGGTAAATCATGTTCAATCGACTTATTTTGAGTCTAAAAATAAGTCGAGTGAGAATATTGGGACACCCTGTATATAAAACTACAAACAAACTGTCTCAGACCTATGATGTTTTGCACATGAACCTTTCAAATCCTAGACATTTGCCAGGGCACTGAACCCGCATCACTAAAAAAATAATCTGCCAACACATTTCTAATCTGGTTTGCCTTTTTCCCTCCTACTCTAGTTTGGTTCTGAGTTGGTACAAATTCGATATCCTCGAATCCAACAACTTCCAGTGTGTCCTCATAGTTAAATCCATCTCGCTCCCTAATTACATTGTGAAGCACAACACAAGCTTTCACTATATCAATGCAAAAGTTTGGATTCACATTGAGAGGGCGATGAAAGATTCTAAATTTGTTGCTTAATATACCAAAAGTACATTCAATATATCTTCTTGACCGGCAGATTCTGTAGTTGAAAACCCTTTTTGTAACAGTCAGTTGTTTCCCCCCATATGGCCTTTGTAAATGTACTGAGAGGCCAAATGCCTCATCTCCTATTAGAAAATACGGAATGTCTAGGGTAAGAGTGCCATACAAAGGCCTTGGTGAAGGTAGCACCAACCAATTTTCTTCAATACTTTTCCACAAAGAACTTAGATTAAAGATATTCGGATCAGCTTCACTGCCATAAGAACCAATGTCAACATAAATAAATTTATAATTTGAATCCATTAAAACTAAAGAAAAATAACTTTTATAATTGAAACACACAGATCCACTTAATTCTGGTTTAATAATTCTGATATGTTTTCCGTCTACTGCTCCAATGCAGTGCGGAAAGTTACTTCGCTTTTCGATTCCTTCTGCGACAGCCTCGCATGACTCTGTTGTGAGTTTTGGTAAAAACTCATCGACAAGACTTGTCCATATAGACTGGCAGACTTGCCTAACAAATTTCGCTATTGTAGATTTTCCCAGTCTGTATGAATAGTGTAGGTCAACAAACGTACAACCGGTAGCAAGATACCTGAAAACAAAAGCGGTATCAATAACATGTGAAATGAGAATGTATGTATAAAAACTATGTACATGTTTTTGTTTCAGGTCAATTGATTCTGAAACGATGGAACAATATCCGGGACCAGTGGATGAAATGGAAGAAAAAAGAAAAAGACTCAAAGAAGTCTGGGGCTGCAGCCTGAAAATTAAGAAAATATATTTACCATGAAGCACTGCAATTCCTAGAAAAGGTAAGAGTGCATGCCGAAACTACGTCAAATATCCAAGGGGAAGGTCAACAAGACGACACTGTTGATGAATCTGGGGTCGACTCTCAAAACACTCAACAAACTACAAATACTGTACCTAATACAGTCAACAAACCTTCTAATGTTGTTCCAAAAAAGAAGAAGAAAATGGACGATTTCGAGTTAAGGATGCTGAAGGTGGTGGAAACTTCGCAGCAAGATGGAGATCGACATCTTTCCTTTTTTAAAGGAATAATTCCTTCCATTTCCAAATTTAGCGAGCCACAGATTGTAGAGTTTCAGTTGGGAGTACTGCAATTGGTTCAAAAAATGCAACAAACCACACCACCAACACAGGTACCACATAATATTGTCCATTATCAATAGCCACTTTCGATTCAAGTAGGACAACAACTATTCGATCAACAACAATACATGCCGATGCATCAGCCCAACACAGGTTATGATACTACTAGGTATGCTGCACCTGCACAACAACCATGTAGTTCCACCATGATCCCACAGTACCATCAGCTAACTTCAAGAGTAAGCGAAACTCGTCCCACCTATCTACAACAAGCTGTACAAGAAGCTAGGCCTAGTCCGGCCCAATCAGATGTAACACAGATGGACAATATATCACCTGACGACAGTGACGTCGTATACTCTCCCAGTTCCGATTTGTTTGAATGAAAAACGTTATTGCATATGTACAGCAACTTAAAGTTAGGTGGAGGGTACTCTTACTGTAAAATGTTCTTAAATTAAAGACAAATGTTCATTAAACATAGTTTTAACTTGTAGTTATGGTTATTTTTTATGGAACCTCTATGTAAAATTAATCTTACATGTAAGAATTAGTTTGTGTTAACTAAGAAATTGTCCATTAATAGTTACACCTAAATTAATTATTTAAGTTAACATCTCTTCTAGATAACTTAATTGAACTCTTACCTTAAGGTCACTGCCAGCATTTCTGCTGGTTTAATGCAGGTCCTCATGTTGGTATCCTGTCTACGAAGCTGTGGTGATATCTTGTGGAGCACCTCATCGAAAGTGGAGACAGACATGCGAAAATAGTTGAAGAATTTTTCTTCATCTTCTCTTAATTCTAAAAATAGAGTATTGAAGTGTCCTAGTATGTTTCTCTTCTGCACTACAGGATGTATGCATACACTTCTATTACGTTCCTTTTTACGTCTGTGACGCAGTAAACAAATCACTGCTAATAGTTTACGTTTTTCTTCGTCCATGATTAAGCCGAAACTGACAAGTGGAATAAAATCTCCGGGACGGGAGTTTGCTCAGTGTGTTCTGTTCATCAAAATATCGTCCGTCCGGCCAATCGCCCGTCCGGGCAGTCACCCGGACCGTGTGTCCCCGGCCTTAGCAGTCTATATTACTCTTGTTGCCAAAGGAGTTTTTGATGAAATTCTGCACAAATTCCCACAAACAGGACATAAGTTCCTGTTTTGTGATACGGACTAATCGAAAAAGTGAGAAGAAAGAAGAAACCCGAAGTTCCACGTGATTTAAAATAATTACAAGCGCCAGACAAAACAATCCCTTTACAGTCAAGCACACGGGAAATTTCTTTGCCTGGATGTCAATGGCAAAAGAGACTCTACAAACTGATAATCTTGGAATATCGCAGGTTGTAATGATTAAAATAAATGCAAACCTGTTACAAGAGGGTTCTGTTGAAGTAAAAACTACTCTGATTTAGCACCATACCGCAAAGTGAATATCTTTAAGGCACATACTACCATAGAGTATTTTAAAGACCTAGCTGTAAAATTTTCTGATTCAAATCCTAAAAAAGCATGGCCTGCTGCAAAAATCAAAGAAATTAAGAATATGGTACCTTATCTAAACCCGAAGAACCAACATTGTTGTTTGTTCTTCAGGTTTGAAACGTTGTTTCACAACGTTTTTGTCGCTACTGTAAAATTTGTGAAATGGCACTTGGGTCCTTTTGCATATTTCACTCTTCATTTATAAAAGAGTTATTGATGTAACTGAAACGATCGAGTGCGATGAATGCTCTTAAGTTACAAGTTCGAACCAGCTCCGAGATCTCCTATATACAGTGCAATAAACATACAAATTGTACCTTTTATGTAAAATTGTGAGAATATATAGAGGAAAAAGTAGATTATTTAATATTATATGTATTATCACATTCACATGTATTTGCAAACAACATCCTACATAACCCATTTAGAAATTCTGCAAGCAACAAGAAAATTGGTGTGTGTGGTCATCAAAATCATTATTAACTAAAGAATTATTGTGTTTTGGTCAAATAAATAATACAATTAATTAGTAGAATGGCTTGCAGAATCACAAACATCCCCTGAATTTTATACATGATTTTTATCTTTCTTTAAGTACATTATATATTTTAAGGAACAGAATATTTTCATCAACAATTTGATCCTTGAAAACCAAATAACCTCTTGCGGAGATGGTTCAGGGTAAGTAAGCGTCATATATATTCCACCATACCTTTTAAATGACTAGTTGATGCAAACAAAACTATTCTGTTCCAACACAGCAGATTTTCCAAGTATAAATTCAATGTAGTTAGATTTGAAAAAAATAAATTAAATTACTAGCTAAATAACTAAATATTATCTGTCCGTAACGGCGAAGCCGTGCTTGAAAATGACTAGATCCTTCTGATTAAAGTCCAAGTACGCCGTGAAATGGAAGGCTATGTTTGATAGTACTACCATGTATTCCGAGGCAGCAAAGAGGGAGTACACTAGAAAAGAAGTAACTTTTATGACTATAAGTTAATTTTTATATAAGAAAAGTAGTTAAGTGGGTAATTAAAACAGAAGGTAGATCATTGAATGCTGTGATATAGTTTGAAGGAGGAGTACGGCTTTTCCATGGGTCTATAGAGAAAGGGCCAATTGATATATATTATAATAATGCTAATGATTTTTTTGAGCAAGAAGCATTTCATGAAGAGGCATTCCCGCAGATCTTTTCCTATACAGTGTGTCCAAAAGGTCTGTAAAAATACCTTTTACAGGTAAACGAATTACCTGGTTGAAAAACGCTCTTCTACATTTTGTTTACTTGCTTGCTTTGACTGTCAGTATTCTCTAAATTATTGGCAGAAATAGCATGGAAAGTAATAAGCCTTTCCTAACTGTTACAGGGGTTTTAAAACAGACTGCAATTCGTGAAATTTATCATAATAATAAGTTGTCGTAAAAAAATTAACGTAGAGAGTGAATGCAAGTCAGGTGAACGTTTTTTAAACTGTCGTTGATAATAAAAAGAGTGTGTATTCCTGAGAAAAAGTCAGTTCTAGACTGACCTTCAATATAATATATTTAGAAAATGTGTTTATATCTTAGTACATTGGTTCTTATATTTAAAAAAATATATGTATATAGTAATTGATTGGAAAAACTACTTACCATAAGGTTCACAAAGTGAATTATGTCTAGCAAAAAAGAAAGCTGCCAACAAAATAAAGATGAAATTCGTAAAGAAGCATCTCCTTTTCCATATCATACTGTATTTTTGTGGTCTCTTGTATTTTCTTTGTATAAAATTCATTAAAAACATGTGAGCCACAGATACAAGGATAAATATCACAAATGCTTTTTCATGAACAGCTAAAAAGTAAAACATATATGAATTATCAAGACCTTACTGTGTAAATGAAAATCATTTAAAGTGATTTCACCTTAAGATTAATTAAAAATTCTAATTATATAAAACAAGTGGTAACATAAACATATTTAATAAAATGATTATAGGTCGTAACTTGAATCAAATAGAATACAAGTTTCTTGTTTGGTTATTTAGTAATGTTCCTAACATATGTTAATCTTGTTTCGATATATGCTATTGAAAATGAAGAATAATATGAGTTTCAAAAAAACTATAAATTCTTAATAACATTGGACCATACAACACAGCAACATATCAACAACATTTGCAGGAGTTTGAAGAAAATGACATTTCCTGAACTTTATGATGACAATTTCAACATTAAATTTGATATTTTCATAAATATCACTAAAACTTTTTTAAATTTCACTGAAAGTTTCACATGCTTAAGTGAGAAGTCAGAATGAAAAATTATTTGTATTATATAACATTGGGCTATTCATTCTCCTGATATCAGTAACATTGAGAGTGAAAAAATGCTTCACCAGATGTACCCTGCTATGGTAAAAGGATGTACTCGCAAAATCCAAAACGCTTCAAATTTTTACAAAAGATTTAATATTTATTACTACATTAGAGGTAAGTATCTAATTTTTAATAAACTGTTACTAGTTTTTGAAAAAAAAGTCAATACATTGTTTTACCAAAGTATTTCTAAATTTTGGCAAAATAATGTAATAACCAATACATCTTTTTGCCAAAGTAAAAGAGTTTGATTTCATTCATAAAAACTTACCTATTTGAGCTATAGTATAATACATTATTTGGCGAATCGCTAAATATATATTAATGCTGATTTGGTATATGAAATATAAACATATTAAGAGAAACAAAAATGATAAATGTTGTAAATATTCCTTGAACCCAAAAAAAAATTCTTTTAGTTATATGTATAGGTAAACTTCACTTATTCAAATTCACATTTAATTATATTCCGCAATCCAAAATGTCCGGTGCGTTTGGATTGGTGTTAATATTTAACCAAAAAGCCCGTCGGGATGGTTTTATTTTGGGAACAAGCTGATCAATAATTGCTTTTTTTTTTGTAGGAACTATTCCGCGAGGTTCTTTATAGGTTTCATTTATGTTACCCAAAATCGCACCTTTTTTAAGGATCTTATTTGATTATAAGGTGTATTCTGTGGCATTAAAATCAGTCTTGTAAAAAAATTATTTAGCCCCTCGAATAAATTTAACATCAACTAAATTTTTAAGGTAAGGTTCGTTGCTCTCATCAGTATCACTTTTCTTATTTGTTTTAATTTTTGACTCAAGTTTAAAAAAATCCGAAAGTAAAGACGAAAACAAAATCCAGTTTTTGTTCTGGCCAGAGCAATTATCCAGCCAGAGAATAACATCAGTAGCATCTCTGATACTATCTAAAAATTGAAAAAAAAGGGTGATCCTCTTCAGCCTTTCTTCCTGCTATAGCTTCATGCCATAAAATACAGTGATGTTTTTCTTTTTTTCCCATGGACGCGAAAGTTTCATTAAAAACCACTAACCGCGAAAGAAAGAAGGCTTCTTGTATTTGTGGCATTCTAGGCAGCATAAACACTTTTTGCATGTCTACAGCATACACTTTAGTGTTAACATCAATGTCGGACATGTTACCATCTGCTTGATATACGTCCCTTCACAAAAAAAGAATTTTTCTATATAATTCATAACCCACTGGATTATCTGGATACTTTTAGTTGTAGTTTAAATGCATGACTTTAACTGAGAGATCGGATGGTAAGTAAAGCCTATTGGAGGCATGTTCTCGTTTGTAGTGTGATTATTTTGGATTGTACGATTTAATATGTTCCACGACATTGGTAAGATCTTTTTTATTTTTTGGAGTATGTCGCCCTCTTTGATCCTGTAAAGGTGTAAGTCGTTGATTTCCATGATCATCTTTACAAGATTTAAGAGTATATCTATAATTGAGGTGCTTTTATATCCAAGGGTTTTTAAAAAGAACTGTTGACATACTGGGATATGAACCATGTTATGATCTTGCCCGAATGGTAGTCTATACAATCTAGTAGGTATAGGTTCTTCTGGTACCTGCCACTTTTCGTTTGGCAAGCGTTTCGGTTATTTGTGAATTGACCCACATTTTACGAGATTCTCCATTTAAATTCCAATATTGCTCATGAATGCGTAATTTTTGGTCTAGTTGAAAAGTAGCGTAGCATTTTTTTGCGCAACAATCCTCAATATCTATAAAAGGATGTTTTCGTTTTTGATTTTCTAAGCGTTGATTTAACGTCCGAAAACGCTGTCTCTTTCTGATAGTGGCATGATTTTGATTTTCTTGGTTCAAGTAGTTATTATCTTTCTCCAAGTTATTACCTTCCTCCAAGTTTCCTTCCATTAAATTTCCATCTATATCTATACCTTTTCTCTCTAAGTTAACATCTTCATCCAAGTTCCCACTACCTTCCACCAATATTCCATCTTCCTCCAAGTTTCCCTCTGTCACCAAGTTTCCATAATCTCCCAATAGGTCTCCATCTTTTTCTAAGTTACCATCTTTATCCAAATTTACTTCTTCCTCCAAAATTCCATTATTTCCCACCGAGATTTCATCTCTCTCCAAGTTTTCACCTTCTGCCAGATTTTTATATCCCTCCAAATATTCCACTCCATTAACTTCAAAGTCCTCATCTTCCTCCAAGTCATTGCCACTTTTTAAAAGATTGTCATTTTACGGCCTCAATACTTTTCTTCTAGTGTGTTTCGGTTTTATTTTTTGCGAATATTTTTTTCTTTTTAAATGTGTGTACTTCATAATCACAGTTACTACTGCTACTACTATCATTTTGTCATGAAAAAAATCGGGATCGGCAATATCGTCATCATCATCCTCTGGATCAAACAGCAGGAGTGTTTTTGAACTTTCTCCCATTTGATTTGGTTTCACGTCCTTAAAGAAACATTTTCTGTTTCATTTTACTGTGAAAAAGAGTATTTATTTATAATAGAATAATATAATTATGAAATAAAAGTATATCATTAAAGCTTTACTTTTTCGTCATTACTTATAGCCTTAAGGCTCAAAATAAAATTTAATTTGAAAAAAATGAAAAAATTTACACTTATAACTGCTTAATATTTCTAAAGGAATAAAATTTAAATATTTTAATTTGATATTTTTATAAATAAATATATATTTTTTTAACGTCAGAAAATCATTTTTACTCCTATAATAAAACAAAATACCCAAAAGTATATACTTAGAAAGAAGGTACGACGAAAGGATATAATAAATTTTCTCTCTGAACCCTCTCTCTTATTTATATCTAATAATTGCAAAGTGAATAAACGAAACACTCTAATCCACACCAAAACCTTTAAAAGCTTACATTAAATCCATATAAGTATACGGTCGTGCGTACTACATTACATTATTATTTTTGTAAATACAATTTTTTTTTTTCGAAAACACCCAGCTCTAAAACATCCCAGCTCAGTATAATACATAACCATAAAGTTTTAAACCATAATAAAACTTAAGTTAATTATTTCCCAATATTCTGGAATTAAATAAATATTCCGCATTATTTATATTATGTAACTTACCCCCTGAATACTTCGCACCATTTCAACCAGTCTTTTAGATCTGGATGCCATTATTTCTGCTTAAAAACCCAAATTTATTATATTTTTCAGCACTTAACTACTTTTCGAGACTTAATTCACTACTAACCTGCGGTGAAATAATGTATTCGTAAAATAGGCTTTGTAGCTTTCCCGCATAATAATGACATATCCAATGGCAAAACAGGGTATTGTATAATACATTATTTTACCATGCTTAAAAAATCAAAAAACAACAGTATTCGCCATTACACTATTTTATCAAAGTGAATTGGGCAAAATTTTGTTGATAACATTGTTTTGCCAAAGTTTAACTTAATAAATAGTCATAATAGACTGTTTGGCCACCGTGCTAACTCGAGAATGAAAAATGATACAACAATGGGAGAAAGAGCTACTGATAGGTCTTTTAAAGTAGGATCGGGCTATGTAAATAACTCAAAATCGTAATTTTTGCGAATACATTCTTTTACCATAGCAGGGTACAGATTTCCTTCTTGTTAAGAGACACTTTCAAACATTATTTAGACTTTGAGCTACCTGGCTGCCTCAGAATTAATCTATACATTTACCGGACATCTTATATATTTATAAGATGTCCTTGCTTAAGTTTTCTTTTTTTTTATAGACTGTTGTCTGATACATATATTTGTAATCAAATATTAAAATATTATTTCAGTTTTTAATTTATTTTATAATATATTATTTATGTTGATTTTGTTACATTTTATATTCGTGTTCATTGTGACATGACACAACTGACACATAGCAATGCTGTTTTGAGCAAAAAAAAGAAAAATATTATATAGAGAAAGAAAACCATTATCATCAATGTACAAGGATAAAATGTTAAGTTTTCTTTGTTTATGTTAATTTGTTCTTTATTTAATAAAAATTGAAACAAAATCTGTTGAAAGTGAACTTTTTTCTCACCCTAATTATACAAAAGGATACACCATTTTTTTAAAATAAAAAATATCTACTAAATATAACTAGCAAAGTAATCATATTTATGTATAAATATAGTCATACATTAAATATTACAGTGCATATTTTTTTCTTGATACAGATTAACAGAATCTCTCAGTTGAATGAGAAAAATTATAGTTTTAAATAGCAAGACCTCCCATTGGTTATCATGCTTATGCTTATACTGGTATAGTTCTATCATTTCTGTATTTTGGTTTATATAAACCTTTAAATTAATAACTGTAAAATAATCACACAATATTAAAATGGAGCAATCTGTAATTAAATGGTAATACTACACATTACTTTAAATCATTGCTTTATTTTACTCACATCAATAAAAAGTGCTTATGTTTTTTCAGTGATTATAGTTAAACAACAATTTTAGATGGACAGCAGTATTAATAATTTATCACATATTTAAAAATAAAATAATAAAAACTTACCATAATACCTTGATGAAGTAAAGAAAGACAATGTAATTAAAGATATATTTTCAACAATATTAAGAATAAATGCCATGTACCCCATCCACATATGTTCACTGTGCAACATTTTATGATGGTGATTAAGGTATTCTCTTGCGACTAATATCCGAGGGAACAATTGTAATGTCATGGCAGTTTGCCATATCTCCCTTTGTGGAGAAAAATTACCAATAGCGGCGGATATCGACGGTAAGAAATTAAAAACTTGGCAGTGGGTGTAGGTGGCCTTTTCAAAGTTAAAAATCACAGAATAGATAATGCAAAACAGAAACGCCAGTAAGGGGAAGCACATCACCAAAACAATGACCTTTGTGAATGAAACTCGAACATTCGGCCGGTACTCGTACTCATTATGTATGAGTAGATACTCAGTCTTGCTGAGGGACATTATTCTTCCGGTGCCTTCTATCGAATTCGGGCCCTAGACAGCCTCTTTTGCTATTCTTTTATCAAAACATCTTTTGTGGAAATATCGTGAGGTTAAAAAGTTTAAACGTCAAAATCATATGTCAAAATAAACAAAATGACAAAGAGGTAGGCGTGTCTCCGGCGAAGTTTAATCTACTCTTCTTTTAAGTAGTGTAGGCCCCGTACACAACGAACAAATTGCGCAACGGAACCTGTTGTAGAAACACTTAAGTAGCGTATGCTAATAAATTTGTCTTTTCTTAAGCAGTTGAATCTGTTAGACACGTGAAGCATCATTTCATAGCGATTGTCAAGGATTCATGGGTCTCAGATGAGTTTAAAGGTCCAAAAGTGGGTAGAAAGAACATTTGTTCGGTTTCCACCGCATTTCATAGTCCAGGCACACCTTAAATCATCTAGAAATTTCTCTTTTCTTAAGTGGTTAAACCCACAGATGTAAATAGCTCGTAGGTAAACGTGTTTAGCTTAGAAAATTAGTGTTTTTTTTTAAATAATAAAGAAATTTATATCGTCAGTTGCCGGCAGTATGTAAGGTGAATAGCGCGGTATACAAGATTAGTAGTATGAAGAATTTGGCTTATGAAAATCTAATTGAAAAACTTAAAGAGCTTGCACCTAGTGATTAATTCTTAAAATATCTTGTTCTGCCATGGAACAGCTCCACCAGTATTGAAATAATTACAAAACTTTTTTTACTGCGGTAAGTTCTCTAGTCAGCATTTGCAAGCTCTCCACTATTTATGTTTTTCGCATGGTATAAATGCTTTAAAGTAAAAGGAAAATATGATGTATTTGTAAGTATTATTTTTATATTTACTGTTGTACTTTTAGATGTCGGCATGTTACAACTTTCTCTTTAATTTATCGCATAATTCTCCTTAAAAAACCAAATTAGTCAAGGAAGCAATACACCTCAAACTAGGCCTACAACAATTGCCTATACTACCCGAAACAGATACAGCCAAAGATATGATTTTGGTAAGACACGTTTTCGGAAAATGATATATCCGGTTACTCCTGATAACGAAGAGCTAAATATCGAAAATCGTAAAGTAAAAAATGGGTATCGTTAAAACGTATCACCTTAATTTGAGTAATCATAAAAACGAAAAAAAAATTGAAGATCGCTTGCGAACATATTCGTACGTTTAACAAGGAAGTAGAGGTTTTGGCAAAAAGTTGGACATTAGAATTTATGAAACTATCATCAGATCAACAAATTTATGCTAAAAAAGCCATAAATAATGTTTCATTCGAAGGACGGTTGGGAATATTACATAAAAATTAAGTTGTTATAAATAAACCACCTGTACGTATTTTCTTTGAAACTTTATCCTGCCAATTACTCTCGTCACATTCAAACTCTGCTCCAACATTCTTCTCTCCAAAACCAATACAGGTAACTGATGAAACTATACAACTACAATATATAATTATCATACGTCCGATGTGAGAAATAACCTCCGATCCGAGTGAATTTTGGTCTTTTATTCGAAGCAAACGTAATCAGTCTCAAACCCCCGGCTCAATGAAGCTTTCTAACCAATCATACAATACGCCTGAAAGCATTGTGTTGCTTTTGGAGATTATTTCAGGAGTGTATACACGAACTCACTTCCCGGCGATCATCCTGTCGTCTCTGAACCTCCCTTAACTTGCATAGACGTCCTCGCGCTAACGGCTACCGACATTATAATGGCGAGCAAGTGTCTCGAAAGCAAAATGACCTCTGGTCCAGATCTAATTCCTAGTTTTTTAGCTGAGGACTGCTCTGTTGCACTTACAGACCCTGTGCTCTACATTTTTAATCTGATACTTAACACAGGTATTTTTCCTAATATCTGGAAGCAAGCCAAAGTTTGCCCTATCTTTAAAAAGGGTGATGCTGTAACAATAGAGAATTACCTTTATAAATTAATTTTTCCCAAGGTTAAGTCCATGCTGGCCAACGATCAACATGGCTTTGTTTCTGGCCGCTCATGTACTGCAAACCTAGCATCCTTCTCTCAGTTTGTGTGCGAAGCACTTAATTATAGAGGTCAAATCGATGTTATCTACACAGACTTTCAAAAGGCTTTTGACCAGATTGACCACTTCATTCTATTAAATAAGCTTGAACGCTAGTTCGGATTCTCCGATCGCTTGATAAAGCTCCTTAACTCCTATTTACTTGACTGCTCTCAGTTTGTAGTGGTCGAAGGCTTTAGATCTGCTTGTTTTTCACCCACCTCTGGAGTTTCTCAGGGCTCTAACTTGGGCACCCTTCTCTTTAACGTTTTCGCTAATGACTTGATCTCCACCCTCAACTGCTCTCGGTTAGTATATGCTGATGATCTAAAGCTTTTCCATAGGGTTGCCTCTATAGCAGATTGTGGTCAACTGCAAGAGAACATCAATACTGTACACCATTGGTGCACTTTAAACCGGCTTAACCTTAATGTTTCCAAGTGTAATGTGGCCAGCTACTTTGGAATCAAAAGTCCAGTTGTCTTTAATTACTCAGTTAATGGAGAGTCTCTGGCAAGGTCTACCTTTTTAAAGGATCTTGGAGTCACCTTTGACCAAAAATTTTCTTTTATCCCTCACATCGAAGATACTGTTTCTAGAGCTACTCGCATGCTGGGCTTTATTATTAGAAATTGCAAACTTTTTTCGAACACTGCCACTGCCAAAACTCTCTACTATGCATTTGTTAGATCCAGGCTGGACTACAGCTCCCTCATTTGGTCTCGCATTTACAACCAGCACATTCACCTATTAGAATCAGTCCAACGGCGATTCCTTAAATGTTTGGCATTTAAGGATGATGGAGTCTATCCTCTAAGGGGTTTTGACCATAACCTGCTGCTCTCCAGATATACTGAAGGGTCACTTGCGAAGAGGAGAGAAATGCATTCGGTGAAATTCTTGTTTAATTGACTTAACCATAAAATTGACTGCCCATCCCTTTTGCAAAGAATTTGCTCTCATATACCACGCCCAGGATCTAGACAGTGTCCAGCTTTTAACTTGGATACAGCCAGGTCCAACATTCTGTAGCAGAGTCCTATTCACTTTATGTGTCAAAACTTTAACACTATTGCTGATTCCTGTGACATTCACCATGACAATTTGACACTTATTTTGAGTCACCTGCGTATGGTCGGTGGGGGAGGCTAGGTTATTTAGTTTTTAGTTTGAATACATTTATTTAGTCGTTTTTTTTCTGCTCTTTTGATTTAAATTAATTCTTGATTCTTATCCTAATTTAGTGTTGATTTTTTATTATTTATTTTCTCAAACTCACTACTTTTTTTATTATATAGCAATTCTTTTATAGTTTAGTTGCATGAATCTAATACAGTTCATGCATTTGTACTTGTACATTTATATATTTAATTGATTCTCCTGTAACTGGGTATATGTAACCTGTTGGAAATAAAGCTTATTATTATTATTATTATTATTATACGTAAATATTAATTCTCGACAGGAGAACAACTAAAGGACCCATAATATCAATAAGAATATGGCACTACACTCTTACTATTTTTACTACTCTTACATTTCCCTCTTTATATATTTTTCAAAACCTACTATATTTACAACAAAATAAAAGTAGATATTTTACAAATGGAGACATTTTATAGGCTGAGCACACGTGGCAGTGCAATAGTCTTTGTACCACGGACAGACTGAAAAATGTCAAAATGGGCCAGATTATCTAGCAGTTAAGTGTTACAACAAACTGTGAAGAGACCTCTGACCTAGGTCTAAGTATTCAAAGATTTAAATCCAAATTGTCTTACCTAATAGCTAATAAGTAAAACATATTATAGCGTCGATGAATTCTTGGACGACTCAGTCCTCCATATCTGATTTAAATTAAATACTTATGTGTTGCTATGAATTTTTATCCCGATTTTAACCTATTGTAATATGTTTGCTTTGATGTTTTACATGAATTTATCGCATAATATATTTTATAATCGTAATTTAAGTTTTTAATTAAATATTGTATAGTGTTTATTCATAAAAAAACTCTTTTTTTGGTCTGAAACTAGTTGAACCTTGACGTAGGAAATCATTTTGCATGTATTAACATCAAAGTTGAAAATAAAAATGATTTATTAAAACAATTTTATAGAAAATCAGGTTGTTTTAATTTATGCTGCTGTTGCCGAAAATTTGATACCAACAACCTTATATCGTAAAAACACGTAAATTATAGGTTTTTTTAATATCTCCTAATAACTTTTATTTTTGTTTAAAATATGTCCTTTTTGTATTAAAACACCCTGTATTTAAACTCTGTCTAATATCCATGATTAACATTGATATATCGGTGTCTCAATATAAATGACAAAATATGGAAGTCGGTCGTGTATAAGGGGCCTATAAAATATTAGATTTTATGCTCCTATATGAAAAAGCCTAATCTGTCTAAATTGTCAAAACAATATACAAGTGCTATTCAAAAAATGCTTCTAAAGTAATAATAAACACACAAACATATTATTTATATAAATCAAAATGTAGAAAAAATGACTAAAAAAGCTCTTTTAAAAGAATATGAAAAAAACTTACAGGTTGTAATAAAAAGTGCCAAAGAAAGTGGACTAAAAGATGATCAGATTGAGCAATGCATAAGGCAGTCTTTTAAGCCTTTAAAAAAGACTTCACATGACCAAAAAAACCATAAAATCGTAAAATGTAGTCTTCTATTGTTATTACCCTTAAGTCTATTTATCTACATTTTATTAAACGTTCACACTCCAACCTCCAGCCTAGTCTTAAGAAACGTACAAGGTCTTACTTATCCTGCTCTGAAGATTGTCAGAATCATCTCGGTACCTATTATTAAGTTATTTCCTTCATTTACAAGTAAGTATCTTTACTAAAAACACTTCATATAATTACTATACAATATCAATTGTAGGTTTGTATGATGAGAGTTGCTTAGTTGAAAACCCATATTTTTATTTAACTGATATGGATTGTTGGCCTTGTGAAAATATCCATTCACTCCTAAACTTAACTGGAGTTGATGATGTTAACCCACTAGAGAAATTACGTGAAGGCACACCCTGTATTATTGAGGTAAGACTTATTTTATCTATTAATTTTACATTGTATAGGATGAAGTAAATAGATAGTTATTTTTAGATGAATAAACCTACAGTTTCCCTCAAACACTTTCAAGAACTGTATTGGAATTATTCTAGTGAACTAGATCTTGATGCAAACAGGTTAAAGGTCACTGGTTTAAATTCGGGTACTCTGAAAGCAGTAGCGAATCTGACTGAAGAAAATTTGTCTTCCAATTTCCATATTCATTGGAGAATTAACAAAATGATACCAGCAAGAATAGTGAGAAAATTGTTTCCGAAGCCTCATTTTTTACCAGAGAGGTATGAACTTTAGTAAATAAGAACATATATGTAGCAGTATATATTATATTAAAATAGCTGAGATTTCTTGCTCAAAACAAATTATACTGGCAGAAGACTTAAACATCAACTATACTCCAACCAACTCTGCTGCCACATTGCACTTAAAACACCTTTTTAGTTAATTTAATTTGGCAATAAACTTGTTGACATGAATTACTCAATTTTCGTCTAATACAACAACTATTTATGTTCTAACCTTCCAAATAGTGATATTAAATGTGCCATAGAAAGTGCTGGCTTAAAAAAAAAAAACATGCTTTAGTGTTATTAACAAAGAAAAATTGTTTTAAACAAAGCTACCTTAAATTACTACCACTAAACTTAACCACTACACCCCATATTAGCTCTTTTAAATATTCAGTCAGTCAGAAATAAATCCGATGAACTCTCTTTATTTTTAGCATATGAAGATAACCCTGTCATTGTTGTTTTGACTGAACATTGGCTCAAACAGGGTGAACCTTTTTTCATAGAAAGTTATGCTCTTGCATCCATCTATTCCCGTACTCAGTATAATCATGGTGGAACTTTGATATTGATAGAGTATAAGTTTTTAGAAAGATATAACTTTGTTGATATAACCAAGTTTGAGTATCTCCTGGAAGAAAAAACTTTTGAATTTTGCATTGTTTATTCTAAAGAATTAAATTTGTACATTTTAGGCCTTTACAGGTCACCCTCGAGTAATTTTAGTAGTTTTATTGATAAATTATATAACATTTTAAGCCAAATATCGGTAAATGCATCACTAATATTAACAGGTGACATTAATGTAAATTTTTTAGACTGCAATAACTCTAACAATCATTTGTCGATACATAGAGTGCTGAAATCTTTTAATTTAAGTTTGCATGTTGACCAACCTACTCGCATCACTGCTAATTCAGCATCACTTTTAAATTATGTTTGCTCTACTCTCTGTGAAACGCAGGTTGCATGTAGAATTGTAAATGCCGGGTTGTCTGATCATGAGGCCGTATTATGTTCCTTTCTTCTAAGTGAAAAAAAGTGTACCTCAAGAAAAAGTGCGGAAGGTTGTTCACTAGAAAAAATTTCTGTAAGTTTAAAGAATGTTGTAATTCAATAGACTGGAATGGTATCATACTTAACAACGGTGATCCTTTTGAGAGTTTCCATTCAACTTTAGTGGATGTTTTTGAGGCAACTTTTCCCATGGTGACAATTAGGGAAAAAAGGAGAAGACCCTGGTATAGCAGGGGTCTATTAGTTTCTGGTAAAAATCTTCGGTGTTTGCACTCCATAAGAAAGTTTGCCTTGGACAACTCCAAATTCATATCCTACTTTAATAGATATCGCAAAATTTACCGTGATACAGTGAAATTGGCAAAAAACTTATACTACTCAAGTAAAATAAACCAATCAAGAAATAAGTCTAGAGAGTCTTGGAAAATTGTTAATGACTTACGTGGCGAACATGGGAACCCTTCTGTTTCTAATAGCACGGTGTCGGCCGAAACACTCAATCATTTTTTCCTGGGTGTTGCTTTGGGTCTATCAATATTATTGCCTCAGTCTGTTGGAGATCCGCGCTCATACTTACACAACATTAAGGTGCCTGAAACATTTTTCTTTAGACCAACAGATTCTAGTGAAATAATGGAAGCTCTATCCTCAATGAAAAATAAGAACTCCTCTGGATGGGATGGGCTGTCACTAAAGGTCCTAACAGCGTTACCGCTACCAACCCTTGATTCTTTGGCTGAGGTGTTAAATGTTTCACTTTCAAGTGGGTCCTTTCCACATTTACTGAAGGATGCCTTGATTATACCATTATTTAAGGGTGGAAACTATGATGACCCATCAAATTTCAGACCCATAGTCCTGCTTCCCACGCTTGGCAAGCTTGTAGAAAGATTGGTAAAAACTAGGATGATGGAATTTCTGAAACGGCATAATGTTCTTAACCATCAGCAATTTGGATTCCGGACGAAACTGGGTACATCTGATGCTATTTTCAATTTTTTAGAGAGTCTGTACATGGGGTTGAACGCTGGGGAGAGTGCGGCGGCGGTGTTCTGTGACTTATCTAAGGCGTTTGACTGTGTAAGTCACAGAATACTGCTACAGAAGCTAGAAACCTATGGATTCAGAGGAGTTGCTCTCGACTGGTTTCGTTCTTACCTATCTGGAAGAACACAAAGGGTATTCTTTGACAATGATATGTCATCCCGTCTGAATATGGACGCTGGTGTACCCCAGGGTTCTGTTCTTGGACCAATATTGTTCCTGCTATATGTCAATGATATCTCTCAAATTCCAATTAGGGGCAAATTTACTATCTTTGCGGATGATACAACATTACTTTGGCATGACACTGACACCAAGAGATTAAGGAATATTGTTGATGAAGATTTAATTCTTGTAAAGTCATGGTGTAAATCTAATAGATTAACTTTTAATATTTCTAAAACTAATATTTTAACTTTTAAATGTAACCTTGGAACTGTCACTTTGCAAAATGAAACAATAAGTCCTTCTGAAACATGCAAATTTTTGGGCCTGACGATTGATAAGCAATTAAAATTTGAAAATCATATCTCCTCTTTATTAGGGAAGTTATCATCCAACTGTTATGCTATTAGAGTAATAACACATTCTCTGGGACGTGATGTGGCCAAAATTGCCTACCATGCTCTTATAGAGTCTTATCTGAGATACGGTATTGTGTTTTGGGGTGTGTGCTCTCAGTATTTGTTCAGTTCTCTATTTATTTTGCAAAAAAGAGCCATACGCTATATGTGTTTAGCTCCCTTTCGTAGCCCCTGTAGGCCATTGTTTTTAAAACACTCTGTCCTGACATTGCCATGCCTTTTTATTTTAGAGACTGTTTGTCTTATCCACAAAAAATATCGCCATCAACTTGGCCCCCCCTCCTCGGGTTACAATCTCCGAACAACCTTCTCTTTACCTCTACCTATCCCAAAAAGTGAGCAGATTAAGTCCTCTTTTGTATATGGGGGCAGAAGGCTTTTTAACCACCTACCCCTTTATATAAGGCTAATAAATTGTGAAAAACGTTTTAGGAAAAATATAAAGAAACTCTTGCTTGCTAAAGCATTTTATTCTGTAGACGAGTTTTTAAATACAATCTTTTGACAGTGAAGAATTTTGCGCAGCGTAATGTGAATTCTTACTACCCTTTCTTTGGGTGTGTTCTATATTCTATGTATGTAAGAATTGTTAAAATTTTTATATTTTTGTAAAAGATTATGTTGTCAACTATCTTTAAGATTTTATATAATGCTTTGTTAACAACAGATGATGTTATGTAACAATAAAGCTATTTTTGACTTTGAATTTGACATACACACTTACATTACAAACGATCAAATTTCTTGTAGTTAAAACCAAAAAGTTTCTTTGATTATATATTTATTGGAGCTCTATCTACAATCCCTTATAAGTTTGATATTGGGCCACAAAAAATACACTAATAAACTTGTATATAAAACTTTTATAGAAGTGGCCAAGCAGTAGAAAGATTCCTATTCATTGATGGACCTAAATCAAACACTTACACACTGCCAAATACCGAATGTAGCTATGTGTTCATGATACAGGGTTCTGGAGAGAGAATTATAGCTCTGAAACCATCAAATGAATGTAAGGATAAGTGCAAAACTATCTATGTTGTTATGAAACCTGCAGCCCTCTGTAAGTACATTTTCTAAGTCTATTAAGTAATCAACCTAATCATTTATGTTTTATAGTATTGTTCAATTGGTGGTATTGGAGGCCAGTTAGTCTTCCAGTAAAGAACTCAACAAGTCTTTCTTTTACTTATATGAATTCTTTTTGTTAATTTTCTTAGATTTAGTAAAAGTCTGCCAAAATTTTATATCAATACTTATTAACTTATAACCAACATTTTTAAGGAAATTTTTAAATATACATATTTGTATACATTTAAAAATAAAATAACAGGTTTTAGTACAAACAATTTTTTTATTTTAGCCAATAAACCTAGTTTTGCCAAAGCCTTAACACTTTATCTTTACCTCCTGAGGCCACCTTTAACCCATCAGTACTCCAATCAACTGCAAACACTTCATCTGCATGCCCCGGTAGATCGATTTCCAATTTTTTACTTTTCAAGTCCCACAGTTTTAATGTTGAGTCTGCACTTCCACTGACCATCAGTCTAGAGTCTGCACTGAATGCTATGACGTAGACTGCTTGAACGTGACCCCTTAAAGTTGTAATAAATTTGCCAGTTTTTGCTTCCCAAAGTTTAATTGATTTATCAAAAGATGCCGAAGCAAGTATCCGACCATCTGGAGAGAATTTAACATCATTAACCAGCTGCATATGGCCTGTAAGTCTAGCCAAGGGCTTCCTATCCTTTTCTGGATCCCAAAGAAATAGAGTAAAATCATCTGAGCCTGAAACTAGCCGCTCACCAACTGGTTCAATCACCTCTTTAAACCTCTTGAGTGCAAATTCTTGTGATTTCTTTTTATCTGGTATAAATGTGTCTTTGTGTGAGTCTTTAATGGGGTCAAATGCTCCTATCCTTAAAATATAGTCGGTATTTAGAGCTAATGTGTTTACCCAATGAGCATGTCCCTCGAGAGTCCTACACAATACCCCATCACTAGCCCTCCAAACTTTAATTGTCCTATCTTGAGAGGCTGAATATATTAAGCCTGAGCCTCCCCATTTAACTACAGTAACACTTTTAGTATGTCCTGATATTGTTAAAACAACTGAACACAATATAGAATCCCAGATTTTAATATCCCCATCTTTAGATGAGCTCGCAAAGAGCCTACAGTCTGGATTTTTATGATAGGGTTCCCAACTTAATGATGTTATCCATTGTTTATGCCCTACCATTGTTTTACCTATCTGATTTCCAGTTTTAGGATCCCAAATGATTATTTTACCATCTTTACATGCTGAAGCCAATTTGCTGCTATCTGGGGACCATGTTATGCACAATACCCAATTTTTATGACCATTACAAGTATAATGTGGTGTTTGTGTATTAATGTCCCAAAATCTAACTGTAGTATCTCCAGATCCACTTGCCAAATGTTTGCCATCTGGTGAAAAGCTAACTGATATCACTGCTTCCGCATGTCCTGGCATGGAAGCAGTGCATCTTGTAACTGGACGAACTTTAAACACTGCTTGTTGTTGGTATATAATATCAACAACACCTTCAGTATTTACTCCGCCAATATCTAAAGTTTTTTGCAATGTATTGGTTATTTCATTCTCGCTTATAAAAAATTTGTATGGTACAGGTTCTTCCTGCTGTAAAAGGGCGTTGCATATTAATGTTAATTGTTGGACAGTACAGTTTAACGGCAAGTCCATCATGTCCCCTGCAGTATCTCCAGTTTCCGAGATAAAGCGACACAGGACACGTTTGATATCTTCATTCTCCATTGTGGATAATTGTAGTATTATTTGTTAAATATCTTGTAAATTTAAAGGATGCAATTATGTTTTTAACTTTGAGGCACCAACCAATCTACATAATTCTGTTAAATAAACAAGAGTAAAAACAGTAAGTAATATGGCAAAAATCAAACAAACGGAACGTGTTGTTTTTTGAGGTTAGATAATTTGAAGTCACATGTGACGTAGAGCTATGTGCTTTTAAGGTGCATTCACAATCAATTTGTCGGTAAAGCATATCGATGGCCTAGGTGCAATACCTCATATGTACTATAAACAACATTTGCTGTTATTGTAAAAAAACTTCCTTAAATACTCTGTGACTTTTAAACCTACACCATTTATAAAAGAAATTTACAATCATCTTCTATTGATAAAATGGAAAATCTTTAGCTTTAAATTTTATTTATTTAAATTTTTTGAGTAACATACGTGGTATTGCATTTCTGAGTTTTATTAGTTTTGGTACTTACGAGATAATTTAAATGATAAAATATTGCTGTAATTTTTTTCATACTTACCATTTATTTTATTGTTTATTCAATTTAGTTTACATTAGACAATAAATAATATTAAAGGCAAAATGTTTTATTGCGAAACAAAAACAACAAATTAAATCTTATTCTTGCAAATGAACACAGGTACACTATTGTGAACAAATTATTACAATTAAAACAAATCAAGCCATGGTTTTTAAAACAAACACAAGGAACTAGGTATAATGTAAAATTATGTATTTTGAATGGAAAAAGGAAGATTATTGTAATTGTATTAATATGTTTTTGAAAGTGAAATTAAAATGCCATTGCGAAACAAAAAATAAATGAAACCTTATTAATAATAAATAAAAGTACCTAAAATGTAAATTTTTCACTATTTCTTTTTGGTACTTTCGTGAGGCAAATCTTTGTAAAACGAATGGTAGTCTGAGTTCATAACTTTTGTAATTTCTTAAAGATGTTGGTATTTTTCATACGATATTTTGGGCTTGCATGTATACAGGTCTTTGTACTGAATTACCTTGGGTATATTTTTGCCTTTTCTCAATGGTGCATATCACTGTCAAAGTCAGTTTAGACGTAAATTACACCTGTTGGTGTATATTTTATTGCTCGTATGTCAGCAACTTTTGACCCTACAAGTCTTAAAGACTGATACCACTACACTGCAGGATCACTATAGTCTTTAAAAAAATCATAATGTAGGTACTTAGTGTCAAGAGGAAAAGGTTTTTGACGAGCTTGACGGGTAATAGAAACGTATTCACCTGGCAATATATCACGCTTTTTAAGATGCCGTTCGATTAAACTATGAACGGTGTCGCACTCCATCTGCGTGTGCCCTGAACTAAATATTTCTGCTCAATAGTTATTATGTTGTTACTAACGGAGTATTTGTAGTAAAGCGTCGAAGCAAACATCCTTGGGCATAATTGCACTGCCTGCAGGTCCATTGCCAATACATGGCAGTGACCTTTAGCACCATATTCTTTATCTGCTTGCTTTTCCATTCTTGCTCTGTCTTTATTTGCAATGTGTGTTTCATATTCTTGCTGATTTAGATTGCCGGACTCAAAGCTACAACATACGTCGCATTGATCTTTCCTTGGCTGAAATATTCCAATATTTTTTTGTTCAAGTACCTCATCAAAAACGCAACTGCTAAGAGGTTTTTTTTGCTCTAACCAGGCCTCCAAAAATTTTTTTCTCTCACTTATCTTAGGAACTCTGTTTTCACTCCGCTTTGAAAGAACTTCTTCTCTTGCTTTGACCATTCCATGATTCCCTAATCTACACCATTCTCTTACGTTCCACTCTCCAATACCTAATGTATTTAGGAATTTTTTTTTGCACACGTGGTATTTTTTATTTTTAAATTTAAGAAAATAAAAAATGGTTTGTGACTTCTGCGTTTCTTTATTTTCCGTTTTCCTTCTTTTTGGCTCGGTCTTTTCGATGTTATTAATTATAAATATTTTCTTCTGGTTTCACGATAAGTTTTTCCAGAATTTGTTGAAAATCTGCATTCTCTCATCTTCTGTGATTTTGTCACATTCATAGATTTTACTCTTACCACGTTTTCCGGTACACCTTTTTTTAACCTGTCTTTTATCGCGCATTTTATCATTTTTCCAATTCTTATTTTTCCTTGTAAATCCTAAGTAATTTTTCCCCTTCATGCGTTTGATTTTATTCTTGTTTCGTTTCCACTTATTTCGATCTACATATTTTCTTTTAGACCTCGTCCTTTTCTCATTCTGTTCTTCATGCAAATTATCTTCTATAACTTCTTCCTCAGGAAATTCATCCATATTTTCTTCATCCTCTTCTGCAGTTTCTTCACTTTCAACTTGGAAATTTGGGTCGCGAATTTCTTCTAGTGCTTGAATCTGATCCTCCAACTGGAACTCAACGCTGCCGTTTTTTCTTTCTTTTAAGGCAACTGAGGGTCTGGTAGTTGAGATTGTACATTCTTCGTTAACGGGGATGTCCAAAGTGCATATTTGATTGAAGAACGTGTCGTCGGCCAAACCCTCATTTCCACTAGCTGATGCCACTTCATTATTTTGCCAACAACTGCTAAGCTCAGCCACTATACCGTCATCAGCAACATCATAAATTTCAGAAGCTTGAGGCTCAGCACTCTCTATTAAAATGTTTTCATCAAATAATATAGTATTATCAAGTAAATTCATAAAATTGTCGTCATTTACAAAGCCTTGTCTTACACAGTCTGATGGTGGTTCTACATCTGCAGCTTCTGCCAGCGCCAGCGCAACTAACTTTTTATCCCTGTTCACTCTGCAAAAATAGCTAGCGTTGGTAAACATATTTGGTAGGTACTTGAATATTTATCTCCTTATATCCAAAACAAACTAGGTAAATTTTATAAAGGAGACTCTGATTTATTGCTATCAAATGGGTCGAGAGTATGTCAAAGCGATTAAGTATGGTGTAATCGCCAAACAAAAACTGTTGCAGGTACGATCATTAGTAAATTTCATGAGAATGTGTGCATGGATGACCTGCAACGGTTTTTGTTTGGCATTTACGTCATACTTAACCCATTTGATATACTCTCATCAAAGTGATGCCCTTGATAAAATTTGTTTTAGTCATAAAAACAAAAATAATAATTTAAAATTCATTTTAATAGATATTTTAAGTTTAATTAAGTACTGTTTTTTAACCCATTAATCAAGATGATAAATAATTTTAATTTAATACAAACATATTGGAAATATAATTTAGGAAAGGCTCTATAGAGGTATTAGTGAAAATAGACAATAATAAATAAAATAAAGTAATATTTATGTTAAAAATTCGGTAAAAAGTACTGACTATTTAAAACACATTTTAAAGAGGCTCTAGCCTAAATCTAATATCATACTTAATTGAATTTAGGGACGTGAAAAAATATCAATTGGATAAATGGAGGTAATATTCAATACTAAAAATGTATGGCAACTCAGTGGGCAACTGAACTACTGGTAGGTAACTCAGAACAATGTGACTAAACTTGTTTTGAGAGTTGCAATAACACGTATGTACAATGCAATTTAAACATGACATTTTATTTAAAAAAAAACAGAAAAACGATAATTTACTTATTGATTTTATCTCCAGGTACCTACTAGATATAAATGAACTAAGATTCCACAAAAAAAAATAATAAACTTACTTTGATTTTAGCTTGAAAGACGGCACATAAACTGAACCGGCACTATGTACGAACTCTTATCTAAAAATGTACTTACGAGTTATTGCAAGTGACATTTGCGCGTTTTGGTATTGCCACGCTTCCGGCCCGGGGTTTCTATTGGTTCTGATCCGTTCAAGATCTACCCAATAACGCGGGAGTATTAAAAAAGCGATATGGCGCGAAAACCTCGAAAATTTTTAAAAATTTGTTACTTACGAGGTATTGCACCTAGGCCATCGATATGTATGAAGCTTGTACGGTGAGGATCGGAATCGTATGTCGGCTATTTTCCTTAGCAAAATTGACAATATTAACAGTGTGAAAAACAAAAGTAATTAAGATGTTACAAAACGCGATCTCTTTGAAAGAACCATGGAAAAATGTAAAAAAGCTTAGAGTTTTCTGCATCGGGATTTTTAATATACTCGTAATAAATATAACCTAATTCACTTTCCTAAGAGGTCTCTTAAATGTATGACTTTTATTTGTAGTTCTTCCATTAAGATACCAGTATTTGATTCCTCAATATTCTTAAGTTCTGCAGATATTTATTTGCCTACATAATAGAACTTATCATAGTGCATTTCTGTGTTTGCACTAATATTTTTATGCCAATTGAGATATCTAACCGGACATTATCAACCTGCTGAATTGACTCTTTTGATGAAACTTCAAGTTTTTGCTTTTTTCTGGTTTTTCATTTTGGTTTCTCTTTTCTCTTGACTAACAGTGTAATATTCGGAGAACTTTTATTTAATATATTAATCTTTATCTCTATATTCTTTTTTGTAAAGGGTCTGGTCTGCTAAGTATCTTATCTTCTTAGTATCTGTCCTAGGACACTGGAAGTGGTAGTTCAATAATAATTTAAAATAATTTCCATAATTTACATTTGAAAATGAAAGTATATTATATTGAAAAATTATGGTTTTACGTATGTCATGGCCCTCATGAGGTGACGCTTCAGTCGCTGAGCCAAAATATACAATTAGCGTATATTACAGTTTAAATTTTTCTTATGCCGAGCAAAACTAGAAAACTCCAAAAAAATATTAACTGCAAAAATTAAAATGAAAAATGCTGAGTAATCTATAAATTTAAAGCAACACAATGACAAACTTGACAGTTATGACTGTCGACAATGTCATTATCAGCTGTTATGTCTCATTATCGGTGGCGCCACCTTTTCCACTTTCTAGCCACTGGGTGAACTAACTACTAGAACTGTCAAGTGTCAAAAACGATCTCTATTTTATTTTACTTACTCTATGGTTTTCAGGTTAGAACTGTTAGAAGTATTAAAAGATTTTTTTTGTCCAGTCTTAGGTCTTATTGGAACACTTTGAAAAAATTAAGAATAACATGAGAACATGGCTTCAAAAGTAGTAAAGGTCAGTAAGCATATTTCCATAGCATAAATTTATACTTTATTATGCAGCAAATTTTATCTAAAGAGTTTCTTTACATTACTCAATTTATGATTTTATCAATCTTTTTGTTAAACGTAAATGAACTGAGAGAGCTGCATCAACAAACATGTATTGCAACCCAACTAATCTAAGTGTAATTTAAGTTAAAAATAAAGTTAAGCTCTTTGTTCCCCAGTCAGTAAAAACCTTGGGAGTTTTTCAAAAACCGGGCCTGTTCGACAAAGGAACAGGAGCTTTACTGCCAGAAGCTTATAAAAAATTTTACAAAGAGTGGAGACTTACCGAGCCTTCTGCAGTACATTATATTCCCGAAGATGGAAAATGGAAGCGAGATGAAGTCACAGGAGAGGTGTAAGTGACTCTGTTTTTATCTCTTTAGTAGTTAGTACATGATTTATAAATTAATATTCTTCTGTCTTCTTACCTTACCTGTCATAACTACATTGTATTCGTAATTAGTTACTATATTTATTTATAATATTTTGTTGGGTACTAAATCAAGATTTTGGTAAATACCAATTTATAAAATATTCTCTATAATTAAAAAGTTACTTTACTTAGTTTGAGAAGAATATTTACTTAGTTTAGTAGTAAGTAGATTCCAGACTAAATTTTGATAATGTTGAAAACCTCTAAATATGAACCTATACCTCTTTAGTGGTGATTCAAAACAAACAGGTAAATTCAAGAGTTAAAAATTATGTCCAGTTTAATGATGCCTACTTATAGCGTCATTAATGGAATAATTATAGGTAAAGGGCATATTTAATCAGGAATAACTAACTTCACTGCACTTAACAGCATTTAGTCTCAGTAACTCAGTAATCCTTAATGCTATTTATTTTATAATAAAGCTTTTAACCATTTTTTAAGTCTCATTGTATCACATATGAAGGGCTGAGAAGCCATGGGGTATAAGTGTACTGAAGTCAGTTTTGAGAAAACTCAAATTAAAGTTAAATTGTTATAATCAAATGCAGGCAAAAGTATGGCAATTCAAACCAGTTTTGTTTTAATTTCTAGGGTTTAGACTATCATAATAAAGAAAAATAATATGCTTTTTAGTATTTTTTATATTGATTATTAGGCAATATTTGATAAAATTCATCACTGGTACCCCTTGGCTTCTCATAGAAATTAGGAGTTTAATAAAACATAGGATACAAATAAATTAGAAAAATATATTTTTCCAATGAAAGGTGACTTAACAAAATACTAACAGTTTGTATAAAAATATCATTTAAATACCACTTGCAGAACTATTCTGAGTCAGTGCTATAAACATGGTCTTCATGTTCTGGATCCTCATTTTCATCATCGTCAGGATTGTGATGTCTCTCTTGAACCGCTTCTTGCTGTTTCTGGATGTTCTGTCTTGTGTGCACCAAACAATTTCCCTCATAGTCTAATGATCTATAGAATTGGTGATGTATGGGAGGTACAAATGGTAGGAGGCCAACAAGGTCTTTGTACTTTGATGCTTTTATTTTCTTTTTATTTTGTTTAGGGATAAGAGAAGGCAAGGTTTTTGGAATCCTTCCAACATTTTTTGCAAGCATGTTGTACTCTAAAAATGGCATTTCTTTATTAAATGTACTTTTGTGAAACAAAATGTAAGGACTTTCTTTTCTGAACTGCAGCCACTGCATGTTTCTAATATCCTTAACAGCTTTCACAAAATGTTTGCTTATGGGATCCAATGTAGGGAAGTCTTCATCCAACATTTTCTTCACTAAGAACTTTTTGCTAGTTGTGGCTATAATATCCACCCAGTCATTAGGAACGAAAACACATCTTTTTGTGTTCCTCTTGGTATTTTCCACTTTACCAAAGTCTCGGTCACAATGATTATAAGAATGACCAGTAAGCAAAAATTTTAGGTCGACAATTTCAATCTGCGTTGTGTTTACAACATACAACCAAAATTTTACCGTAAGTTGGCTTTTATTTTGCCCACCACAATTATCACAGACAGCAGTGAGATGAGTGACTGTAGAGGGCAATGATTTGATGTACTGGATTAAACACGATACCATTTCTTCGCATCCTCTTGATCTTGATGCCCCTCATGCCAAAGAAACATAAACGCATCGTCGGTCTCAATATCATGTACATTAAAATTATACGTCCATAATTGCCTTGCATAATACACTTTTGTACATGTTAATACCGGCGTGGGCAACATTTTTTGAAGATCAACGGCGCGTTCACATTCGCTACCCATGGGTTAAAAGTTCACCCGGTTAAATTTTACATGTCACGCCCGCATACATTTCGCCCCGACAATTTCTGTTTCACCTCTATGAATGATATGGTCATGTGCACTGCAATCTTATAATTGTTTGTTTATTTTTTTAAATGTGTGTATATTTTTCTTGTGCAACAGTTGTGTGATTGTCGACTAAAATGAATCCTAATGCTATAAATTTTTTTCAAAACATTAGTCTACAAAGAAAATATATATAAGTATACCTACATTTTTATATTTTATAACATACATACATATTCTATGAGATAACCTTGAGTTATTTATCAAATAATTTTAACACATAAGTATTTATAAGATAAAACTGGCCCTAACATACATGTGGGAATCTTTAATTTTGTACATATTTTTTTTTTATCATACCTTATCTTCTTAATGCAATAAATATCTCTTATATTATTTACAAACGAGACCGCCCAAAGTAACAAATAAAAACAAACGGCAAAGCATTTCTAATAATAATCGTCGCGGCAAGCCGCCAAAGGCAATAACATGGAAATCGAAGCGAAACGGCTTTCTTTGCGGTAGTTCCAGGTATTCGAGTTCGAAGCCGAAATGTTGATGTAAGAACAAAATCGGGGGTTTTTAGTCTCTGTTTAGATTTGAGTAGCGAAAGTTGCGCGGCGGGACGTTAAAAAATATTACGACGATAACGACGAAACGACGTTTATATATTAAAAGTTTTTCCCGAAAAGACGGAAAATCAAGAGACGCTTGATTTATTATCGGGAGTGCTTTTATCTGTCTTGACATCATAATCTAGACGGGGTTTTGGTGTTATGATTTATTTAAGATGTAAGACGAATAAATTTAAGAGGTTACTCAAGACGTGAGTACAGAAGTATTCTTTCTAAGATGTTTATTTAAAATAATCATCCGTTGTTCATGTTGGTTTGGCTGTGTTACCGCTGTGTCGAATCTTTGTTAGACTGTTTGTGCTGCTGTTTGTAAAATCCGTATAACTTTTGACTTTATTATTAAACCTTATTTAATTGATACCAGAAACTTTTATTATCATAACCCTAGACATCGATAAATTCCTACATACATTTGATGAATTTAAATCATTCATAACAATTGGTTCATCATCTAATTCAGAGCTCAAGTCCTCTTCATGTGATTGTTGCCTTGATTGCGGCTGACGTGGTTGAATGGTGCCAAAGACTTCTTCTACCAGATTTTTTGGAAAATACAGGAGAGATTTGTCTAAAAAATATGCAGGATATAAAAAAATATCGAGAGGAAAAGATAAATTAAGTGACTGCTGTTGTAGTTTGGAATTATTTACATACTTCAATTAGGATTAAGTATAATAGTTATAGCTATAAAAAACATAAGAAGGAATAGATTATTAAATAATATAGGTAGGTATTACATGTAGTTTTATATAATTATGTAGTATTGAATATTATGTATTATTGAACCTACCTGAAATTCTGCAAATTAAAACTAATTGACCATCTTCACTTATAATGGGATCCTGATTTTCATCCACGACTAGATTGTGGGTGTGACTTGAAATTACAGACATTATTTTTACTCAAATTAATTTTTTAAAATTTTTCTTTATTTATTTGTATTCATTTTTTTTTCAAAACAATTTTCTGGGGCTATGACATTTCTAAATATTCAAATAAAACCTATATTTACGTCTGCGCGGGCCAGTCGGACAACTTTTAATTATGTAGAAGACCGGGTTAAAAAGTTGCTCTGTCCGCCTTCCTTCGACGAAATTTACCCTCAAATGTGAACGAGTTTAAATATTACCATAAACGCTTTACCCAGTCTGCCGAGTGTGTCCAGAGAACGCCCGACATCCATTGTGAACGCGCCCCAAAACATATAGTAGGTGGACTTTTTAAGCGATTGTTGCAGCTTGTTTAGCTTCCAGATCTCCATTCTCAATAGCTAATTTAAACTTGTCACAATTATTACAAGTGTCAGTAGTGCTCGATGGAAACTAAGATTGAAACATGTATTAAATATATGCCTATAGTAAGATAGAGTAACAGGTTCCTTTCCTTGTTCCGCACAAAAGATTTTATAACAGTCATACAATCTTTTCAGATTTAAGTCAGCATTTAAATATTTTCGGTTTGGAGCTTGCTGTCTGGAATAGTGACTACTATATCTAGGGAACATAGCAATATGTTGTTTGACCAAATCAGTTTTCTCAATGGTAATTTTATTGGTTGGAACCTTTCGCCCTCTACGGTCTCGAGCTGGTATTCCCGTTCCAGATTCTTTCTTTTTAGCAATAATGTTGGTAACACGCGTATTTGACACATCTAATGTTGTTAAATTTCTTGCAGACCCTTAGACCGCCTAATAAATATTGACAAGAATGGGACTTTCCACGTACAGTGTTTTCTTTCTTCCTATGCGGATCTTCTATTATAATCGCAGAGTTCAAAAACGATGATTGCAATTCCTAATTCGCCAGACCCCGGTGGCGCTTTTCTTCGCTCATATTTTCGCAACATTTATAGCGGCATTCATGGTCGTATGCTTGAACTTTTCTTTCATTGTGTACTTTACCTTTACGGTCAGTGTACTTTTTACCTATGTTTCGTAGTCTTGAAGACTTCTGCCTTTTCCATTCCTCAGTCCGTCGTGTTTTTTTCTTACCAGGATGCTTCTGTCGCTTTGTAGGTGGTTCATCTTCTGCTTCAGTTTCTTCCATTTGATCTGAAATTAAATTTTGTATGTCAAAACTAAGCCTAACTTTTAATTATTACTCTAATGTTTGTTATCAATAAAAAGTTGCCTATTAGAGAAAAAGAACGTTATAATGAAATCGGCTGATTAGTAATATTAATAATAATAATTAACTAAGGCCTACTATTACCTTCTTCAGGACAGTTACTTGAACTAGTACTGGAAGAATTATCTGCGTCTGGGTTATAATCAGCGTCATCATCGCTATTATCTGAAAGTAGGACAACTGAATAAAATGGTTACGAGCTTTCAAATAATATTATTAACAACATACATTGAAACCTAACCTTAAAACCTCACCTAAACACACTAAATGACTCAAATTACAATAAATAATAATATTGGATTTGATAAAAAGTAGAACTTACCATTAAAAAGGCTAAAAGAACTATCTTCTGACATTTTTTATCAAGTTTGATAGCCTCAACACGTAAACAATTTAAACACAACAACAATGCGTAAAAGAAAACAACAGCTTTAGTTAACTAAATTATCAGCTATTTTTTAGAAGCCAATGGGTACAAGTGACTCGCGGCACATGTATCCCTTGACTTCTAAACTAAAAAGCACTTTTAAGCAGTAGTTTTTTTTTGCCACTAGATGTTAGCACATGATAGAATTCTGTAGGGAACTGCGTTTCCATCACATGTCTATCTCTGTCCTCGGTTATATCTGTCTCTTTTTATTCAGGTTAATGAATGTGCGAGGTACGCAACCCACCATTATTCGTGTTTGAGAGCTCTCTGGAGCTTGAACTCTTAAAGTAACTTGAGCGTGTGGCAAGAGGCTAAATGTCTAAATTAATGTATTAAGTTGCGAGAAATATAATAAGTTGTTGTGAGTTATGTGTGGTAGTTTCCATTGAACGGATTAATCCCAACATCCAGCGCGTCTTAAACTGGCGATCACATTATTAGATTAGACGTAGTAGGCCGTCCACAAGAACCCAGATGCCTACAATTTTACTTACCTCCCTTGGCCACGAACATTTTAAAGTGTTTAAGAGTAAGTTTCTGCATTTAACTCCATTATGAAAAATATGTGACTTGTACCCCTTGGCTTCTCAGCCCTTCATATTACTTGATTAAAATATACTAACTGGGATAGATAAAAAGAGCCCATATTGGCACCCTTGAATGCAGTATATAATGTAGTAATTTGTAACTGCTACTGCTTTAAACAACTCGGCCCTATTTTACAATTCTTTGGGATCTTTATTTTGAATTTTTTTGTCAATTAAATCTTATAGGTTCTCTATGAGATTAAGGTCAGAACTCTGGCCTCACAGGCTATGTTTATTAGATTAACCAAATATTATTGTCTATTGCATCTAATAAGCTAATATATATTACAGACTTCATAAATGTTTTTTTATTATTGCTCCTTATGAAATAAAGATACTTTCTTTCTATTGTAAAAAGAATTTTAAAATACCAAATGGGAGGATTTATTTATGGGCAATAGTCAACCAGTCTGGATTTTTATTTAATAAATAAGTTCTTTCTCCACTTTTGGTTGGTACTGTATCAGTTATCATTATCATTGTTCTTGACTCCATCATTTTTAAACCATTTGACTGTTAGTTTCAGAGAGATTTTTGACGGAAGGAGGTTAAAAGCTTGTTTGTTGCAAGTACTTATTATGGTGTCCAAGACTATCTAGTTGATAGTTTTAAAAGTTATGCATTACAGTACTATAAAGTCTTACTTTTAAAGAAAAGGCACTTTTAACTAAAAACACAGGTTATAATTTCGATTAGTGAAATATAAAATAAATGTCGGACCGCCAGAACTCGACTGTAACTTGAGTCCTTGCCTCGACCCTTTATTTTGCCAAGTGTGCATTTTTGATCTCCAACGGCTAGTGGAATATTTTACAGTACTAATTTTTAAATTTGTATGTATCTATCTATTTTTTTTTAATTTTGTTTTACTTTTTATTTACAGATTTTATATTTATAAAGCTTTTCTGTGTTTCAATTTATATATTTTGAGTATTTTTTTATTAGTTAGTAGCTTTGCTAACAACAGAATGTTTGAAACAATAAAGTATATATGATCTGATTTGATTCAAAATTAGGATAGTTTTATATTTGTGGTTTTTATATTATATGTTTCTAGGCATCCTGTGCAAAACATCCCCTTACCACTTATTTACCCCAAAGAGCACAACAGGCATATGTGGGGCGGAGAAGGAATAGTGCAAGGTTTCTTTAAAAGGGCCCATAACCGAAGGAGAGTGCCACATTTTTGGACTCCTTTGCTTCAAAGAACTGTCGTTCATTCTGAAGTTTTGGATAAATTTTTTTCAGTAGTTGTCACTGATCGAACCATTCATTTGATTAATTCTAATTATGGATTTGATCACTATCTCTTAAAGGTGAGAGTCTATGATTAATTTATTAAAATTAGGCTCCTAGGCAATTATTATTATTATTAATTATTTAATTGCTTTAGACACCAGCTTGTGATCTCAAATCTCTTCTGCCTCTAGGACTAAAACGGAAAATACTTAAAGAGCTTGAGGCAGGATGTCCGTCATTAAAGGACAAACCTCAAGTTCAGAAAAGGGTTTTGGAGAAATATGGAAAATATTTAGATGCAGTAAGTAATCAATTTTTCTAATAATCTTTTAAAGTAATCAATTAATCTAATAATGAAAATTGGTATTTTTCTAATAATCTTTTATATTATTGACTGCTTTAGTTATAAAATGATCTTACAAAATCATTAGGAGCACAATGTGTAATACAAGTGGTATAATAATAAGTAATATAATAATAGAAGCAACACCACTATACAAAATATAGAATTTGCATATAAAAATCAATTAAATTATAAATTACTTATAAATTCTCGATGTTATGTAGGAAAATAATCGTTTTTTACCTTTTAACCGGTTTCTCATTTCTGATAATATTTGTCCAGGCGGTTGTAAAAGGCACTAAACATAAAAACTTGCTTTACAGAAATTATAATTTGTCTATTCCAGGCAGTTAAGCAGTTTAACCGTCTGAAAAACAAATATCTATTAATTAAGGTAGCTCAGGACAAAAAGAGTTGAACTTTCTGGAAAATAAGTATTACTTTAGTTATTCCAGGAGGTTGAGGACTAAAACAGAAAACAAATTGCTTTGGATTTTGCTTCAACTTCTTTGAAAAAAAAAATAGAATTTTTCTATACCAGGCAACTGAAGGGCAGTTAACCATCTGAGAAAAAAAATCTATTCGGTTTTCTTTCTTGAATCGACTTGTATTCGAGTAGATGCAATTTTATATTGAAAACTGCCCAAAGTAATTTTCTTGTTTATTCTCGACATTTTCTGTTCAGGCGTAAATTCGTCTTATTAACTATTTTTGATTCCAAACATTCGGACGAAAAAACGTGGATCTAGTAAATCACATTTTCCCATCAGATTATTATTTTCCACGCCAGATTTTCTGAAAATCTGGAATATGGAAGTTTTTGCTTCGGAATTGTAAATCTAAATTTAAAGTAGGTTTTAAATCCTCAACTATTGTAATAACATTGGCCAAAGTCACATTTTGTACCGCGCTCATTTTCTGCCATAATCTCTTTGAAAGGTTTTAGGATAGTATACAGGGTGTCATTGAAATGGTGTAAAAAAATTCGGGGGGTGATAGTACTCCTAAAAATTTAAAAAAAAGTTCCTATACCTATAGGGCGGAAAATGCATATTAAGGGAGTTAGGGGCACTGAAAGGGTAAATTTAAAAAACGGTTTTTTGAAATTGTAGGCTTAAAAAACGAGATAAAATTTCGAAAAAAAATCCTCTGCCATAAATTCTGACCCAAAATCAAATGGTGATACTGAAAAATAATTTGGAAAATCGGAAAGGGTAGTTTTTGCAAGGGTAGGGGGTTAATTCGTGAATAACTTTTTTTAGGTTATTTTTTTCGCAACGTGGGTTCATTTTTTAAAAACTACATACTTTTTCCTACAAAAAAGGTACTCTTGTTGCACATCGCCCAGAACGATGGTTTTCGAGAAAATTGAAGGCAAAAAGTTTGCTCTGATGGGTTGCTAACTGGTTAAACAACATAAACCTATGAAAGTTATGGGGTTTCAAAAGTAAACACGTAGTTATTAAATAATTAATTGAAAAAATCACCCCCCGAATTTTTTTACACCATTTCAATGACACCCTGTATACAGTCTCAATAACGTGAACTAATTAGGGATGACTGTGTTCATACTTTCGAATAGTTCATAGTATTGGATAAAGGAAAAACAGAATGCACTTATTTTAATGGAACTTTAAACATGATGTTTTAAGGGAAAATTAAACAAACAGTTAGTAGGTATGAATACTTATGTATATTATGTAAGTGAAATGGTATTAACATAGGTACTTATTTATGCATTCATAGTTAATCTTGGGTTTTAAAGAAAAAGTTATCCAATTTTGTTTGACGAAAACGTTGTTTGTTTAAAAGAATAGTTGCCGATTCACGTAATTTGTGTAAAACCTGAATATCCTCGAAGTTAGCACTGTTCTGTTCTGCCCATTCCAGTTTCCTGTTAAATACACGAACTGCCTCTGCATAAGTGATTTTATCCCTAACCTGAGTAACCCCTAGATTTTCTTCTTCGCTTTCTGAATCATCAAATTCTTCGATATCCGAACGTTTGAATCCTTGCCTTGGATTAATTTCTGCTAACAAATTGAGGTTAGTCTGTACCACGCTATTCAGACCTAACAATTCTTGACGAGGTATTGCGAGGTATATGTTGTGTTCATCATCGTCTTCACTCTGAAATTCCAAAATATTTTTCTCACACACTTCTTGATAATTACTGGTTCCAGTTTATTCGATGCGCGTGACAGGTTCAAAATATCATCCCTAAAGTTGTCTTGTTTGATAATGGAATTTCTATCCTTTGACTTGATAGCTACAATCATTGCTAAAAACATGGATCGATAAAGCAGTTTGGTCAACCTAATAACGTTTTGGTCCATAGGTTGAATTAAAGGTACCACGTTGGGTGGCGTTGAATTAAACCATCATCTGATAAAATTTCTTGTACCGGAGGGTGACTAGGTGCATTATCCAATAGAAGTGCTTTCCCTGGAAGACCTTCTTTGCTTTGCGCAGTGGCATTATCGTAACCAATGAGATTTACCCGAGGTGCGATTATTGCGAGTTAATTAGCTATAGCTATAGCGAGTTAGTTATTAAAAACTATTAAAAAAAACTATGAACCTTGCTTTCTTAGAAACTTTCGCCCTTGAGATTAATTTAAAATTTTAGTTTTGAAAATTATAGGTTTGTTACGTCAGGAACAAAAATTTCATTAAACCATTCCGGCTGTCATCCATGCAGATTGCGAGTTTTTGTAGTGTACAGGAATGTGAAGGTTCTTGAAATTTCGTGGTTTTTTAGCTAGTCCAGTTGCATTTTTACATGCTAAAAACGTTATTCTTTTTTTTCCAGAGACTGTTTTTTTTTCACTGGATATGTATGTTTCTCTAGGTAAATTTAGGTATGATGTAATTAATTTAACTAGATAAAATAGTGGCGGTGAAAGGCTGATAAACTGATAAAGTTTTTTTAATACTTGGGTTGGGTTGGGTTGGGTTGGGTTAAAAAATGTTTTAATTTTTAAAACGCCTTTAACTTTGTTGACCTTTTTTTACTTTTGTTTTTTATGTCACAATTTATTGTTTTATTTATTTTAATTTCTGGATCAAATTATCTTTGTTCTTGTCAGAGTCAACTTTTATCTAAATAATAAAATAAAAATCAGGCATTCGCCTTACCTATTTACTATGAATATAATAAGCATAAAAGTCGAATAATACTAAAAAATCACAAAAAATGTAATAACTCCTAAACTAAAAAAAATCGGATCATATACATGGGGGTGATTCGGATTCCCCTAGGGTTAATCTATCTCTGGGCGCTCGCTTGACACCCTTTTTTGGGACAGCCTGTATAGTATATTTGCATTATGGGCTAATACTAATTAATGAATACTGAATAACCGAAGTAGTCAAACTAATCACTTCATTTTCAGAGAGAGCTATTCGTTACTACAAGAATTACCGTATAGGGAGTACTCGAGTAATGAATAGTTACTTTTTCAATATCTTTTATACGCTGCCCTTTTTCCGAGTCCAATCAATTGCCCTGCATTATTTATTTAAATTTTCAAACATCCTTTTCGTACAAATATTCCACCCTTTTCCTTTTTTCTACTTCTATTATTTTACAAAACACAATTTAACTAACTTAACAACCAAAACGCCTTTTTAAAAAATATTATTTTATTTGAAAATTACATGCTAATTGTCTTAGCGACTTCAATTGACTAACCCGATAATAAACAATGAAACAGTTTTGTTGTAATAAAATGCAGGGTCAGCAGCTAGTGGCTTCCATGGTTGTATAGGGTAGCTCGTCACATAACTCCTGCCTCCTAAAATTCAACTTCATAGGCTAGGGTGGAAGTTGAACATCTCCAACACTGGCAGCTTCTGGATTGGTCGACCTTTTCGAACATCTGGTATACAGGAACTTCTTGTAGCAGAAATAACTAGTTACGATTATTAATAATAAATAAATAAATATCGTCCATAAACTAGGGCTTCCAACTATTGATTGTTGTTCGATTAGGTGAAAGGGCGGATTTTGCAAAATTTGATGTTTTACAGCATGAAGTTCGTTCAATCTGATGTCGTCAAGGTGGATTTTGAAACTTGAAGATTTCTCTTCGAACGTTGGTTCTACGGTTCTTGGAAGTATCATTGATTGGCTGCTTACAATTGGCTTATCGATCAGGAAGTCGCTTGATTGGTAACAATTTCACAATTTTGAGGTACGTTAAAAAGGAAACTGCCTTTTAAACGAATTGACTCAATTTGTTTATTACAGTTGAGTTTAATTACCTCTTGATTAGGAAAAATTCCAATAAACTGATTGGATTCTTCCATGCGCAGAATCTTGGATTTGGTAGCAACTACTTGGACCTTTTTGCAGGTGGAAGTATTTTTATTATCCAAAAGCAGGATCTCACATGGTGCTTCGTCAGTAATATCTTCAAGTGTCATCTTCTGGCATATAATATTGTTGTCTGGTAGCTTTCTTGCAAGGGTCGCTCGTGAAGGAATAGTATGGCTCATTTTTAAGCAAAAATTTATTTCGTGGTACAATCGCATTAAATTGACTCCCATTGGTGCAGAATATAAATGATAATATGTAAAAGTGAAAGGTTGCATAATTGGTATTTTTAGGAAATATGTTATTTTATTATTTACAATATAACATTCTATATCGATAAACTTTTGAATTAAAAATGTGTTTTCTAATGTTACTGCAAAAGGTAACTTTTTATTATTTAATTGTTTTTCGAGTTTAAGGAGTTCATGATATAAATCTTTTGTTTTTATAATACTTGGATGCATCACATTTATTTTTGCAAAACAGATAGAATTTTCAATATCTTGTAAAACAGAATTAATAATGTCCTTCAGATCCTAAAATCAATGAGTAAATATCATTAATTTTATTTTCCAATATTTTTTGATTATTTATAATTTTGCTTATCATAACATTAAATTGATCAATAACATTTAGAGATATTTTATATTGATTATGCAAGTTATTTGTTAATTTCTCTTGGTTTACAAATTGAGAAGCTTCGGCTAGGGTTCTTGGTCGCATACACCGAATATTTGTCCCTAAAGGCTCTTTAAGACCTGATACAAAAGTTTTAAGTGCTAATTCTGAGTACATTGTACGTTTTAAATTTTTAGCAACTGTAATTTCGTGACTATCAATATATAAACAAAGTAAATTCAATAAATTCAGTACTTAATCATAAAACTGATTGGGATTTTCATTTGAATTTTGCCTAAGCATAACAAGGTCGCGATTGAGGCAAGCCTCATCTCTTTGATCAGCAAAATTTCTTTCAAGAGTTAGTTTAAGATCATTCCAAGTACTCACATTTTGAATATTTACCACGATTTTAGCATTTCCAATTAATTTACCTATTAAGCAATTAAGTAAATAAACATTTTCAAATTTATTAGGATCCGTTTGATCATAAAAGTGCTTAATTAAAGTTTCACAGTTTACGAGATATCGGTTAAGATCAAAAGTGGGCATCCTAGTATTTAAATGTAAATTTTCTAAGTTTAAATTATTACCTAATGGTGAGTCAACTGAAGAGATTTTAAGATTATTCAATACAACTCTTAATTCATCAATATTGGACATTGACTTGATGAGCTGTACTTACATAAAGGCGATGGTCATTTCTATAAGGGACAGTCTAATATTCTGCCTCCTTGCGTAATTAGATGATTTGTATCTAATCACCGATGAATCTCCAATAGTGGTCTTCTTGTTTCAGCAATTTTCGATAAATTCACTGCAGATACCTCCACCGAATTTTCATCAAGTTTCGTATAGTCCGATTAATCGTTAAAACGAACGTTCGATACATTAACCGATCTAACTCCGGACTATCCTACCGACTGCGCCATTTAACTAACTTAACAACCAAAACGCCTTTTTAAAAAATATTATTTTATTTGCAAATTAATTAATACAAAATTACATGCTAATTGTCTTAGCGAATTCAATTGACTAACTCGATAATAAACAATGAAACAGTTTTGTTGTAATGAAATGCAGGTCTATACTAATATTAAAATTGTATTTTTAAGTATACTTCAGAAGAAATCGATTGGTACGGGTACTCATATACAGAAGCCTGCAGACGCCTCGAAGAACAAATAGAATCCCAAAAAACCGTAGTGCCATTGAAACATGTGTATAGATCGCAGCTTATTGACAAACTCCGAGCAGCCAATATTGAGGAAGCTATGACGCAATCTTTAAAGTCCAGGTAAGAGTTATTAAGAGTGGCTGGTTTTAATGTGTATTATTTATCTAAAATTTATTTAAGTGGCTTACCTGAAACGTGGCTGCAGAAGATGAACCCATTTGGTAAAAAGAAAACTACTTAGAATCCCAAAGAATATATTTGTAGATTTTCATTTTATAAAAACTATATTATCCTGTTCTAATTAATAAAGTTGTTTATACAGTAGAATTTATTTTGTTATTCGTGTTGCCACATTCTAAATTTTTGAAGCGCTTGAAGTTTAAATAGTGGTCAATGCTCTGTTATTTCCTATAAACAATACAGATTTTTCCAAAATAATGACAAAGGATTGAAGGCGGTGACCTGTTTAGAACTGTTCAACTATTCCCTAAGGAGCGAGCAGATGTGACTGGTAGTACGTTTTTACTGTTCGTTTAGGTGTAAATTGAAACACGCGATACACAAAAATAGTCAACTGGTTTATAACAAATTCATTACACGATAAACACAACTTAAAGCCTTAAGACGACAAGAAACATTTATTTATTTATCCACGGGTCAAGCCTATAAAAAATTTTTCCCAGCCAAAGAAACAATACACTAATATGTGTTGTAAAAAAAAAGAGGAAACAATACCGACGTCGCTTATAACAAAATGTCGCATATAACGACCAAACGCCCGTATCTTGGTCGGATTTCTCTATATAAGTCTGGCTATAGCGTCGTCGGTTATAGTGACGAAGTCGCTTTTAACGACTTCATTTCGCTGAATTTGGATTTTTTAGACCGGTTACTGCCACAACCGACGAGCAACGACTCGCCGCGGTGAAATACAGGAGTTGTTTTCGGGGAATATCCTATTTCTGAACATCTGCATGATCGAAAATAAATATACAAAAAATAAAAAAAAATAAAAATACGAAAAATAAAAAATTCCAAAGTTTGAAGGTCGATATCTCGGCTTCTATGGGAGCTATCGGGAAAATTCCAACGGTTTTGTCTTAATTTCGTCGTTTTAAATCCAACGAGACCATCCGCAAGGTCGTAGCTCTTCTAATAGCTGAGATATGGCATTTTTGATGCCCATTTTTGGCCTCAAAAACGGACGTCGAAAACGACTTTTTCAGGATTTTCAAAGTGCTCTCATTCCCTTAGTTCTGCTCGGATCCTGTTATAACCCGGTGTTTTCGTAATCTAGGTGACCCAAATAAGTCGCTGGTATACTTAGTTTGATTTCGAAAAAAATCAATTTTTGGTGAAAAAATTCGATACGGGGGGGTATACCCGAAAAATGAAAAAACCCAAACTTTGAAGGTCGATATCTCGGCTTCTATGGGAGCTATCGGGAAAATTCAAACGGTTTTGTCTTAGTTTCGTCGTTTTGAATCCAACGAGACCATCCGCAAGGTCGTAGCTCTTCTAATAGCTGAGATATGGCATTTTTGATGCCCATTTTTGGCCTCAAAAACGGACGTCGAAAACGACTTTTTCAGGATTTTCAAAGTGCTCTCATTCCCTTAGTTCTGCTCGGATCCTGTTATAACCCGGTGTTTTCGTAATCTAGGTGACCCAAATAAGTCGCTGGTATACTTAGTTTGATTTCGAAAAAAATCAATTTTTGGTGAAAAAATTCGATACGGGGGGGTATACCCGAAAAATGAAAAATTCCAAAGTTTGAAGGTCGATATCTCGGCTTCTATGGGAGCTATCGGGAAAATTCCAACGGTTTTGTTTTAGTTTCGTCGTTTTGAATCCAACGAGACCATCCGCAAGGTCGTAGCTCTTATAATAGCTGAGATATGGCATTTTTGATGCCCATTTTTGGCCTCAAAAACGGACGTCGAAAACGACTTTTTCAGGATTTTCAAAGTGCTCTCATTCCCTTAGTTCTGCTCGGATCCTGTTATAACCCGGTGTTTTCGTAATCTAGGTGACCCAAATAAGTCGCTGGTATACTTAGTTTGATTTCAAAAAAAATCAATTTTTGGTGAAAAAATTCGATACGGGGGGGTATACCCGAAAAATGAAAAAACCCAAACTTTGAAGGTCGATATCTCGGCTTCTATGGGAGCTATCGGGAAAATTCCAACGGTTTTGTTTTAGTTTCGTCGTTTTGAATCCAACGAGACCATCCGCAAGGTCGTAGCTCTTATAATAGCTGAGATATGGCATTTTTGATGCCCATTTTTGGCCTCAAAAACGGACGTCGAAAACGACTTTTTCAGGATTTTCAAAGTGCTCTCATTCCCTTAGTTCTGCTCGGATCCTGTTATAACCCGGTGTTTTCGTAATCTAGGTGACCCAAATAAGTCGCTGGTATACTTAGTTTGATTTCAAAAAAAAACAATTTTTGGTGAAAAAATTCGATACGGGGGGGTATACCCGAAAAATGAAAAATTCCAAAGTTTGAAGGTCGATATCTCGGCTTCTATGGGAGCTATCGGGAAAATTCCAACGGTTTTGTTTTAGTTTCGTCGTTTTGAATCCAACGAGACCATCCGCAAGGTCGTAGCTCTTCTAATAGCTGAGATATGGCATTTTTGATGCCCATTTTTGGCCTCAAAAACGGACGTCGAAAACGACTTTTTCAGGATTTTCAAAGTGCTCTCATTCCATTAGTTCTGCTCGGATCCTGTTATAACCCGGTGTTTTCGTAATCTAGGTGACCCAAATAAGTCGCTGGTATACTTAGTTTGATTTCGAAAAAAATCAATTTTTGGTGAAAAAAATCGATACGGGGGGGTATACCCGAAAAATGAAAAAACCCAAACTTTGAAGGTCGATATCTCGGCTTCTATGGGAGCTATCGGGAAAATTCAAACGGTTTTGTCTTAGTTTCGTCGTTTTGAATCCAACGAGACCATCCGCAAGGTCGTAGCTCTTCTAATAGCTGAGATATGGCATTTTTGATGCCCATTTTTGGCCTCAAAAACGGACGTCGAAAACGACTTTTTCAGGATTTTCAAAGTGCTCTCATTCCATTAGTTCTGCTCGGATCCTGTTATAACCCGGTGTTTTCGTAATCTAGGTGACCCAAATAAGTCGCTGGTATACTTAGTTTGATTTCGAAAAAAATCAATTTTTGGTGAAAAAATTCGATACGGGGGGGTATACCCGAAAAATGAAAAAACCCAAACTTTGAAGGTCGATATCTCGGCTTCTATGGGAGCTATCGGGAAAATTCAAACGGTTTTGTCTTAGTTTCGTCGTTTTGAATCCAACGAGACCATCCGCAAGGTCGTAGCTCTTCTAATAGCTGAGATATGGCATTTTTGATGCCCATTTTTGGCCTCAAAAACGGACGTCGAAAACGACTTTTTCAGGATTTTCAAAGTGCTCTCATTCCCTTAATTCTGCTCGGATCCTGTTATAACCCGGTGTTTTCGAAATTTAGGTGACCCAAATAAGTCGCTGGTATACTTAGTTTGATTTCGAAAAAAATCAATTTTTGGTGAAAAAATTCGATACGGGGGGGTATACCCGAAAAATGAAAAAACCCAAACTTTGAAGGTCGATATCTCGGCTTCTATGGGAGCTATCGGGAAAATTCAAACGGTTTTGTCTTAGTTTCGTCGTTTTGAATCCAACGAGACCATCCGCAAGGTCGTAGCTCTTCTAATAGCTGAGATATGGCATTTTTGATGCCCATTTTTGGCCTCAAAAACGGACGTCGAAAACGACTTTTTCAGGATTTTCAAAGTGCTCTCATTCCCTTAATTCTGCTCGGATCCTGTTATAACCCGGTGTTTTCGAAATTTAGGTGACCCAAATAAGTCGCTGGTATACTTAGTTTGATTTCGAAAAAAATCAATTTTTGGTGAAAAAATTCGATACGGGGGGGTATACCCGAAAAATGAAAAAACCCAAACTTTGAAGGTCGATATCTCGGCTTCTATGGGAGCTATCGGGAAAATTCCAACGGTTTTGTCTTAGTTTCGTCGTTTTGAATCCAACGAGACCATCCGCAAGGTCGTAGCTCTTCTAATAGCTGAGATATGGCATTTTTGATGCCCATTTTTGGCCTCAAAAACGGACGTCGAAAACGACTTTTTCAGGATTTTCAAAGTGCTCTCATTCCCTTAGTTCTGCTCGGATCCTATTATAACCCGGTGTTTTCGTAATCTAGGTGACCCAAATAAGTCGCTGGTATACTTAGTTTGATTTCGAAAAAAATCAATTTTTGGTGAAAAAATTCGATACGGGGGGGTATACCCGAAAAATGAAAAATTCCAAAGTTTGAAGGTCGATATCTCGGCTTCTATGGGAGCTATCGGGAAAATTCCAACGGTTTTGTCTTAGTTTCGTCGTTTTGAATCCAACGAGACCATCCGCAAGGTCGTAGCTCTTCTAATAGCTGAGATATGGCATTTTTGATGCCCATTTTTGGCCTCAAAAACGGACGTCGAAAACGACTTTTTCAGGATTTTTAAAGTGCTCTCATTCCCTTAATTCTACTCGGATCCTGTTATAACCCGGTGTTTTCGTAATCTAGGTGACCCAAATAAGTCGCTGGTATACTTAGTTTGATTTCGAAAAAAATCAATTTTTGGTGAAAAAATTCGATACGGGGGGGTATACCCGAAAAATGAAAAATTCCAAAGTTTGAAGGTCGATATCTCGGCTTCTATGGGAGCTATCAGGAAAATTCCAACGGTTTTGTTTTAGTTTCGTCGTTTTGAATCCATCGAGACCATCCGCAAGGTCGTAGCTCTTCTAATAGCTGAGATATGGCATTTTTGATGCCCATTTTTGGCCTCAAAAACGGACGTCGAAAACGACTTTTTCAGGATTTTTAAAGTGCTCTCATTCCCTTAATTCTACTCGGATCCTGTTATAACCCGGTGTTTTCGTAATCTAGGTGACCCAAATAAGTCGCTGGTATACTTAGTTTGATTTCGAAAAAAATCAATTTTTGGTGAAAAAATTCGATACGGGGGGGTATACCCGAAAAATGAAAAATTCCAAAGTTTGAAGGTCGATATCTCGGCTTCTATGGGAGCTATCGGGAAAATTCCAACGGTTTTGTCTTAGTTTCGTCGTTTTGAATCCATCGAGACCATCCGCAAGGTCGTAGCTCTTCTAATAGCTGAGATATGGCATTTTTGATGCCCATTTTTGGCCTCAAAAACGGACGTCGAAAACGACTTTTTCAGGATTTTCAAAGTGCTCTCATTCCCTTAATTCTACTCGGATCCTGTTATAACCCGGTGTTTTCGTAATCTAGGTGACCCAAATAAGTCGCTGGTATACTTAGTTTGATTTCGAAAAAAATCAATTTTTGGTGAAAAAATTCGATACGGGGGGGTATACCCGAAAAATGAAAAAACCCAAACTTTGAAGGTCGATATCTCGGCTTCTATGGGAGCTATCAGGAAAATTCCAACGGTTTTGTTTTAGTTTCGTCGTTTTGAATCCAACGAGACCATCCGCAAGGTCGTAGCTCTTCTAATAGCTGAGATATGGCATTTTTGATGCCCATTTTTGGTCTCAAAAACGGACGTCGAAAACGACTTTTTCAGGATTTTCAAAGTGCTCTCATTCCCTTAATTCTACTCGAATCCTGTTATAACCCGGTGTTTTCGAAATCTAGGTGACCCAAATAAGTCGCTGGTATACTTAGTTTGATTTCGAAAAAAATCAATTTTTGGTGAAAAAATTCGATACGGGGGGATATACCCGAAAAATGAAAAATTCCAAAGTTTGAAGGTCGATATCTCGGCTTCTATGGAAGCTATCGGGAAAATTCCAACGGTTTTGTCTTAGTTTCGTCGTTTTGAATCCAACGAGACCATCCGCAAGGTCGTAGCTCTTCTAATAGCTGAGATATGGCATTTTTGATGCCCATTTTTGGCCTCAAAAACGGACGTCGAAAACGACTTTTTCAGGATTTTCAAAGTGCTCTCATTCCCTTAATTCTACTCGGATCCTGTTATAACCCGGTGTTTTCGTAATCTAGGTGACCCAAATAAGTCGCTGGTATACTTAGTTTGATTTCGAAAAAAATCAATTTTTGGTGAAAAAATTCGATACGGGGGGGTATACCCGAAAAATGAAAAATTCGAAAGTTTGAAGGTCGATATCTCGGCTTCTATGGGAGCTATCGGGAAAATTCCAACGGTTTTGTCTTAGTTTTGTCGTTTTGAATCCAACGAGACCATCCGCAAGGTCGTAGCTCTTCTAATAGCTGAGATATGGCATTTTTGATGCCCATTTTTGGCCTCAAAAACGGACGTCGAAAACGACTTTTTCAGGATTTTCAAAGTGCTCTCATTCCCTTAATTCTACTCGGATCCTGTTATAACCCGGTGTTTTCGTAATCTAGGTGACCCAAATAAGTCGCTGGTATACTTAGTTTGATTTCGAAAAAAATCAATTTTTGGTGAAAAAATTCGATACGGGGGGGTATACCCGAAAAATGAAAAATTCCAAAGTTTGAAGGTCGATATCTCGGCTTCTATGGGAGCTATCGAGAAAATTCCAACGGTTTTGTCTTAGTTTCGTCGTTTTGAATCCAACGAGACCATCCGCAAGGTCGTAGCTCTTCTAATAGCTGAGATATGGCATTTTTGATGCCCATTTTTGGCCTCAAAAACGGACGTCGAAAACGACTTTTTCAGGATTTTCAAAGTGCTCTCATTCCCTTAATTCTACTCGGATCCTGTTATAACCCGGTGTTTTCGTAATCTAGGTGACCCAAATAAGACGCTGGTATACTTAGTTTGATTTCGAAAAAAATCAATTTTTGGTGAAAAAATTCGATACGGGGGGGTATACCCGAAAAATGAAAAATTCCAAAGTTTGAAGGTCGATATCTCGGCTTCTATGGGAGCTATCGGGAAAATTCCAACGGTTTTGTCTTAGTTTCGTCGTTTTGAATCCAACGAGACCATCCGCAAGGTCGTAGCTCTTATAATAGCTGAGATATGGCATTTTTGATGCCCATTTTTGGCCTCAAAAACGGACGTCGAAAACGACTTTTTTCGAATTTTCAAAGTGCTCTCATTCATTTAGTTCTGCTCGAATCGACGCTACTCTCTCATTTTGCAATTTTTAGATAGGTAATTTTTGGCATATTAACTTCTTGTGACGAGTTCTACAAGATGTTAAAATAAATTATTTCCTTTTTCCTTGGATCGTATCTAAATCTGGGGGATCTCTAACATATTCCGAAACATCATTTATAATTTAAAAGTAAAATATAGATAGACAATTATGTTCTATAATATGGTATTTAATATGCAATTCAAAATTTAACCCATACATACTGTATGAAGACTGCTAAGCCGAATTAATAAAATTTTAATCATGTTGTAACCATATATAAATACATATTTTATAAACAAGAATTACTTCCAAGTAACCTATTTATTAATTTGAGCAATTTCATTTATTTACCCAGATACAGGCATGAAGGTACACTCTATAACCCTAATACTGTTTTCGTAGTTTTTTAAAATATGTTTTTTTAGGTTTATCCAAAATGCGAACACTTAAAAATATCAATGATCTTTTCATCTTTACTCGGCATCTTTCCTTCAGAGTTTATGTTTGAAGACAACCACACGTTTCAAAAAATTTACATAATTTTCTCTCACTCTATCCTTAGTTACTACATCTTTTTTATAGCGACAGCATATATAAAGTTATATTTGATTGTGAACGAGGATGGATTAAAGCTTGACGCCATATCTGCTAATTTGTGTATAACTTTAATTTATACGATTACAGTCACTAGGCAGTTTATCATGAAGCTGAGCCCTGGATTTAAAGCTATCGTTAGGCAAATAATTGATGGGGAAAAATATATAAGTGATTTTGAAAACGCTGAGGTATGTCTTATTAATATTATTGTTATAACACTATATTCTCGTACGTATTTTTTAAGATGAAGAAAATCTACAAGAAGTGCACAGAAGACACAAAAAATAAAACCAAATATTATCTTTATATTCTTTTTGCCATAACAATGCAGTACATAATTCGTCCAACAATTGTTCCGCCATTATTATATCACAGAGGCAATCAGACTGTTGTTGTTAAGCCACTGCCTTTATCATCGTGGTTTCCTTTTGATGAACAACATTATTATTTAGTACGAAAATCGTTTTCATAATAAAAAAATCATTTTACTTTATCTACATAGTACCCTTTTTTCAGGAGGCTTATATGTGGCATGTCCTAGATAGCTTAGTAGGAGCATCATTTGTAACCTATACTGACATATTTATGTTTAACTTAATTACTTATCCTAGTGGTCAGCTAACAATGCTTCAGCATCTTTTAAGAAATTTTGAAGATTATAAAAAATCTTATAGAGAAACTAGACGCTTAGAGAACGATGATTCGGCAGCCATTATGGCATTTGTGAATTTAATAGATAGACATAAGAGGATTATTCAGTGAGATTTTAATATTTGCCGAATTCTTGTCAAATATATAAATAACTTCTTTTAGATACATGGATAATTATAATAAAACAATGGGCACTTTAATGGTATTTGACTTTTTGCAAAGTTCTCTGCAAATAGCATCTATATTGACTCAGGTCTTAGGGGTAATAATTATTATGATGCTGAAAATAACCCAAAAATTATTTATTGCATTTTTTAGAACGAATTAACCTGGATTTTATTGGTTTTTGTGGGAACTTTCTTTCTTGGAATGATATTGAGGCTAATAATTTATTATTATTATGCTAATGAAGTTATATTTTTGGTGAGTAATGCTATTAATAAATAGCGTATCATTTAGTTCATAGTTAGATTTATTGAACATAAACTACCTTAAATAAATATAAGCTTAAAAATAAGAAAAAGTGTGGCCAATAAAGAACCTAACGAAGCTTGCAAGACCTAAGGTAACAGTAAGATTACCATGGAAGACTACCACATTTTTTATCTATACGTATTGTTTTGTCTATACGTATTCGGGCTTCCCAATATTTCCTAGTCACAAACACTGTTCTTCCTGCTGACAAAAAGAAATAGAATATTAACAAACCTGTAAACTCAAACAACCCCGAATCGACGAAAGTACTTTTAATTTTCAAAAAAAAAGGATAAAACTCACAAAATAAGAATAGCTAAATTATTAATGACTATGTATGAATCATCTGGATAGAAAAAAAAATTTGAAGCACATATAGCACACAGAGATATCGCATTTTTGGAGCCCAAACGAGCATATTTTACGTTATTTGTATGCAATATCTATTTTTTAGAGCCAAGGCTTAGCTTTAGCAGTTTGGGAGAGTACCTGGTATAAACAATGCAGTAAAGTAAAGTTTATGATGTTATTCTTTATAATGCGTGCTCAAAAACCTTTACAATTTCATATTGGATCATTTAGCACTATGTCTTTGGAATCGTTTATTACGGTTAGTTATATTGGAAAAATAATTCTATTGCCTTAAATTATCATACATCATTTTAGATATTGAGAGCTACTTATTCATATATAATGCTTATGTATAGCAGCAATAGTAAGAAATGAATGGAAACTTGAAAACTGGACTGGATCAAGGAAATGTTATGAAGAACGTATTCACAAATGTATTCACTAAAATATAAGCAATTTTTGAAAGTATTGGAATTTTTATTTTCTTGTGTCTTTTATTATCTCTTAAGTTTAGGTTCATATAAACTTAATGTCCAAGAATTCCTTTAATAAGCTAGGTACTTGATTTATTGCAATCCATACATCATCAGAGAAAACACAGCAAAGTGTAGAAATGCTATAAGTCCAGAAGAAAGATTAACTCTGTATATAATTTTTAATACAAGGTAAACTAGTAAGCGGCAACACCATATTACAGCGTTTTTTCGTGTATTAGATGTGAATTAAAACAATCAGAAATAGTCAATTTATTTACACACTTACGCCACTAAACACCATCACTGACAACTACTAGACATATTTATGTATAAATATTTATGTGTGATTTAAATCTCGCGCCAATATTCCGAACTTTACTTAACTGAATTGACTCCAAGCGGCGACGCGGTTCCTTATATACTCGGCTGACCTTCGAGAAATTGTATCATTTCGGAATAACGGACAATCAGGTGGTTTCTCGGTGTAAAAATTGTGGATTTTGGAGTTAGTGGATCGGATTTTTCTTTACATATTGGAAAATATCGAGTATCGAGTTACTATGTGTGAACCAAAAATTGTATATACAGCACCATAATTGTCAGGTAACTGGAAAAACTTACATTGACCAGAACTAACTAGTAATCAATGCACTGCCGCATTGCTTACAACCATTAATTGTTGTTAAAAAAAACGCTGAGTGATAATAAACCAGTATTTATTTAAAAAAAAAAGCAACCGAAACATTTGCAAAGACTTATTTATTAAAAAAACGTAATAAGGCTTTTATATTGTTATCAGTTATTTGACTTTTATACACAGCTAGTATAAATTATATTTCAAGCCTCGTTCTTCAAGATTACACATAACGTAGTACTATGTCTTCTAGCCGGTGACGCCACGAATTCAAAGCCTAAAAGAAAAAAACACAACACTCAGTCCCTCCCCGCGCCGCCCGTCGGCCGATATATGCCAATCGTTGTACCTAAATATTCATAACTGTGTTTCGCTACAAGTGTATTTAGGACAGATAAAGAGTTTATGCGGTGTCGTTTTGTTGTCGTGTTTTATTGAAGTGTAAAAATGGGAAGACTATTAACAGCAAAGCGATCTACAAGTAGATCTAATAATATGCTTAAAAGAATTAAACGATTAGAAACGTTATTAAAATCAAGTCAACCAGTGCATCGTTTTCGTCGTCTCAGTGCCGAACAGTCAGGAATGCAGGCTGATTATTTAGAAGGTCCGTTGTAATTTTATTTCTTATAGGATCCCTCCACTTGGTTTTACAATGGATTAGTTATAAAGGCTATGTAATGATCAAAAATAAGAGGTATTGTTTGTGTTATGAGTTATGAGTCCATTCCGAAGGTGGAACGTAACAGAAATATTATACTCTATTTCAGAAGTGTATAGAGCAATAAACTGGGGAATTCCGTTCTGTTTGGCTACATTTCGTGGTAGTTCATAGGCGCAGGTACTTATAATATTTATGAATTTAATTTTCACGGATTAAATGCCTTTATTTTGAAAGAGATTAAATACTAAATAAATACTTTTAATCCTTTTGTATAGGTACCTATCTTTTAACGCTTTGTAACATGCAAAAATGGGGTCAGGTAATATATACAGACTATAAATACTTTTAAATCATATTTTAAACGTTAGTAGTCACTGCTACGCTGTAGTGTAATCACAATATTATTATCCCAATATTTAAAAAATGGAGGTATTCAGTCCAACAAAAAGATGTACTAAAAATCGCTGAGTGAAAAAGTTATTATTTTAAATGTACATGATTGCATAAAACACGATTACCCTAGTTTTACTGTGCAAGAAATTGTTGAAAAATGTTTTCGAATGAGTGGAATTGGAAAGTCCACCATTTTCAAATTGTTGCGGGAAAGAAAAGTAGCAGGTCAAGTGGAATCTCCCAAGCAAAAGCCAGGACGACCTACAAAAGTCCTTGATGAAAATGCTAAATGTATAATTCGAAGAAAAGTTCACTCTTTTTATTTTAAAAAGGAAATACCCACCCTAGACAAAATTTTAATGGAGCTTGGCCGAGATGACAGTATTCCGTTGATAAGTAGAAAACTTTTATGGAAAACTTTAAAAAATATGGATTTTGCCTGGGAAAAGCATAACCGCAAAGCACTTTTACTGGAGAGCGACGAAATTGTTTGTTGGAGACGACAATACTTGAGAAGTATCAAGCAGTACCGCAGGGAGCAAAAGAAAGTTTTTTATCTTGATGAGACGTGGATTAACGAAGGTTATATAGTCCAAAAAATGTGGCAAGACAAAAATATAACCAGTGCTCGCCAAGCTTTCATAGAAGGCCTGTCTACGGGTATTCAAGTACCTTCGGGAAAAGGAAAAAGACTTATAATCACACATATTGGAAGCGAAGAGGGATTTTTAAAAGAAGGTCTGCTAACCTTTGAGTCGACTCGCACAGGAGATTACCATGAAGACATGAACTCAGACGTTTTCGAGGACTATTTTGGTGAAATGATAACATTTCTTCCGGCTAATTCGGTGGTGGTTATGGATAACGCAAGCTATCATTCACGGCGAATAGAGAAGACGCCAACTTCAAGTTGGAGAAAGCAAGAAATTATCGATTGGCTGACTGCAAAAGGTATAGCGTTTGAAGCAAATTTGATAAAAAAAGAACTGCTGGCAATAGCAAACTTACACAAAACTCGTTTCATGAAATACGCCGTGGAAGATATAGCCGAAAAATATAATATAACTGTACTGCGCTTACCGCCATATCATTGCGAACTAAATCCTATAGAACTGATATGGGCGCAGGTAAAAGGATTTGTAGCAAGACAAAACACGACTTTTAAAATGAAAGATGTTAAGCTACTGTTTGATCAAGCCATTACGGAAGCGACATCAGAGAATTGGCAAAAAGCAGTCCAGCATGTAATTAAGCAAGATGACAAAATGTGGGATCTTGACAACCTCATAGATCAGACAGTCGATCCTTTAATTATAATGTCAAGAGGTGATGACAGTTCGTCAGATGACGAAGAAGACTACAATCTATTATAATTTAAAATTGTTATACACTGTTCAAAAAGTGCCAGATCCAAAAGTGACATTTTCAACTGTTTTACTCTACATATTATGTTCAATAAATTTGTGAAAAAAATATATTATTCCATTTAAACAAAAGTAACTTTCTAAAATAAAATAGCATTTAAGTACATTAATTATAAGGTAAAAAACAAGTCCCAGTTGCACGCCTTTGGCGAACCATTTTCAATGTTTATCAGTGGGTAACAATGGGCAAAACTCATAAATTGACCCAAAACCGGGTGGCACTACCTGCAATCAACGAAAAGAAAGAATTTTACATTGAAACTAATACCCAACTAAGGTAGTGGCATAAAATATTGGTGGATCACCAGGTACCACTTTTGCATACCTAATGAGGTTTTATTGCTCTACACACTTCTGAAATAGAGTATAAAATAAAAATCTTATTTCTCTTCTTTCTTAAATCTTTTAAAGGAAATTTTTTCGTTTGGAGTCCACTTTAAGGTGGGACGTAACGTACAAGAAATCCTTTTGAGATTTATAACATCCATACAATAATGTTATTTTACAATTTTATAGATAAAAACCTAGGCTTATACTTGAGGTAAGACATGGTAAAAATAACCTTGTTTTTTGGCGTTTCTTTTCTATTATATGGTGAATTAAAAAAGCTAAAATATTTAACAAATATCACAAGAAAAAACAAATTCCTAATAGATTCATGGAATTGTTTTTTTTTGCAGATTCAGACCCTGAAGATCTACTTCCATTGGCAACTTTGGCCACAGATGTTTCGCCTCAGAATAATGAAGAGGTTTTACAATGCCTAGGTGATGATCCAAGTAAACCAGTTTCTGATCAATTACAGTTTCATCCAGAGTTAGCATCTAGATGGAATATTTGGTTAGCTCAAGGCATATCACCAGAAATAAAGGGTACCTTAATAGAGAAATACCCATTGCAGGGCAGTTGCAACCTAGAACCACCCAAATTAAATCTAGAAATTAGTTCATCTTTAAGTGAGTCGGCTAAAAAACGAGATAGTCATTTTATAGACACTCAAAAGCTGTTAGGTACAGCCATGGCTCCTTTAGGATTGGTGATTTCCGAACTTTTACATAATAAGGAGGAGGGGGTGGACAGATTAGATATGTTGGACAAGTTATGCGATACTGCCAAAGTATTGGCAGAAATATTCCATTCACAGTCAGTGGCTCGAAAAGCTTTTATTTCCCCTGGGTTGGATAAAAATGTCCAAAAAATCCTGGACTCCAATATAATTGGAACTTACTTATTTGGTGAAAATTTAACACAAAAGATTGATGAAGCGAAGGCAATCCAAAAAGCAAGTCTTGCCCTAAAACCGAGTTTTTCTCAAAAAACTACAAATTACAACTCCAAAAAACAAAATAGTCAAAATAGCAGGAAGTTAAACTGGCGGAGCCCACCTGCACGGTATACAAATTACCAACAGGTGGGCCCCAAACCACAATCTCGAACTCAGCAGCCGAGAGCAGTAAGAAGCATCAGACCATCGACATATCCAAGAAGTCAACACGGCCGATTCCAGCAACAGCAGAGCAGAAGACAGTAATAGAAGGGATTCAGGTAACTACCAAAGCAGGAAGCTTAAAGAACTTTTTTATTAATTGGTGTCACATAACCAATGAACCTTTTGTTTTGTCCTGTATTCAAGGTTACGATATTCCTTTCGCTAGAAAGGTAAACCAACATTCTATTTCAAAAGAACAAAAATGGTCAAAACAAGAGTATCAAGATTTATTAATTGCATTGAATAAATTATTAGATATGAGGGCTATTGAGGCTTGTACCTCTGAGAAAGGCCAATTTATATCATCTTATTTTTTAGTTCCCAAACCGGATGGTACAAAACGGTTTATATTAAACTTAAAACAACTAAATAAATTTATTGATACTGACCATTTTAAAATGGAAGATATACGAACGGTTTCTAAATTATTATCCCAAGGTGATTTTTTAGGGTCTGTTGATCTTCAAGATGCATATTATTTGATACCTATTAGTAATAAGAGTAAAAAATTTTTAAGATTTTAGAGGTACATTATTTCAATTTTGCTGTTTACCATTTGGTTTATGCACTAGTCCTTATGTTTTTACAAAGGTTTTAAAACCGGTGATAAACCAACTAAGAAGTGATGGCTACGTTTCAACAGTATATCTTGATGACATTCTTTGTTTTGGCAATTCATATAAAAACTGTTTAGCTAACATTCAAGCAACAGTATCATTACTTGATAATTTAGGTTTTCTTATAAACTACAAAAAGAGTTCTCTAATTCCTCAAACAACCTGTACTTTTTTGGGATTCATTATAGACTCCGTTAAATTTTCATTAAAATTACCTCCAGAAAAAATTTGTAGATTGTTGACTTTTTTAAAAAAATTCTCAAATAAATTTTCTTGTAGAATTAGAGAATTCGCTTGTTTAGTAGGGCATTTAGTATCAAGTTGTCCTGCCGTAGCTTATGGATGGATTTATAGTAAACGTTTTGAAAGAGAAAAGTTTTTAGCGCTTATTCTTAGTAATGGAAATTATGACCACCAAATGATTCTTTCGCAAGATTTAAAAGAAGACTTTCTTTGGTGGATATCTCATTTGCCACATTCATATAACCCAATCAGGAGATTTCAATTCAAATTGGAGATCTTTTCAGATGCATCTTTATCTGGTTGGGGACTTGCTTGTAATAAGGAAAAAGCAGCGGGGTTTTGGACGAACGAAGAAAGTCAATTTCATATAAATTATTTGGAACTTTTAGCTGCTTTCATTGGGTTAAAATCTTTTGCAAAAAATTTGAGAAACTGTGAAATTCTCCTTAGATTAGATAATACCACCGCAATTTCATACATAAATAGAATGGGGGGTGTTCAATTTCCTCGTTTAAATTCTTTATCAAGGTTAATTTGGCAATGGTGTGAACACCGCAGTATTTGGCTTTATGCATCATATATTCCATCGAAGGAAAATTATATGGCAGATGAACAATCTAGAAATAAAGAAATAAATACAGAATGGGAATTAGCAGATTGGGCTTTCATAAAAATTGTTAAAAAATTTGGTGAACCGCAAATTGACATTTTTGCATCAAGGGTAAACAAAAAATGCAATGTATATATTTCATGGAATAGAGATCCTGATTCATTAACAATAGATGCCTTCACTGTGTCCTGGAGCAAGTTGTTCTTTTATGCCTTTCCACCTTTTTCCTTAGTTCTTAGAGTGTTGAAGAAAATAATATTGGATAAATCAGAAGGCATCTTGGTGGTACCTTTGTGGACTGCGCAACCCTGGTATCCTGTATTTACTTCTTTACTTCTAGAAGACCCCATTATTTTTACACCTGACTTTAGTTTGTTACTTTCTCCTTGTAGGACAATATGCCATCCATTGTCAGCCAAACTTACACTGGTTGCAGGACATGTATCAGGGAAGCTTATTCCTTAAAGAATCTACCAGAGTCATCGTACGATATTTTATTAGCATCTTTATCTAATAACACAATAAAACAATACGATTCAGCGCTTAAACAATGGTGGCAATTTTGCTTCACTAATAAGTTATGTCCTTTTAAATTTACAGTTAATAATTTGTTAAGCTTCCTTAGTTTTAAATATAATGAAGGTGCTTCCTACGGCTCACTAAATACCATGAGAGCGGCAATTTCTTTAATTTCTTTTAACAGTGATACTTGTAAAAACCAGATAGTAACTAGATTTTTTAAGGGAGTTTTTCCAAAGAGACCTCTAAAACCAAAATACCAAAAGACATGGGATGTTTCAATTGTTCTTAACTTTATCAAGACTTATTTTCCACTTAATACGTTAACCTTAAAGAAATTAACTGAAAAATTACTAATTTTATTAGCTCTCATTACAGCACATAGGGCATAAACGTAAGCTATCATAAATATCGACAATATAAAAATTTTTCCATCAAAGATTGAAATAATGATACCTAACATCATTAAAACTTCAGGCCCTGGTAAATTCCAACCACTTCTGGTATTACCGTTTTTTCGGGAAAACCCGGAACTTTGTGTAGCAAGCACCCTCATACATTATTTGGAACGCACAAAAAATTTGCGGGATAGTATAAAAAGGTTATTTATTTCTTTCAAAAAACCACATAAAGCAGTGGTAAGACAAACCATCAGTAGATGGATTAAATATGTTCTTCAGTCAAGTGGAGTAGACACATCACAATATACTGCTCATAGTGTAAGACATGCTGCTACCTCAAAAGCATTTAAGAAAGGCATATCCTTAGATATTATTAGATCCACCGCAGGCTGGACAAAGTCTTCCTCAGTTTTCGCAAAATTTTATAATAAACCTATTACAGGGGGAGAAGAAAATTTTGCTTATTCTGTTTTAAATGAATAAAAGTAAAAATAAGGTACCTAGTTACTTAAGTTAAATAGTAGATATTAAGGTTTGTTCAATTAGTTATTCGGTAGTTGTTCTATGTAATATTACATATTATTTTTATACATACTTGTTTGATTTTTACATTTGCTGATGTTGTTTGTTTATTGATTTATCTGTCTTTACGTAGAAACTTATAATTGAATAAAAATGCATTTTGCTTTAAACATCTACGTTATGTGTAATCTTGAAGAACGAGGCTTGAAATATAATTAAATGATCAAACGAACTTACCTTAAGTGAAGTTCGATCATAATTATATGAAAGCCTCGTTCGAAAGATTACACCCCACCCTTATTTCTTTCGAATTATAAATGATAATATCCCTTACCCAATGGCATTTTTATTAGCTTTAAACGTTATGAATATTTAGGTACAACGATTGGCATATATCGGCCGACTGGCGGCGCGGGGAGGGTCTGAGTGTTGTGTTTTTTTCTTTTAGGCTTTGAATTCGTGGCGTCACCGGCTAGAAGACATAGTACTACGTTATGTGTAATCTTGAAGAACGAAGCTTGAAATATAATTATGATCAAACTTCACTTAAGGTAAGTTCGTTTGATCATTTAATTATATTTAGTATATAGGGTAACGTAGGTATCTAATACTTGATAATAATTACATTAATTATGCACATTTTATTTTACAGGCCTATCTTAATCGCTTACAATAATTTATATAATTTCTCGTGCTAAACTAAGTTTACCGATAAAAAATATATACAGGCATACTTTCTAGAGGCCGAGTCAAAGCTTTTTAGCTTTAGCAGTATTTTAATACAATATTTCTAACAAAATAGCTTATGAGCTCTTTAATAATTTTTCAACATCTTTAAATATCTTAGATACATGCGCATTTGTATTTACAAAAACAACACAAGAATTCATAATCATTTATCTATTAGTACTACGCACTACAACTAATAAACGATAAAAAAATAAACTTTTGATCTTTATATTTTAAAGAAAATCTGTTATATGCGTTATTTGACTGCTCATTAAAAGACTTTGAGTAATTTAATCAATTTTAATTTCCATACAGATGTGAATGTAGACTACCCAGTACGTATTAATTATTTCAAGTAACCTTTGCTCATGTTTGTTCTTTTAAGATAAAAAATTGTTAAGCTCCATCCAAGGCATTCTCATGTTTTTTTTTTTATAAATTTCAGAACTTCATCAGATATATACATTGCGAACTAGCCATTGTTATATACCCAGTGAGCATTTTGGAGTTGAATTTTAGTAACGCTTCCGTTATCGTGTCATTTTCCGGTGTCAAAATACACACAATGTTTCGAAACGTCAACTGACATGTAAATGCTATGTGTCGGAAATGGAGCACCATGACACCAAACATTTGTGAAACAATTCAGGCATAATGTGTGTTAGCTGCGTCATTTTGGTGTCTTTTTAGATACACAATTCCTACACAAATACTAACACAATACCTCTTATATGAATAATAATAATAATCCGGAATTATTTCTTCTCAGATATCACCTCAAAGCTGCCATGACAATAAATAATTAATATTTTCAACTTAGGAAGTCCAAAATTTTATTACGATTGAAATTGTATCCTGCAGGTTTTTATCCCACGATTATTAGCAATGCGCCCTTAAAAAAATCTTTATTAGCTAAAAAAATACTTTTGTTCGTATTATTTAATGTAAATTTTTATTTTTTTATTTTGTAATAAACGTTTTAAAACAAATCTATTTAGAATTGTGTTTCGTAATATTAATGAAAATCATCATTTTAAATAGTAATATTATTAATAGTAATTAATAATATTACTATTAATTTTTAATAGTAATATAGTTAAATAGTACTAAATTACCTATACACCTGGATATAGTCACCTGGACTATAAGAGATTTCTAAAAATTCGTGCATAATTCAAACTTCAAATTAAACGCCATTTAAACAAAGGTTATTTTGGTCAACTGCTTAATTACACAAAGTATTTATGAATATGTCAATAACATTGCATGTTGATGAGTAATATCTGTTGCAGTAAAAAATTACAAAATAAAAATTATTAGTCAATAGTTATACTAATATCGTCATACTAAAATATATCATTGCTAAATTGTATGCAAATTTGATATTTAAATTGTCAGTTTTGAGAAGCGGTCACGTAGGATTTTTTCACATTATAAATGCCTAAATATTAGCAAGCCGCTAAGTTTTTTGAAACCAAACTATCTGTTTTTAATCTGTTAAGAAATAGTTTATGTATCATATATTGGTTCAACTAATGTTATATATACTAATAGGATTTTTTTATTTTATTCAAAGCTGTTACCCTTTAATGTTTGTCCAAATGAACCAGACAAGTAAATTACTAATAATTTTTTTTAATTGCCTTTGTTCTATACATTATTCTAAAAATGTGAAGCACATTAACCAATGCAACGAAATTTTTTTTTACTAAAAAAACATACTGCCTAATATTTACTTAATTATTACATTATCGGCATAGGCCATCGTCACTTTCACTAGCACACACTATATGGGGATCGGCCAGGAACAGTCTGCCACTTTCGCAGGCGCACAGCTGGAAAACGTCAAAATGCCGAGTGCTCGTTGGTCGATCCGTCACTTTTGCGGTGGGAATTTGCGGCACGATAATTGACGAAGCCTGCAACCGAATTGCCCCGACCTCGCTTTGGAAAGTTATGTCGTTTTGGGCAAAAGTGTTGATTGCTCCACCTTTGGATTCGAGCTTCAGCTCTTTTGGTGCTTCAATCTGAAGGCTTCGCGTTGGTGATTCGAGCCTAAATAACAAACAGTGATTAGTATATTCATAAATAGCTAATAAGCTAATTTTTAGAATGATATTTTTGAAAATACTCATATATGCTAAAAGTTGTCTAACCAAAAATATAATTTAGGTACCGTACATAGAACATTGAAAGGCTAGAATTAGCATTGCCATGGAACTATGGGCAGTTTGTTTCCTTGCAACATCTCTGATGCAATGATGCTTATGTAGAAATGGCAAAAAAAACACACTTTATAATATCATAAAAATTTGTCACAGGCATAAAACAATACTATTCCTCTTTAATAAAATTTTAATAATAAATAAAAGCTTTTTTGTCATAAAATATGATAAAATACTCTATAAAGAAGTCAACATTCAAAGTTAAATAAAATATTTAAATAACGTCCCTATAGTAAAGAAAAAGGCAACAACATCGCAACGCCGCTCGGTCGCATTGTTAATTCCATTGACACAGGTAATCTTTACCAGTGACGTCGTCAAAAAATATTTACATGATAAATATTTATTTAAGCAAGGGGAAACATTTTCAGAGTATAATACCATCCCCATCTAACATTCCTTGTTATTGGACAAACCTGCGTTTATAGATTTTAATGAGGTTCGATCAAACGCCCCTTCAATGCCTATAAAGGCTACAAGGACAATTTCTTTTTTATCATTTGCGGCTTCTATTTTTGCTACTAGGTGATGTAAGATCTGGGTAATTGGTAGGCATTTTCTTTTTTATGTAGTGGCTTTTTTTGAAGAGAACTTTCCCTAACATGTCTTTCAATCAGTTTTTTAATTGTTCTAATTACGCTAGATGTGACAGTAACTCGCCTGTATCGGTAATAGGATGTTTGTCCTGTTAGATTATTTGCCCTGCTGCAGAAGAGCTGGGATGATTTTATCTGGTCCTGCTGCTTTGTATGCTTCAAAAGTCTATCGCCCATTCTAGTTATGCATAGTTTCTCATTACTTTTACAACTTCCCAACTTCCCTTCTTGCCCTGGTGTTTTGGTAACTTTCATTTGAATTTTTTTAATAAGGCCGTTATATGCCTGTTTTTTGTTTTGTTTCAAAGGTGGACCATTCTCATCATATGAAGTTAGAATTGCCTCTTGGAGCTAACTAACGGCCAGCTCAATATCAGTATTATTGTTTATTTCGCTCATTGAATGCAGAACTAGTCCAAGTCCAATTTAGCTCAATTTGTGTTTTAAACCCTAAATGACACTATTAAAAACGCTCATAGATAAACAGTTTATAGGGGTTGAAAAGGCTGAATTTGGGTGCAGAACTAGCCTATTTAAGTTTTACGGCTATCCCCTCCATCGACACTTTCCACCTACTATCCTAACTGGAAACCTGTAATTTAATTCAGTGCAGAACAATCCTTCAGCATAGACGTATGTTAACTCGCTGCGTGGAGTGGACATAAGATAGTTCTGCATTTAAACCTTTGGAGTTTATTATTCTAAGTCCAAACATTTATGGACTTAAGTTAGTTCTGATTTATTTTGTATAATTTAAAGAGTGAATTTCTTTTTTTTGAAAAACTTGTACTCCTAAAATGAGTTCTAGAACTGTGAAAATGCTTCAATTATTAAAGGACAAAACGATTAAGGAGACTTTAAACACAGGTTAGTTGATAACATTTTTATTTTTTTTGTACTTTATAGTAAAAATTAATTTATTCTATAGATAAAATCTAAATTGTTGTGGCAGATTCATAGTTTGAAAACTATTATTTGAATATTTCGCCACAGTTGCATATAAAATATAAAAAAAATATTAAATTGTTCTTCATTTCAATAATTTTTTTATTTAATTATATTTTATATAGAACAATAGCAAAATACCCAAATAATAGTTTTAATCTATGTTATTTCAATATAAATTAATTTGGTAAACTTGCAAATTTAGATTTCAAAGATCAATCTAAACCTGCCACAGTCGTGATAGCAAAAAGCGAAAATAACGTGTCTCGGGGGATAGACTTCCAGTCCAGTCAAAAAACCACTAATGGAAAAAACATTATCAAAAAAGGTAAATTATTTTTTGTTCTAAATAAAATTTAATAAAAAAAAATTACAGTTATTGAAGAGGATATCTCTAATACTGACTTAAGTAGTATAGCTCAATTAATGGATAGGAGTGTTACACTACAACCTCCCGCTTTCTTAACTCCTTGGGAAACCTCTATTTATATGTCTGCACCTCAAGCTATTTCAAAACCACAAAATAAAATTCTTGCAGCTATACATTCTACAGTCTGTACTAACCAAGTGCCTTTACAATTAGGAACTGAAGAACAAAATAAGAACAGCGCATTGCCGGACTATTTACCACCTTTAAACGTTTTGTCGTGTGCAAGTACCAGTAGAAATATAGAAAATGATCGAAGTAGAAAAACAACTAAAGATCTGTGCATTTCAACATTAGAAAATGATATGTTTCTTTTTGAATCTGAAGAGGATCCTTTTGCATGCGATGAAGATTCTGATTATGAGCCGACCCAAAAAAAACAAGCAAATAATTTGTTGAGAACGTTGATACTTCGTCGAGCAGTGACGCGAGTTCTGAAAGCCAATTATCTCCTTTAAAGAAAAACACACGTAAACGACAGAGAAATCCAAGTAATTGGAGAAGGAATCAAATTAAAAAGCTACGAAATTTGGGAAAAGAATATACTAGCTGGAAAGGAAAAGTTCAAGCTGGAAGGCAACTTAAACCCGCGTGCATAAATTGTAGACAGAAATGCACTGAAAAAGTGACAGAAGAAGAGAGAAACCAAATTCATACCAACTATTGGAAGCTAGGAGATGTAAATAGGCAACGGGATTATATTTCGAAAAATGTGGAAATGAAAGAGAAGGCTAGAACACGAAAAAGAAAAGAAAACCAGAACGAAATAAGTAGTGTCGAAGAAGATACTACGAAAGAGGAAGAAAAGGAAAATTCTAAAGAAAGAAAAAGATCATATTCCTTTAAATACAGATTTTTGATAAGAGATAATAAGATTAGAGTATGTAAAACCTTTTTTTTAATACGTCATTAGGTATAAGTGCTCAAGTCGTAAAAACAGTATTTCAAAAAATGGGGACTACTGGTATCGCAGAAGTAAAGCTTGTAAAAACTCGAAAATCGATGATGTTATAAAGCAATCAGTAAGAGATCATATTAATTTATTTGAAACTGTACAAAGCCATTACTGTAGAAAAAATACGACTAAACGATTTTTACCAGCAACACTAAACATTTCCAAGATGTATGCCCTTTATCTCGAGTACTGTAATGAAAAACATCTCAAGCCACCAGCGACTGAAAGTATTTACCGATTGATTTTCAATAGTGAATTTAATTTTTCTTTTTTTTATTCCAAAAAAAGATTTGTGTGATCTTTGCAATAAGTATGACCAAAGTACAGTAGAAGAAAGAGATGAAGAGGAATATCAGCTACACATTAGAAACAAAGAGATTGCGAGGCAATTCAAAAACGCGGATAAGGAGAAAGCGAAATTAGACAATAATTTATGTGCAGCTGTTTTTGATCTAGAGCAAATTCTTCCTGTACCAAAATCTAATGTTGAGTTAACTTATTATAAACTCAAACTTTCTACATATAATTTTACGGTTTACAATATGGCTAATGGTGATGGATTTTGATATATGTGGTATGAGTTTATCGGAAAACGGGGATGCTCCGAAATAGGTAGCTGCCTAATGCAATTTATTAGCTTGAACGTACAACAAGGAAAAAAAGAATTTCTTTTATTCTGACAATTGTTCAGGTCAGAATAGAAACAGAGTTCTTTTTTCCATGTATAACTTTTTGGCCCATAAACATGGAATTGTCATCAGACATTCTATTATCATCAGACATACATTTTTAGAAAAATGTCACACAGAGACTGAAGGGGATTCGATGCACAATATAATTGAGAGGGTTTGAAAGTATATTCCTATATTTACCCCTGATCAGTGGTATACCCTAGTCCGGACCGCAAAAAAAAACCAAACCTTACAATGTAATTGAGATGGGCCAAGAAGATTTTTTTGATCTAAAAGCCCTTACCAAAGACACTGTTTTAAATTGGGATAGGAACGAAAACATTGATAAGGTATATTTTCCTAAAATTAAGGTAGTCAAAGCAAATAACAATTTACCAAACACAATTCTTTTTAAATATAATTATAATGAAGAATTTTAACCTAACACAAAAAGGAAGAAAAAAAATTGACATTGACCTTACCAAAGTTCAGTTGCCATGCCATGAAGATTTAATTCTGTTAACAAAAAAGAAATATGATCATCTCCAATTTTTGTGCAAAAAGAAAGTATCATCACTTTTACCATTTTCCAGTATTCGTCAAGAAAAAAAAGACGATGAAGATTCGGGATAAAATCTATAATAAGTGCTTTTTTCCAAAATGTTTTCAAAATGTTTTTTTTTTCAAAATGTAATTAAACAGCCGAATTTTTCTATAAAGTTTAAATAACATGTTTGATTACCTAGTTTGTATTTGTAGAAATATATTTTTTATTTTGTTTATTAAAAAAATCTTTGTTTTTTTATTGGCAAAACATAAGAATTTTATTTACTGTAGGCACTGTTTTTTACTTTTTTTATAATTTTTTTTGTAATCAGAACTAACCTAAGTCACATATTATTTTACTTAACTAAATCTTATAATTACATAGGATATTAGTAGTGAGAAATAAGGATTCTAAGTTATTAGATATATTATAAAACATAGTTTTTTCTTTTAAAATTAACGCGTAGTTAAACAAAAATTAAAAAAATCATCTCCTGTAAAATTACGATTTTGTGACTTAAAATAGTTCTGCATTCAATGAGCGATTTCTCTTTTGACATACTTGCATTTTATTAAGAAGCTTTTCCTGTATTCGTCCCATTTTCAAATAGTACTGACTACGGAACTGAAAAGTTTTGTACACATTTTTCCCAGACCAATATCGAACAACGGAAGGATTGCCTTTCCCATTTAATGAAAAAGAGAGAAAGATTTATATGAAAATAAAACATTTCGAAAAAAAATATTGATTTTCAGTAGCTTTTTCCATCATAGTTTCACAAAATTACATTCTTTGACATTAGTCTTCGGTAAATATCTTCTGAGTCATAGAGTATTTAAAACATTTCTACCTATGTTTTTTCCAAATTCTGGTAACTCTCCAGCATTCTTACTTGATCGTGTTGAATCCACTTCTAAAGCTCCATACATTAATTCACACACTACACATTATTTTACAGGATGCGTAATCTTTAATTCTCCAACCTGTATATTTTTTTGCTACAGCTGTCTAAATAAAAGTATGTAGTATAAGCTCTTCAAGTATTTGTGTTACATGTGTGCTGAGGCAAAAAACACTAGAATGAAATAAGGCTGATCCATTAAAATTTAATTCTTTATATTTATGCAATAGGTTCTTAATTGGAATTTATGCAATTAATTGTAATACATTGAACACAAAATATAACAGTGAACCTACAAGTTAAAAAAAACTGTTAAATACCTCAAATCGTGACCACTTTCTGCACGCACAAGTCTCGTTTGGATACCACCGCTAAATTTTGTGCCTCCCTCCCCTGTGACCCGCAGACTCTCTGCGCCTACTACGACTTCGTTTTTATCGGCTGAGAATAGGGGATACCCTCGGTCATCTAGAATTTGGAAGTGGCCGGACAGGCATTCGAAGTTGTCCAAGCCTGTATTGTTAATAATTTATTACAACATACTTAATCGATGGATCATAACTCACCTAGATGTATCCAACTGCTAGGATGTCCTCGGTTATCTCTAGACCTTAAGGTAATATTTCTACTAGATTCTATGAATAAGGGTTCTCCTGTTCTAGATCTAATTTGACTAGCTATTAAGTTTTCTAGTACATAAGCGTTGCCTTTCAGTCTTAGTCCGCCTTGAACTATTTCTAATTGACCCATTCCGTCCTAAAAAATACTTAAAATATAAAATACTTTATACGAAGTATTAAACGTAGCATACTTGTTGCGGATATAATTTAAATTATATTTAATTACGAAAGCCTTATGCTAAAGCGAAATAATATAATTTTCAGACCGAAATGCAATGCATTCTATAATCCAAGTTATTCTTTTCCCGACTTTTAATTAAAAAATAAATTTCTTTCTTATAACCTAAGCGCAGTTTTTTTTGTAATGTTACCGCCTTTAAAAAAGAAAGAGAAATAATACACACTTTTAGCAACCAACTCTCGGTCCTCCCGCGTTCATACAGTCTCAATTAACGGGGTTTTAATTGCGAATGATTAGAAAAAGTCGCGGATTCTTTTTGAGATTGCTGGGTTTGTGAGGACTATTCTTTATTATTATTTTTTTTTTGAACGGCACCGTCTTTAGATCGTGTCCTCGGGCTATAATTAGCAGACTTTGTCGTTGAGTCGCTTAATGCGGCTGTCTTTGAGACTGACTTGTGAGATATAGATAGTGGTGGCATAGGAACAAAGAAAGGGGATAGGGCGAGTAAATAGAAAATATGAAATATTGAAAATTACACCGGGTCAAGTCATACAATTATAGTCCTATGGTTGAAACTTTTGGTGTCTGACACTCAAATCACAGAAAAATTTTACCGCTAACTTAAACTCTTTATTTTATTCTCGACAGGTGTTTTGCAAAAAGGCTGAAGTTTATGCTAACCAAAAATGGCTAGAGTTACATACAAGCACATACACTTTTTAAAAAAACTCACAAAAAAAGATTTCTAAAAATCCTTCAGTAAAAAAGATTTCGCAGATTTAATTATTGCAACAATCTTGTTTCTTCCTTAGATAAATTCGAGTTACAACTTTCAAAGTCAATAATTTAATTTAATAACAATCGAAATTTAGATGCATACGAAAGTTTAGCAATATTGAAAAATCTATATACTCCTAATGGCTAAAATATTACACTAAACACATTATTGAAACAAACAGAAAGAGCTATAGGTTAGACTCTAGTTTAATGGATGGTGGGAACTGTCAATTATATCAGGTTAGGTTAAGAAAACTGTTAGGCTACGTACTTTCAAAAACATATCCCTCCTAGAATAATTTCTTGTACGGAGGTTACCAGACGTTATATTTTAGTTAATTTTTTAGTCACGGAAGCGATCCTACGTAAAATCTGAAGATGATTTTTAATATCAATAGGTGGCGTATATTGTTTATGATATTGTTTTATAATAATAGGTGCTAGTAGCAGCAGAATTAATAATATTTTTTTCGGCGAACCAGCAAGTTGTAGTATAGTTTAAAGTGTCTATTTTTAAGAAAGTATCGATCGATAATAGCTCTTAATTTTTTTTGATTTTTATAAATTTTGTGATTTCTGTGTACGAACACGTTAATTCAGTGTCATTATTTGTGAATAATTAGTGGTTGGTTTTGAAATTAGTTGTTATTTTGTTTAAAATCTGGCTTGGCAATATTAATAATCTCATTTTAAATATACGTAGCTCTGCTGAAAGATTTCGTATTTGTGCCAAGCATTTTCATCAATGACTAGAAATGATGTAATCAACTTGATTAATAAATTTGAATTTGAAGTAGGGGAGAGTGGAGGAATATCGACTACTTAAGCGCTACTGAGTTTTTTAAATTGAAGTATTTGTACAAATATGTCTAAAATGGTAAAATTGCTTTGTTACTTTATCTAGTAGAAGATTTTTCTATTGCTTTCGCAAATGAACAAATATTTTTTTCTAAGATGGGTTTTTGTAAACATGGAAAAAAATCGGGTAATTTCGACCGATAGGATAATATCAACCACAGTGTAGGGTAAAATCGACCAGGCAGTAATATTTTGGAATTCATTTTATTTTAACATTTAAACATTAATTTATACTGAGCAAAAGTCACAAATATATATACTGAAGCTTTTTCTGCGCTAGTACAGTCAGCATGAGCCCAGGTTGCACAAGAACGGCACCGCCACCAAATCTCATTATTGTATCCAAATTGTTCACAAATAGCGCAGATTTCATCAATTTCTTTGTCCTCTCTAACCGGGGTTTCCACTTTATTTGTAATTTTTCTTGTGACCTTCTTAATTTTGTCATTTCCCTCCTCCTTACCCGTAATTTTTTTTGTGATCTTTAATTTTTCATTTTCCTCCTTTTTTTGTTTTTTTAATGTCTTATTTTTGAGCTCTTCTTTTATGATGTTAATATTTGAGAATGTTGCCTTTTTCGCTGTAAAATTCTTCGTTGAAACACTGGAGGTGGACATAACTCGTGAAAGAAAGTATTTTCCAGTGTTCCTTTATTTTTCATCATCGCTTAGACTGTCTTCCGCAACTTCTTCCAAACTGAATTCAGAATCAGACGAATCCGATGACAATCTAGTATTACGTAAGGTATTCAATCTTCCTGGAACAGATCCACTTAATCCACTTGGAACTGGTTTTGGAGAAGGAGTCTTCTGTCTGAATTCTATGGGTTCTAAAATATTTTCTGATGTATTTTCCTGCAATGGTTAATCTCCTGGAGCCGTTGTACTTGGCGGATCATTATTATCTTCATAGATAGGTACAAAATCTTCCTCACAAAATGCATCACGATTGATGGGAAATATTCCGGTCGTTTTAAATCCGTTTAGAGCCTTCTCTATTGTGGTCACCCTATTGTAAGCATTCCCAAAAAGTTCGGCAATATCAGTGTCTTTTATTTTTTCATAATTTCTACTTTTCATGTACTTATCACATTCTTGGTAGTAAGCAGTTTTCAAGGACTTGAAGAAAGTTACGTCCAGAGGCTGTGTCCTGTGAGACGTGTGGGGTGGAAGCGATAGTAAATGAATGCCAGCATTACGACAAAAAGTGTAGGAAGCTAAAGAAGAATCAGTGGAATGGTTATCCAGTATTAAAAGAATAGGTTGCTCTGGAGTAGCATTAGCGAATTTCGCAAAATGTTGCAACCATTCGGTAAACAACTCTTTGGTAATCCATCCATATTTTGAGCATTTGTATATCGCGCCTGCCGGACCATTTTTTCCAAGCCATCTTTCATTCTCATTCTCTTAAAAATCAACATAGGCGGGATATATTGCCCGGACGCACTAAAACAGCACACAATCGTAGTATTTTGTGACCCCTTTCTCCGCTTGTTATCGCACCGACTTGCTTCTCTCCTTTTCTTCCCAATATGCGACCCGGATTGTGGACATTGGAAATACCAGTTTCGTCAACGTTATAGATGCGATGAACTTCAAAATGGTATTTTTCAAATAGTAACTCTAGATTATTTAAAAAAATATTCATTTCTTCTCTGTTGAATGTGGTAACTCTGCTAAGGCTAGTAACTTCTGGTTTGCGAAAACTAAGCTGCGGATAACGTCGCATAAATGAGTAGATCCAATCCTTGCCGCACATCCCGTTCTCCTTATTAGAAGGATGTTTAATTTTATTTGTCTCTGCATATTTAAAAACCAATGATCTTATGCTTTGAACTGTCAATCCATAAAATAATTTTGACATTTTAATGGACTTTATTGCTCTTTTTATGGAATCCTCCGTCCATGAGGAACGTCCAGTTTTTCGGACGTATGTTCGCGGCTTCTGAAATGAAATGCTGACATGTAGCTACCTAATGCTTGCATTTATTGCGCACTTTATTATATAAAATATAAATATATAATTAGGCCACAAATATTAGGCAGGGTAATATCGACCACTGCAGGGTAATATCGACCTGACATTAATAACCCAACTAAGCAACCAAAACCCAAAACTAATATAATCAAACTACAAAACTTTTGCACCTTTGTTTTTGTTTGGGATGATCCCCATCATAACATAACCTAAAACCTAATCCGCACTGGAATCGAGTCGAATCGTGGATGCTCGGAACGTTCCGCGTATACGTACGTGCAGTAAATTAGTCCCGTGGAGCAACGCAGAATAACGTACACCCGTAGCCCGAAATTCAAGCGAAACTAAGAAAATGAATGAAATACGCAGGCGCGGGATCCTTATGCACGTAGGATTTGCTGCACTTAAACTCTCTATTGCCTCATCAAGAATTGCACAAGATCCAGAGGCGGAAGGCTCAGCAGAGTCTCAAGCGCCTTAGTTGGCGCCGTCCGCATGAAACCCGTTATGCTGAGAAATGCAAGACGTTGGACTCTGTTCAGTTGAGCACGAATTTTCGCTTTCTCCGTATATGGCTACCAAACGATAGCCCCGTATGTGAGAAGAGGTCTCACAATGCGCGAGTAGATCTAGTGGAGGATCTTAGGAGACAGACCCCAGGCATTGCCGAAAGTCCGCCTGCAGGCCCATAGCGCGCAGGTGGCCTTCTTCATTCTGGTGTCTGCATTTTCGTGCCAGGAGAGTTTGGGATCCAACTTAATTCCCAGAAATCGAACTGTCCTGGAGTAATGCAGCTGCATGCCACCTAGAGATATAACAGGGGGCGTGCCAAAGTTACGTCTCCTCTTGAATAATAGGAGCTCTGCTTTTTTGGGGTTAATCCTGAGACCCTTTGAGTGGCACCATATGTCCACCATACGCAGGGCTCTCGTCATAGGGCCCCGCATTGAGATGGCGTCTTTCCCTGGGCATAGGATTACCAGATCATCAGCGTAGGCCTGTGTGTATAGGCCAACATTGTTTAAAAGATTTATCAGGCTGTCGACCACAAGGCACCACAAGGTAGAGGACAATACTCCTCCCTGCGGGCAGCCCCTAGCCGCCAACGTTTCGACAATCTCGTTGTTGAGCTGGGCAGATACATGACGTTTCGAGAGCATGGCCTCTATCCAGCTAACCAAACAGGGTTCTGAGCCGAGTTTAATTATCGAAACTAATAGGGATAATGATCCAATTCCTTATAGTCATTTGCATAGTTTAGATATTTTTGCTCTGTTAGTTATATCTTTGATATATAAGGCCACTTGTAAATAGTTTTAGTTTTACGAAACACGTATAAAGAATAAAATAAATAGTTTTGGTTAATGGTAAAACTGTTTTGTAACTTAATGCAGAAGTCAGCAAAAATGAAGAAAGGATCACAATTTAAAGTCAAAATCTGTACTATTGATGGCAGAAATTACGGATGCAAAATGAAGAATAGAACTAAACGAAGAATAAATGTGTGTCCGGAAACTGTCCGCATGGTATTGAAAAGAAAATCAAGGAAACCCTGCAATAACTCTTCTACAAAAGCAACGAATAATAGAGTTTTGTCAACGTTTTCAAGGAGATAATTTCAACAATACTTTTATATCTGACGAGAGTTGTTTCCAAATTGTGCAAATCTCCAAATTCTTATCAAGAGAAAATATACCCGTTCAAATTTCCTACTAAAATAATGCCTCTCTGTATAGTTCATGGCACTGTTATTAGTGCAGAGTATTGTGATATTTTAAATGGTTTTGTTCTTAAAACAGTCCAGGCTCTATATCTAGAAGGGTGGCGTTTTTAAGCAGGACAATGCGAGATGCCTATACTTGGATGCAAGAACACCAAATGACAACAAGTCCATGACCAGCCGCTTCACCAGATCTTAGTCCCATTGGAAACATATAGAGAGAGATTCATGAAGATTGAAGTGAAACGAGCAGTCCTACAAAAGAAAGAAGGTTTGATTTGTTCGGTTTTACACCATCACAGACCCTAGTGGCCAGTTTCTGGTCTACCTGGACGTTTAGTTAAGTGTTTAGAATAAAATAGAGGTTCTATAACTAAGTAAAATGAATTTGTTGTTATTTTATAACTCAAATAATAAAAATATATACTCCAACATTATAATTGCGCTTTCTTTTTTCGGGATACTTTCTAGACGGACTATAAAAAGCATTATTAAGTGCTAAGTTGCACTTTGAAAAGTAACGGATTTAAAAATTTAGTATACTGCATTTAAATATGCTTGGATTTTAAACTTACCGCGGAAAAATCCATGACTTTTAACACCCACAGAGTTAAAGCTAAATTGACTATGACCATAAATAAAAGCACTAAAATAAGGGCGTAGAGACACTTTTTTCTCCATCCATAAATGCCCACCCTAAAACCTTGATGACCTCTTCCCAAACTGGCAGTTGGGGGATCTTCTGGCTTAGTCCGTATCATGGTATGATCGGATTCATTTTTTTTCATCCTGAAAAAAAATTATAAGATCATTATAAATAATACATTCTAATTACTATTGAATTTTTTTTATTTTACGTAGTTTAAAATTCATATTTAACATTCAATCAAAAGGGATTCTGGGCACCATATGCATTATTAAGAAAACAATAAGTTACCGGTCGTTCAGTCGGACGGCACTTCCATGCAAATTTGACAGGCCCATTGTTCCAAGGACACGATTTATATTTCCCTTTGCCATTTATCAAGACGCCAGCAAAGTTTTACCTACGCCGTTTATATACCGGTATATTGTACAGGATGAGCATGATTTATTGGCCTCCGATCCATTTTCATTGCTGTGTATATGTATAATGGCAGATTCATTTAATGGATTCGGGGATCTACATATTTTTACATATCAAAATTGTATTGCTATCCTAACTTTAAATAAATTTTCTGGTCGATGTGTGCTTGGGATATAATCAACGGAATACAAAACGGTCGTTAAAAGAATTATTTAAAAAAACATCGAATAAAATTGATTTTTTATACTAGAAAATTAAGCACCTTCTATAGATTATCTGTTGTTATGTAGGTATCCCGTTTACACAAACAGTAGTAACTGTTAGTCAATTATGGGTTTCAGTCAAATTCTTTTAAAAATATACTAGAACCGTAATTCGCATCAATATAATGCACTATACAGGGTGTTCATTTGAAAACTTCCCACCACGGATTTATCGGAAACCACTGTTTAAAAAAAACGCCGAAATACTTCAAAATGTATTGTGTTTACTCCCCAACCTGAAAGTTTGGATGAACTTCGTCAACGCATCATCGACAGCTGCCATGATATATGCACAACATGTTTTTAAAAATGTCCGTCAGGAATTTGAACATCGCCTATATCATTGTTTGGCCAAAAACGGGCAACATTTTGAACACTTATTGAAATAAAAACTGATATTTTCATGTTTTTGTTTTCTATCTGAACAAATTAAGATAAACAAAGATTTTTCTAATTTTCTCGAAAACGAATCGACCGATTTAAAAAAATCAAACGTCGAAATAAAAGACGTCGAAAGACCTTTTAAAGAAGCTATTACTCGATACCCCTTGCCATTTAAAATTTTTAAGGGGATGACCCCGGGGGGCAGAGGGTGAAAGGGGGTGAAGTAATTTTAGGTTAGAAAGTTGTCCCCCTTGACAAACCTTTTGACGTATTTCGGCGTTTTTTTTTTTAAACAGTGGTTTTCGATAAATCCGTTGTGGGAAGTTTTCAAATAAACACCCTGTATATCTTATAATAAATATTAATTAATTTTTATATCATAATTCTCAACTGTTGCTTGAAGATTGGCGAAGCGAAAATTCAAATTACAGAACAAAAAGTGTGCCTTGGCTATGAGGTTATCATCTCAAGGCATAACCAAACATGCGAACTAAGAAGGAGTTTTAAGAAGCCTTAAAGACGTTTTAAAGAATGGCATCCCGTCAATCTCCCTGAAAAAGTGTTAAATTGGGACTTTTTTATCCCCATATTAAATAAAGTTCTCGATTTTTCACTTTTTCTATTTTCGTACTATGATTTCGGAAAGAACCTCGCATTTCCCACTAATTTTAAGCGCACGATATAGTAGAGGGAAATTTAAATTTGGCGCCATAATCAAATTTTAAATTACCCGCTATTATGACGTCGCAAACCCATTTCCACTTTCGTTTAGTTACTATTCCTCGAAATTCAGATGGCGACAGTCAATCGACGTTCACTGTTCTATTGGCTCTTACAGGAGTTTCCTATCTAAGTAGTATTAATCTATGATCTGATCTCTCGTGTTGTTGTAATGAGGCCGGGTTAAATTAATCATTTTTATTGAATAATTAAAAGTAGTTATGCACGATGACAGTGTTTTATTTTATAACTACCAACTCGCTCAAGTTATACAGGATGATCTATGGGAAAAGAGGCTTTTCGAGTGGAGACCTAGAACGGACAAGCGCAGTAGAGGAAGATTGCCTACGTGTTGGTCGGATGCTTTATATCATCAGGATTCGCAGCAATTGGATACAAACAGCACTCAATCGATTGGAATGGAAAATGATTAGGGAGGCCCATGTTCAACAGTGGACACTAAGGGCTGAATGATAATGATGATTATATCTCATAATATAACTTAAATAATGAAGCTAAGATTACAAACAGTTTTCAAGCAGATAGTACAATTTTTGCTAATGGTTCGAAGATAAAAATATAAATTAAATAAATATATAAGTAAAAATATACATTTCAACAGCTTAGATATATAAGCATATACAAAAAACTTTCCCGCTTACGTATCATTTTCTAATAATCTGAATCTCTCGTAAATCATTTTCAAATGAAAAAAATAAGTTTTTCGTTAGAAATTTAAATTTACTTAGTAGTGACCTTAAGGTACCTATGACTTTCTCTACATGAATGTTTTAGGTCAATTACTAAAATTTTAGGTCAAGTACTGCTAATATATAAGTTAATTTATTCTCCCATTAAACTGCCAAACTATGGTAATAGGGTAAACAGGCAAGGCAAGTATTAGTTTTTCTTAATTTAGGTACACTCAATTTTTTTGGGTATACAAAAACTCTCTTCAGATCTATCTATCTGGATGTTGTAAGATAGGTAATATGAGTGATAATGTACGCAGTTAAATTTTAAAGGGATATAGTATACTTTTCTTAATCCTGAGCAAATTTGATGGTTTAGGTTTACGTCTAGTTTATCACATGGGCACATGCCCAAGAACTTCACCATACTAGAGCTATTTATTTGATTAAGCTTAGAAACATTTTTGTAGAAATATATTTGGACAGTTTTTCCTTTATTTAGGATGACTTGGTTAGTTGAGCACCAATGCATGAAGCATTGGGGTCTGGTAAGGGGATCTGTTCGTATAATAAGGATCTGTTCGTCATTAGCAGCCACTCCCACTAAAGTATCATCATCAAACTTTATGGTGATACCAAGTAATGCTAAATCAATAATGAATAGGAGGAATAATAATGGTGAAAGTATGGAACCTTGTGGAGCACCTATATTAACATCATAAAGATCAGATTCAATTTCATTTAGGGTTTTCAGTATAAAGAATCAAATTTAGATCTGATGCAGAGTTTGTAACCCGTCGTTAAATTTACTTTATTTTGTGTAACAAATTCTTTTACGATATGTTTGGCGTTGTCCATATTTTTAATTGACATGGACTATTACCTCTGATGATCAAAAATTATTAGTTAATAGTTATTTTTAGTTTAATACATAGATGTTAGATCCTTTTTACAGACTTTCATCTTCATCAAAGATATACTATTGAAATGTTTTTTCAGTTATCTTTTACTAGTTGACTTCATTTCATTAATATTGTAGTGGGTAGCCAGAGGTTGTTATGCACAGGTCTCCTGATGAACCCGTCATGCCCACCGAAAATTACCAGGGGCCAACACCCTTGAAGGACTTAAAGTCGCGGTACACTGTAGCTGTTATCCAGGAAATTGAACCTGGCGCCTGTGAGTGCTAGGCATTTCCCAATAATGTGGTGTGCCAATCCAACCCAACCCAACACCACCGGCATTCTGGGTTGTCCGCAATATCAGTAGCCGAATTTAGCTTTTAATTTTTTTAAGCGCAGTAGATCGGAGAGTCCACTGCTCCAGTAGACTCTTGCAGTTGTTCGCACTTAGTTATATCGATTATGGGTTCAGGCCCTACCAGCTGCTTCGCAGAGCCTAGTCTAGCAAGGAAGTCTGCTTCCTCGTTGCCAACCTGAGTGTCTAGGACCCAGATAAACCGAAGTTTTCAGTTCCTCTAGGACGTTCGTGTACTCCAGAACAAGCTTGGAGCTCACTTTTTCGGCCGTAATACACCAGCCTTGCACTAGCTCTATTGTTCATTCTGGAGCCATCTGTACATGAGATACTCATCTTTTTTGGTGGTTTAGGCCCATTGGAGTATTTTCACTCCTCTCTGCCTGCGATGTAGGTCACAAAACCCGGGTAATCCACAATCTTATTGAATTATCAGTGGATAATTGGGGATTGAAATGAAACGATACGCGGTTCAGATAAGATCATTACAACTACTTTATTTTTTAATACTGACAGTTTATATTACAAGCGGTTAGGCAACACGACATACTGAATACGGCACTTTACTCAAACTACCAGTAGATGGTGTTAATAGGTTTAGATATCTAATATTAACACTCCCACTTATCTAAACGAATTAATCACAACTTAATCTAAGTTCACTGTAAACATCTAACAATCTAAGCCTAATTCTGTCCTAAACCTAGCATGCTTTACAGAACATAATGCTTTTGTTAGGACATCCGCCAGCATTTATCGAGAAATTTAGATAACAAATTCCAAAAAAATACAGCTTCTTTAGAAGCTTCTGTAATAGCCATATACTCGGCTTCAGTACTACTTAATGCCACCGTTTTTTGCTTGTTACACTCCCATGAAATAGCCCCACCAGACAACATAAACACAAACCCTGTATATGACCGCCTATCTATTTCATTACTTGCAAAATCTGCATCAACATATCCCCTTAAGTCATAATTGCTATCTCTTTTATAAGCTAAACAATATCCCTTGGTCCCCTGCAAATACCTAAGTAACCTCTTAGCACACTTCCAATATTGTTCGGTATAGCAATCATTGAACTGACTCAAAAAATTGACAGCAAATGTGATATCTGGTCTTGGTAATACTGAAATATACATAAGACTACCCAAGAGCTGTTGATAAGGCAGTTCCTTTTGACAAACACTAGGATCTGGCTTATCAAAGCAAAGTCCCTTTTCCATGGGCGTATTTACTAGCTTACAATCACCCATATTAAACCTATCTAAAACCTGATTTATATACTGTTCTTGGTCTAATAAGATTTCACTTTTGTCATCATTTATTCTAACCCTCTTGCCTAAACATTGTTTAACCTGGCCTAAATCCTTGATTTTAAATTTTCTAGATAAATGACCCCTGACAAAATCGATTTCATCTTTACAGTTAGAAAATAAAAAAAAATCGTCAACGTATACCGCAATGATTGTAATGACATTACCTATACGTTTTATAAATAAAGATGACTCATTACCACATTTTTTATACTCTAAACCTATAAGTACAAGTTCAACCTCTTTATACCACACACGAGCAGATTGTTTCAAGCCATAAATAGCATGATTTAATTTTAATACACTCTTTTCATTTGTGCTGATTTTACTATCAAAACACTCTGGTATTTCCATGAAAACCTCTTCTTCCAGTTTGCCATTTAAAAAGGCTGTGACAACATCTAAATGGATTATTTCAAACTGAAATTGCACAGACAATGCTAGTAACAACCTTAAAGTTTTACTACTGGGGAGAAGGTTTCATCGAAATCTATACCCTGTTTTTGACTAAATCCCTTGGCAACTAATCTAGCTCTGTAAGTGAAATTATCATTATCATTACTATACTTAGTTTTAAAGACCCACTTACACTTCACTGGTTTATGTCCCTCCGGTATGTCCACAATGTCCCATGCGCAGTTCTCACTAAAGCTGTCCATTTCCCTGGTCATAGCTCGTAACCACTGGCTGCGGTTAGGACTGGAAAGAGCCTCCTGGACCGTCACTGGATCTCCCACTGGAACTGAACCCTCTGGCCTCCCTGTAAAGTAGCTGACAAAGTCATCCCATGTCCTTGCCTTTCTGCGCCTTTCAGATTTCCGAACAGCCTCCTCCGCAGCAGGAACATCCTGATCTGGGGTGTAGCTCGGATCAGTCTCATCACATACCTCGTCCTCAGTCTCCCACTCAGACAGCACAGGTGTTTCAAATGTAGAGCTGGTGTCCTCCTGAATCTGGATACGAGCACCATTCAAATTCTTTTTCATAATATGGACATCTCGGCTTGTACATATTTGCCTTGTAGTAGGGTTATACAACCTATAGCCCTTTGTGGTATCAGAAAATCCCACCAATACTAGCTTCTCTGATTTTCTGTCCCACTTTACCCTCTTTTCTTTAGGAATATGTGTCATGGCTGTACTGCCAAATACTCTGACATGACTTAGGTTGGGTTTCTTTAAATTCTATAAAACATTTCATAAGGCGTTTTAGGTAAGGTACTTACCATAGACCTGTTTCTAAGATAGCAGGCTGAGTTGACAGCCTCTGCCCAAAAATTCTTTTGAAGATCAGCCTCGTAAAGAAGACACCTAGCCTTCTCAACCAATGTCCTGTTTAGTCGCTCGGAGAGCCCATTCTGCTGGGGTGTGTACGGGTTTGTGGTTTGGTGTACTATTCCTTGCCTCTTTAGATACCTCTGTAATTCACCACCAATATTCCATTGTCGGTACGCAACACCTTCACCTTCCGGTCCAGCTGTTTCTCAACTAAACGTTGAAACTCCTTAAACTTCTCGAAGGTTTCATCCTTCGTCTTAAGGAAATACACAAACGACATACGGGTATGATCATCCTGCATGGTTAAGAAATACCTCGAGCCTCCTATAGATGGTGTCTCCATCGGCCCCGCCAAATCACTGTGGATGACATCTAGCGCCCCTGTAGCTCTGGTACCTTTATGGCTAAAAGGTTGTCTGGACTGCTTACCCTCGCAGCACACCACACATTTCTGCCTGTCAATCTCCACCCGACCAGGATAATCAATGTCATCAACTAGACCGTCCTTCATCTTGTTTAAAAAGGTTGATTTTATATGTCCGAGCCTCCTATGCCAAATTTCACCACTGACTTGTCCAGCAAAACCATCTCCTGGACATGTAGTGTCTAGTTTGTAAACCCCATTACTTAAAAATGCTTTAGCCACAAGAACATTCCTACTGTTGAAAATCCTGCAACAGTCGTACCCAAAATCAACATGATTGCCCCTTCCTATTAACTGGCCAACTGAAATTAAGTTGGTTGTTAATTCAGGTACATACTGAACATCTTTTACCTCAATTTCAACAGTATTACTGCACACATTTGTGTAAATATTCATATCACCACAGCTGTGCACCGGCAGCTTCGTACTGTCAGCCACAACAATTTCTTTCAGGAATGGAGCTCTTGTATTCTCAAGCCAATCTTGCCTACACGTAAGGTGTACACTGGCACCTGAATCTAAGTACCATTCCAAGTTGTTATACTGGGCACTCAAAAACACAACATTGAACGCACTTTTAAACTGATTTGGACTGTTCTTGTTCGTTTTTTGAGCAACTTGTGGGCACTTCGACATGTAATGTCCCGCTTTTTTGCACCGGTAACAGATTACTTCACTTAAATCCCGTTTTTTAACAGAATTTGTGCTTTCACAACTTTTCTTGGGTTTATTTTTGTTTTTATTTACATTCCGTTGACGTTTGTGAAACCCAGCGCTAGTAGGTTTAGTAGCCCGGTACTAATAGGTTTAGATATCTAATATTAACAAATCTCAGGTGAAATACAGTCCCTGTCCATCAGAAGGAGAGATTTTTGCATAGCCAGTCTCACTAGACCATAGTTCACCAAGGACATGTAGCCTATGCGCAGTTCTCATTCCCTCAAATTGCACCATCAGGTTCAATGGCGGAAGGCTCAACAGAGTATCTAGCGCTCTAGTGGCGCCGTGCGCGTGGAACTCGTTATGCTGAGACATGCAAGGCGTTGGACTTTATCCAGTGGATCTCGATAGCCGATGAACGATAGCCGAAACGATAAATGTGAGAAGAGGTTTGATAATTGAACTAGTGAAGGATTTGAGCAGACAGACTTCCGGTGTTGCCGAGAGTAGTTCTGCCAGTCCATAGCGTGCAAGCATGGTCTTTTAATTCTGGTATCTGCATAGCCATACCGGCAGAGTTTCGAAACTAATGTGATGCCTAGAAGTCAAACTGTCCTGTAGTATTGCAACTGCACTCCACCCAAAGAGACAGCAGGTGATATGTCAAAGTTATGTCTCGTCGTAAATAGTAGCAGCTCTTCTTTTTTAGGGTTAATCCTGAGATTTCCTGAATGAATATATTTCTCTAGTCGTTTACTAGTATGAATTAATTTCTTCACAAATTATTTGTTATTATTTTAAGAATATGTAAGTAAATTAATTCGACATATTATCATTTTATATAGACTAGAAACATTTACGACAGTGCAGATAGGCCCAAAAATGAAAAAGTCAAAATCAAAAGGACAAAACGAGATTTTCCGTTTTGTTTTGCCGCGTGAACTCGCCGATTCCCACGGGAAATCCCGGTTTCCTCGAGACGTTCAAAGGAGACCTCTCAGATGAAAAATAAATTGCACTTTTTTGTCCGGCTATTCAGAGATAAATACATCTTTAGGGCAGAGCGGCCGCGGCTGTCAGAAACGATACTCCACCGAATACTGTTGAGGAAGAAATGGGATTAACCCGGTCAAAAGTTCCGAGGTGGGACAAAAATATATTTAAAAAAAAAGATAAAAATGATAATAAGTACGCATGTTAGGGTATCAAGTTATTTTAAAGTCGATTTTAGAAGATTTAAGAACTTCTTTGATTGAATATTTCCTAATTTTGAGCGAGATGAAGAGGAAAACCAGGAAATTACCAAAAGCCTTACGACTCTGTGTCCCATTTCTGGTTAATTAAGGCACTGGAGATATATAAAGTCCACCAAACCTTTATGACGTTGTTTGGGACAGTATTATTTTCCCCTAATTTCATAATTAGTTTAAGCGTAGTGGCAACAGCGCTCATCTCTCAATCTATTTATAATTACGCGCTGTAATTTCCCCGCTCCTCGGACAATAAGTCAGTCGTCATCGATTTGGTAACGATTAAGTAACGTCGCGCGGCTGCCGTGTTTTGGCCCTCTGTAATCATGCGGTTTCTCATGTAAATTTTAAGTTTAATAATAGTCCCGATAACTGTGTAAGAAGTGTATATTTGTTTTCTTTATCATTTGTAACTCAAGTATGAATAAATTACGTTCTGAGTTCGAGGAATTCGTAGTTTATCATTTGCCCTGTATCCGAGTATTTTAAGTGGATAAAGCAGCTAAGACGGGTAGTTTTAGCTGGCCCCCACAGAAGTACTTACGCCACCTGATGCTGACCTGTAGAACAGTAATCCAACTCAATATGAAGTCAGTCTCTATAATCATCTCGGAAGTGAAAATCAACTGCGACATATTTCAAGGGAATTCATTCACTCCGCTGTGGTTCTTCTTGGCATTGAACCCACTCTTCAGATATTTAAACAAGACATGAATAGGATGCACGCTAAAAGAAGTCCAAGTGAAGCACATCATATTACACCATCTTTATATGGACGATCTTATAGTTCTACGCATCAACTCAAGCTCTTAGAACAATTCTCCAAAGATATCAGTATAAAATTTGGTCTGAAAAATGTGAAGTAATCAATCTAGAAGAAGCCAAATGCAAAACAGTAGAAGTGTAACTGACATACGGCGGCTTGATAGAGTTTATGCTAGAAGAAGATGCCTACAAGTACCTAGGGTACCACCAGGAGAAGATAATCAATCACACGAGTATTACGGAAAAAATCTTGGAGCAATATCTCTTTTAGAGTGAACAGTATCTACAAGACTGAACTCGATAGTAAACACTCAATGGTAAAACAACACTTTGGCGATATCGGTATTAACATACTTATTCGGAATCATCGCATGGATGTATACGGATCTGCCCATGTGATTGGATAGATGTCATGAGGAAAACAAGGAAAATAGTTTCGTTCTTGCTTGGCCTAAAATTTGAAATAGTCACGTACATTACAATATATCAATTATAAATGTAGTGCTTATTAGGTTTTGCTACAAATTACAATATTCACCTTTTTTTTGCTTCAGTGGGCGTTTCTAATATGAATTATATTCTATTTAATGTACCAATTTTGTCCATTATTGGTAAAAAACTAAACAAATATTCCATTCCCTTTAGTATTTTGTAAGTCATTTAAATATTACCTCAATACATCACGAAATATTATCTTATTTATCAATTCCTGCCGTGTCTGTAAAGAATATGCCAATCATATTTTACGACAGAAAATCCTTACAAAATTGTGCTTAGTTTTCAAAGAATTTATAGTGGAAATTCTTCTAAAGCTCCCAATTATATGTAAAATACTGGGAATGACGGGAGACCTGGATAGGTATGAATATATTTGCGGTAATCGTAATCTAGCCCTTTATGCTTATACTTTAATTTAAAAGTAAGTTTTACGTTACACTAAAAAGAAAACTCATTATAGATATGTGTAACAACAAATAATATTTTTCATATTTTAATAATCCCAAAACTTATTCATAAATAAAGTCTATTTCGTAAGACAACTCCATTTAGATGTGAAAAACGAGTCACGAGCTACCTTAGTTTTAGAATTGCGACCTTCTGTCTGTCCCAACATAGTTTTTGTCTAAAAAATGATATTGTACTAACCCAATCTCTTTCTTAACGAAAAACAAATAAAAACACAAAGTCACGGTCTCACAACATGTAATTGTTTGTGTTGTTTACGTAGTATTTTTATTTTAGGCCTGATGATGCTCTAACTAGAGCGAAACAGGTGTAGCTCATTTAATTACATGTTGTGAGACCGTGACTTTGTGTTTTTATTTGTTTTTTGTTAATTTTGTATGTTGGTCTCTTAGAGAAGAATGGATGAGATTTTTCAATCTCTTTCTGTCAATATGTCCATGAGGTAGATGTTAGATACACCGATATAGAGAAGATCTTTGATACATTAAAATATTGTGCATATGTATGTTTTTAACACAACAAATACTGAACAAGTCAGCCATTTTTTCAACTGCCTTATTCTTTATTATTAGAGTGTGGTAACATTATTTGGTCGTCATATTACAATTTTTAGGTAACTGATGTCATGAAAAGGAGATTAATAAAAGACTTTATTTCAGAAAATTTGATGTATATGCTCAAAAGGGTTATGGCAATGATTACTTTTTAGGAATATTGGTTGTAAGACGATCCCTAACAAATAGAAAGAAAAATATAATGCTAAGTATTCTAACGATACTACAACGCCACGAATACCAGCTGTTCTTTGTCATTCTGGAATGACACAAGTGACACATCGCACGACGTCTCTAAATATGCATGAAAGGTGATTTCCGGAATCATGGTCAGCCGAGTATATAAGGAGACCGCGTCGCCACTGGAAGGCAGATCAGTTCAGACAATTCAGTTCAATTCGAAATATTGTAAATAAATGTTTCTAGTAGTCGTAAGTGATCAACGAACGTTAAAAACACTACTTTAATATTGACTTTCTTTAAAATTCATAAAGTTTTCTTAACAATAAATTAACCCTATAAATAATTCTCTTATTACCTACTTTAAAATAATAAATGTATAAGCTCAACTAATTTGTGAAACTTTACGTGAGCTAATTTATAAGTCTACATACTAGACTGAATCCTTATAAAAATTACGGCGGATTAGACGCTATTAGCAAGAGGGAAGTGAAATATTGCAGAGATATTAACTTTAAGGGCTGTTATCGCTCGGGACCGGTGTTAAGCAAGGAATAGATGTTGAATAGCCACTTATCGGGTCCCAGCATGAGAAAAGTAAGGATTACAGACATTTATAAAGTGTAGGGTAAGAAGCCGATAAAAAGTGTAGTAGAGTAGTAAAATAAAATAAAAATAATTAGTAGAATTTATGATAGATACTTTTTATAATAATTTTTCCATGGTAATTATTGTTATTGCGTTTTTAGATTCCAACATAAGACCAGGTCAACCTACTCTATCGACCTCTAAAATGGAGCAAATGTAACAGCGTTTTCCATTTGATGTACTAGTGTGCACTGATCCCAGTTTTCGTATTCCATTTGTACCTTTCAAGTTCTTACATTCCATTTGAAAACCAGTACATGTAATATTGCAACGAGTGCATGCTTTCACGCACCTTCATTAGGAAATCGTGTCGGTTCAGTGCATTCAAGCAAATATTACCAAATTCAATGATAAACAAGCGACCTTTCCTCTGTATATTGCCAATTTATATACTTATTTAGGTAATTAGTAACCAAATCTTTTGCATTTAAAAAACTTATACAGGTTGGAAAGAGAAAATACTTGTAAATTAATTGTCAAATTTATGGGCTCCCTTTATTCTCCAAAAAATCTAACTGGTCAGGTGTGCATTTCTGCCGAAGTACGTATTCTTGCTTTTTTATGGTAAGAAATAAGATAATCCAGGATAGGTGAACCGTACGCATTTCCTTCGCATTATGTAAAATATTTGGCAATTTAATGCCAATGACGGAGGTTAATTTGTTTTATTTATTTAAAGTTTGCAGAAACAAAGATACCTTCCAAAGTGTTGCTATTATATTTTATATTGCTCAGTCATGTTTATTTTATATAATAAATAGTAAATGGATTTTCTTCTTACCAAGGATCTAAAAATTATTAAAATGCCACTAAGCCTTTCAGTGCCTACCACACACAAAATAAATATATCTGGACTGCCAATTCAATGAAAAGTCGCCATTTTCCGTGATTGTGTGCTTTCGATGTTGGTCACTCTGACAAATTTCAGTTGTACCAATTGTAGGGAAACAAAACAATTAAAGTTTTTGAGAGGTTATGTTTACAAATACAAAATAAAAAGTTACATTTAGTTAAGAATTTAAGATAGTTGCGTTAGATCTGTGATTTTTCTTGTACCTCTTTGAGAATTTCGTTTTTGAGAAACAGTAAAGCAAATATGTTTAAATAGGGATGGTGATACATTATCCACGTATTAAATAAGGAAGAAGCTATATCGCCTGCTGTAGACGATATACCAAAGGGTCGTTTACAAATCGCCAAAAACTAGGCAATCCGCTATACCCACACGTCAAATGTCAGCGTCGTCAACATCATTACCGTCATTTAATATATTTTTGGTTGGCAACACTGAAAATGTTCAGAGTGTCCAACATCAAAAGGACACAACCACTATAAAAATGGGGGCCACCAGGCAGTGGTCATTTTTGGGTATCGTGGCCATATGCATTAGCAGTCCAGGTATATTTATTAAGTTCGTGGTGCCTACTTAAATTGGGTTCAGAAAAGTAAATCCAGTTTTAAAAACCAAAGTCGAGTTGTGTGTTTTAATTGATTGATCTTTTCTAAATCAGGTTTTCGTAAGTCTTCCATATATATCAGAAAACCAGCGAGTAAAATTAAGTCTACTTGTACAAATAGACATGATTTGCCAACAATTACATATCAAGTCATATGTCATTATAAAAGAAGTTTTATTGAAACATCTGAAGAAGTCCATCATTCAAGAGTTTTAAAAATGTCTTTAATTAGTAACTAGCTACAAAATACTATGAAAATGAGGTAGAGGATGCATATCATATTATAGATGGCGCATATTCAATTCGACCATGGTTACTCCATATAAGATTACTCTATATAAGATTACTCCATATAAAGACTATGGATATTTGATTGAACAACAGAAGTTGTATAATTAGAAATTCCCATCAACCCAAAATCCACTCGGCTTTCTCAAAGGAAGGTTTCGTCATATTTTGCAGATTGATATGTACGGTGTAATATGTACTGATATTGCCTCTTGTAGGTCTTGATCAAACATGCAAATCAATTTTTTCAAGTAATTTAGGTGCAAACGACATACGGCTTTTACAGAATTTTATAAAGAGTTAAGAGGTCTCTTTTTTGATGACGTACTGTACTAGGAACTATATTTAGCAAATCACGTACTTAGAAATCTCCATATGTATCTAAAATATTCAGCTAATATATGCTACAAGTTTTAAGAACTTGTGTTCAAACAATTTGAGGTTGTAAATATGAATTCCATAGTATGGGGACCAGATACAAAACCGTACTCAACACAGTAGAAGATTTTTAAGGACTTTATATCCATAAATTCTTGAGTCCTTCTTTTAATAAATCCAAGCATTCGAAGCAACATCATTATCCAAATTAAGCTGGAGGTTATCATGTTGTGCCACACCAAGGTGTCTGATAACTCTCTGACTCTTTCAAGACTGTATTGGTTAATTTCGTAATTGAATTCTATACGAAGTCTAGTCCGGAAAAAGATCATAGTTTTACATTTAGTGGGATTCAGTGACATACCATTTTTCACAACCCCAGTCGAATAGGCTATCTAGATTATAATTGTTAATAGTCTTAGTGTCAAAAGCAGGTAATTGCAGCAAGTAAAATATTCATTAATATAATTAATGAAGATATTGAAAAGAAGTGGTGCAAGGCGTGAACCCTGAGGAACACTAGATGGGACCCAAATTACCATAGACAGAAAACCGCCCATGCGAACAATAAGCATTCTACTGGATAAGTAGCACCTGAACCAACAAAACAAAGTTCCATCAATCCCAAGCAGCTTAAGTGTATGAAGCAAAATGTTGTGATGCTTGACCCTATCAAATGATTGACTTTTATTTTTGAGTATTTTGTCCTTTTAGAAAATTTTTGAATAAAGTCCTGGACCTGTTGACTAAAAATTCGGTATACTTTGTAAATCACAACCCTCAATTTGTTTAGTTTCATATTTTGAACTGTGAACTTCAACTGGCTCATTTTGTCCATCAATGAGAGAGTAAAAATTACATCAGATATACGAGCGGTGGCTAATTGAATGAATTTTAATAGAATTGGGGTTCCTGAATTTGAAATAGCGTAACTTTGACACAAGACGTAACAAATTCATTAAAAGAACTATACTTTTTGAATGAAATACTTTATAGCAAATTATAAAATGTAAACATATACAGTGTGGCCCAAATTGGGTGCACATGTATGGGTATCTTGGAAACTATAAGAGATAGAAAATTGGTTAAATGGGGAAAGTTGTAGGGCATTTAGTTACCAATTAAGTGCCGCTTTCAGAACGATTGTATCTTTTTCCGATTTTGAAATATTTGGAAAAAATCAAAAAGTTGCATTTTTGAAAAAGGGCTGTATTTTTTTTTATTTCAACGTATTTTTAAAATCTGTAAAAACATTATTAGGACAACTTTTTAAGGACAACGCATACCTGAATTCAGTTTTTGTTTTCGACGTTTCGGTTCTGATTTTCCATCCTCAACTTCTTTTCTTTTTTGTCCCTTTAAAATGATGTATAACACTTTATGAAAATATTTTATGTTTACGTCAAAAAATTAAATAGTTTATTTTTCGCTGAGTTGGCCATAGTTTTTATTGGCATTTTGTCCTACACATAATTATTATTAACTTACTAACTTGCTCTTATACTTTTATGTAATTTCTAAATAAAATAAATGACTATTTGTAACAATAATATTAAATGAAACTATTCAAAATGACGGCCATTTTTGTTAAAACATTTTTCACATTTCTTTAAAACACTTCTAGTTACCTTGCACAGGGTGTTTTTATTTATATTATATAAGACAGTCTGAACCCTGTCCTCTAGTTGTTCGAGAGTCGCAGGTGGTTTAAACTCGTAAACTTCATTTGTAACATATCCCCAAAGATAAAAATCCAAGGGTGTAATATCTGGAGACCTAGCTGGCCAATTTATAGCACCGTGGTTCGCGATAAGTTTATTGTTAAATGCTTGCGTTAACAAGTTTTGAACGTCCCGAGTATTATGTGCGGGACACCCGTCTTGTTGAAACTATACTTCACTCCGTATTTGTTCTTCAGGTATTATAGCTTTCACAGGTATTTGTCACGGTGTGGTTTCACAATATCTGCGCTTCCAAAAGATTTAAATATCTTTGACCTGTCAATATTTGGTGATAAATAAAGGTCCCAATAAGGTGATTATCTAATAACAATTATAGCATTTTACTTGAAAATAATTTTGTGGAGTGGGTAATTAACTTACCATACATACCACACCATACATTAAATCCAAATGTTACTTGTAGCTAGGGATGGACAAAAATAACCGGTTTTTGGAATAACCGGTTTTTTCATATCGAATAACCGATTATTAACCGGTTATTCTTGTCCTTAGGTTAAACCTGATAACCGACTAATTAAAGCAATAACCGGAAACCCAAGATTCAAAAAATTTAATTTCAGTTCTCCACTTAATGCTGCAAATGCCATTAGTCAAATTAAATTACAGGTTGACAAAAATATTAAACTACAAGGTGTAAAATCATCAAATGAAAAAAAATTAAAATTTAGGTGCAAAAGAGCAAGGAATAACAATAAAGTATTTGGCAAGTGCATGATGCTGAAATAGTAAGGTTTTCTATGGATGAGGATTATACAAGTGGAGGTTTGCTAACAGAGTTTAAACTATACTTGACTCAGCCATTAATATCAAAAAAAGTGATCCAATCTGCTATTCGATAGAAAACAAAGGAGCGTTTCCTGAAACCAGCAGGATTGCACTGAGATTTCTGACTGTTTTAGGAGCATCAGTCCCATCTGAAAGGGTGGTTTCATTATTAAATAATATTTGCACAGACCGTAGGAGCAGATTGACACCTGAACACTCCAATCAATTAGTATTTTTAGGTTCTCTAGAAGATAGTTATTGGAAAATTTAAGTATAAATAAAATTGATCCCAACTTTTTTAATTTTTTTTTATTGACATCGAGATTCTATGTGAGGTTTTATTTATGTGTTTTATTATGTGCAACCAAATATCAGATTGTTTTGTGCTTACCAATCTCACTACCCTCGAATTTGGTTACATAAATACAAAATTAATGTCCTGGGTGTTGAAATTTAATAGGTTATTACAATAACCGGTTATTTACGTACGGATAACCGTTCAAGGTTTAACCTAAGTCTCAAATTAACCGGTTAACTGATCCGGTTATTTTTTAATAATTGCCCATCCCTACTTGTAGCCTACGTTCAGCCACTTCATGAGGATTTTCAATAGCCCAAAAATGACGATTATGCCTGTTGAATACTCCGCAGCTGCTAAAAAACGTCTCGTCGGTCTAAATAATTTTCCTGCTGAAATTAGGTATTTCTTGACATTGCCTTACAAACCAGTATCCCTTAAACCTTGAACAATAGTAGGCTTTTATGGACTATATATTTTTTAAGGACTCTTCGAATGGTAGTCCTTGGTCTATTCATATCAGTTGCAGCTTTTGGAGGCAATGTATTTGGGTTCGCATTAAAATGGTCTAAAATGTTTTCATCGCGAGCTTCATTGTCCCTTTGATAATTTTCTGGGGTTTCTAAGATTCATGACAAGCATAGCGAATAGTCTTGGACCTGGTAGTTGTCTCTTAGGATACAGTTCCAAATATCTGGCGATTGCAAGATGTGCATTTCTATTACATGTAATATAACATTCCCATACGTCAAATTTTTCTTCACTAGTATATCGCATGGCGATTTTTGGAAATTACAATTTTAGACAAAACTCACTAAAAACAAACGAAAAGAACTAGATACGAAAAAACTATTTAACACTAACAAGAACAAGAAACATGAAATGAACAAAATAAAAAGTTAAATCAAATAAATAATATTTTGCAGAATTGTCAGTAAATGACGCTAAATAATTAAACAATAATAATTGTTTATACGACAAATTGCCGCCGTAGTCATGGCCTCCGCATTCGTGGCCAACTCCGCAAAAAATAAACTATTTAATGTTTTGACGGAAACATAAAATATTTTCATAAAGTGTTATACATCATTTTAAAGGGAAAAAAAAGATCTTTTTAATTTAGTAAAAAAACAAAATGGCCGCCCTAAGAAAAAAAGAAGTTGAGGATGGAATCTCAGAACCGAAACGTCGAAAACAAAAACTGAATTCAGGTATGCGTTGTCCTTAAAAAGTTGTCCTAATAATGTTTTTACAGATTTTAAAAATACGTTGAAATAAAAAAAATACAGTCATTTCAAAAATGCAACTTTTTGATTTTTTCCAAATATTTCAAAATCGGAAAAAGATAAAATCGTTCTGAAAGCGGCACTTAATTGGTAACTAAATGCCCTACAACTTTCCCATTTAACCAATTTTCTATCTCTTATAGTTTTCAAGATACCCATACATGTACACCTAATTTGGGCCATACTGTATACTATACAAACATATAGTTATATAGTAGGTATTTTCCAAAAGCTATAGAATATAAAAACTAAATAATTATAAATCAGATCCAATAGGCTGGCATCAGCGAGCGATACAGGTACAGAGGGTAGTATATAATCCGGCAGAAAATCCTGTAGTCCATATTATCCCTTCCCTTCCAGGCTGTCGTGATCGTAAATTATAGTTCACTCTGGCACGGCGCGGTGTCCCGTCGGTCGGACGATCCGATCCCAGCGGACGAAGTAAATTTAGCACCGTGCCACGCTCGTAACTCAAAGTCCGAAACACTTTCTGCCATTTAAATCCACGGCTGTACAAAGTACTATCAAAAAAAAAAATCATCTTTATAGTGGGTGTACTAAAGAAAAAGGTCTATGCTTAATGGCGAAGGTTTTTTTTGTTAAAATCATTTACAGTTTACTTTGCTTTTATCTATGTAAGGACACTTTTCGAATTATGTTTTTTTTTAAGGAATATACAGGAACAAAAGGCACGAGTAGCACTATGGGCTCAAGTTAGAATTGCATAGGACATTTGAGATGAGAAGTAAGCATGATAGGCCAACAAAAGACAGATTGTGAGATAGCTAATTTTTTATTGAATATCCCAATCAGTTGATTAACATAATCGTCCCAAGTAAGTCCAGAATCAAGGATAACTTCAATAAATTTAACACCTTGGCCACAGGACCAAGTTCTGCCTCTTGGATCTGTTTTAACTAAGTTCATTGGCAGCAAACCAATTAAACATAGACTGAATCTCATTATCTTGGTCGTGTCATCAGCAGAAAGAATGAGCTTGCCTCTGCATTGATAACTTGACAAATATGCTATTAGATTTTTTGAAAGCAGACAAATTGAGTGCCATCCGTGAGGCATGATTTAATGAGAGCTATACTTACAGTTAAGTAATTATAGTGCTCCAGTTTTTTAAGCAAGATGTAGTGTGAGACGCACTCAAAAGCCTTTGTGAGGTCAAAAAAAGATGCAACCCTAATTACAGTCCATTTACAACGAGTCAACAAATGTCTTGATCTTTTATTGAGAAAGCCATTCAAAATAGAAATTTATTTGATCTTTTAAAATGGACTCAAAGATCTTGGAAAAAATGGATAAAAGGGATATTGGACAGTAGTTTGCAACATCATCCGATGAATGCTTGTTCTTGAAAATGGGTTCCACTTTAGCACTTATGAGAGCTGAGGGAAAGACTCCAGCCAAAATGTACTGACTAATAAGCTTCGCAAACGGATAAACAATTAAGTTTTTAGGTGAATTTACAAATTTTTGTGGAGATTAAAATAATTACCAATTTTACTATTCTTAAGATTTAATACTTTATCTCTAACCTTATTGAAAGCGCCTAATTGAGAATGAAAGCAATTCATTGAAGGTAAGTTTGAAATTAGGTAGCTTCCAAAAGAGTTTTCGGCTTCAGGTAAGTCTTTTACTAATTCATCAGCAATCTTAGTAAAAGGCCTATTGGAATTTTTAACATAAGAATCATATGCTCTTTATTTGGAGCTGCAAATATCAGCTCTATAGACCTTTTTATACCTATTGATAAGGTGTCTTGGTACCAAATCAGAATATTGCCTGCTCGTAGCATCCAGAGCATGACGGCTCTCTCTAGATTCTCTCAGTTGTATCACACATCGTTGTACCACTGCATCTTTACGAACTATCTATGGTCACTAACACTTTAGATTTTAGAGGAAAACTGACTTTAATAAAACTTCCTTAAGCCCGGTCCAGATGCTAGGTTTTGTACAATGTATTGCCTGCACAGTTCAACGCGTTGCAGACAAAAAGTTGCGTGTGGATAAGAAAACTGTGCAGTTTTGATAACTGCGCGATAGATATCTGTGGATTGCGCAGGTAAGTTGGTACGTGTGGACAATTGGTTCCGTTTTTTACACATTTATTTATCGATTTATTTACATTTTGTTGATTTAATTGGTGAAAATGGGAAACCTTCGGCATATAAATATTTTCTTAATGTTTTTTTTGCCAGCTTACCTTCAAGTACTCGTTTTTCAGGACTCAGGATGTTTCAGGAATTATTTCACTTAATGATTGTTTGGATATAATTGCTGTGAATTCAAGGTCTTTATAACTTCGACCAGTTGCTAAGAATCTTAACGTTGCTGTGAACCTTTTATGTGGTGGTATTGCACTTCTCATACAAGTGTCTTCTTTTAATATATGCGTTTTTACTAATTCCAATAAATAAATATATGTCCATTCTTAAGTAGTTCCGCCAATCATTAGGTTCATCACGTAATTCACGTAGTAATTTGATATTTGATCTGGGAAAAGTGCCGTCTTTTTAGCAGCCATTTTTGCGACCATTTTGAACGGTGGGTACTTTTAAAATATTCCGTTTTTTTTTAACAATACAAAGTGCAAAAATTGCCCAAAGTAGTATTTCCTTCATGATCGATGCACTGAGCCAAAATAAATACAAAATTGGAACAGTGTGGACGCTCTACTTTTGTATCGTTTTCATTCCGTTTTAAGATCGCACAGAAAAAACGTTGTACAAAACCCTTACGTCTGGGCTTTAGGCAGAAAACACTGAATGCTTTTTGCATTTTTTTACAAGTATTGCACACTCTGCCTTAGAAGACACTTGTTTTCAACGAATATATCGTTTTTACTCTTCAATTCACTGACCAGATCCTTTAAAATCAGGATCGCTTCATTTTGGTCGGCATTATACGAAAATGAGGTTATGTTATGCTCAAGACATAGGGTATGTACCGTTTTCAACTGTCAGTACAGGATTGTACTATGCTGATTTTACTGTAATTTGTCGTTCCGATTTTATACATCGTGCTGTTTTGCTCTAAAAAAAGGGTAGTTTTCAGCATTGTTTTCACAACCAGAACATAACCTATAAAACCTAACCTATAAAACTTTCGAACAAACATATTTCCTGTGAGAAAGTAAAATACACATGTACTTTTGTGCCTTTTACTTTCTGCAGTGCAGTATGTGCACAATTACGAGTTTTCTAAAAAATTTAAAGAGCTAAAGAGCGCAAATTTGTGGTCTTAGGAAAAATTGTGTATACCTACATTACTCATGAAAAAAGTAAATTTCAGACACTCGTGTGAATTTCAAAAACATCACCACTTGAGTGAAAAATATCACTTTCTTCACTAGTAATGTAATATACTATATTATCTTTTGAATTTATACTTAGGTACATGAAATGCATCCTAAATTCCTCTTCGGAATATAGGTTTATCACGTTTTCCAAATAATTTGGAACGCGAATACGGGCCTGTCCTTAAGCCTGTAATTGGGCAATTTAAAAGTCTTCTTGGTCCAGTTCATCTTCCTCATCATCAGTTAATAATAAAACGGAGACGGTGTTTGCCACTATCATGGCTGCTACATTATTGGGGTTCATAGCCACAGCTTTTATTTTGAACAATTTATGTTTTGAACTTGGAAAATAATTCCCACAACGTAAACAAGAAGATTCAAGAAATTAACATCAACAACACTTTTGACAGTTTTGACATTTCCCCACTATTTTACTGTACCTACAGTAGCTTTTATCCCCAGTTAATCCAGTAAAGATTAATGACGTCACTGACGCATTTATGACGTCATTCAGTACTGAATCAGTAAACTGAAACAAATATAGGAACGACGTCCAGTAAATTCAGTACTGACAGTTGATAACGGTACATACCCATATTGTCCTGGTTTCGTTGATTATCTATAATTTTGTGTCTCAGTCACAGTAAAGTAAATATTGTCACTGACGTGAGGAAAAGTGTCAATAAATCAGTGATAGTCGATATTTGAAAACAAGTATGAATTATTCAATTGACGAATAATATGTGTAATAAAAGTTTAGTTAAAAATGTTAACGTGTCTTACTTTGAATGTATGATTGTGGGATTGAGAAAACGAAAAAAAAATTCTTGTATTCGGCTGTACGTCAGATTTGACAGAGCCTTATAACAAATTGTTTGCTGGTAACTGTTGTCTGGTTTTACCTAAACCGATAATTTGGTAATTTTGCAATTACATTTAATAGAATAATTCAAGATTGGCTTATTAACATTTTTTGAAACTTTGCACGAGGGTTTGCTAGATTGGTCTTTTCAAAAAGTTATCTTACATTTTTTCTGTAAAATGTACAGGGAAGCCAATAATTGACCCATGAGAAGCATTTTTATGTAATTTTTTTCATTTTTTGTCGCCTCTCAACTTTGGAATAGACTTCCGGCTAATTGCAAAAGTTTTCCGTTTACTGCATTTAAAAAATATATTCGTAATAAACTGCTTGATTCTAAAAAAAGAACTTAATCTACAATAAAAATTGAAAGACCTAAACCGCTCGATCTTCTATTGCTGTCTACTTATTATTGTTAAATATTAATTAATTTACCTTTCCTGCATATCCAGAACCCTCGCCTGCTTCGCCTTACTTAAATAAACACATCGGAAGAGTCTAGGCATATTTTTATAAATTGACCTTATTTTTTTTGAATTGTTCTGGATATTAAATATATAGATATTAAGATCTAAATAATAGCCGAATTATAGTAATTAAGACTCTTTTACTATACTAAAAAAATAACCAAAATTACAAAAATAAAGAACTGCCTATAACTAAAATTAAAAAAAAAAGTCTACAATTTCTTTAAAAATTTATTGTTTTGTATAATGAAAAAAAAAATGTTTTTTTAAATTAGATACAAAAAAAAATCTTTATAAAAAACGCAAATTAGTACAAAGTACGACCTCCACGCTGGTTTATGACGGCTCGACATCTATTGTTCATAGACAAAATAACGTTGTCGATGTTTTGTTGGGGTAAGTTTGTCCATTCCGCTATCAGTCGCTCCCGGAAACGAAAGGCAGTGTAAATGTCACCCATCTGTGGAGTCATTCTTCGTTGGAGCATATCCCATACATGCACAATTGGATTAAGGTCAGGAGATTGTGCTGGCCATGGCAATACATCAATCCCCTCGTTCTCCAACCAGTCTCTCACTACGCGTGCGACATGTGGACGCGCATTATCATGCATTAGGTGGAAGTTTCGGCCAACAGCGCCAGCAAACGGACGAACAACAGGTTGAAGAACGGTATCGATGTACTGCTGAGCTGTAAGGAAGCGATCTGGAAAAACGAGGTCGGTTCTACCGCCCATCATTATTCCAGCCCATACCATAATTGTACCCCCTCTGTATGTATACATTTCCTGGACATGTCTTAACCGTTCTGCATTTCCAGATTGTCTCCATACCCTCACTCGACGTGAATCTGGATGAAATCCAAATCTGAATTCGTCGGTGAATAAAACTGTAGCCCAATCATGTTCATTAAATAATAATAAATAAAAAGGCCTTTATTTTATACTCGGCGAAGGGCAGCATGCTGTTAACTTAACCGAGTACACATAAATATTACAATAATATTATTACTATCACAAAAACACATAATTATTAAGTAGTTACTAATAGAAAATGTTAAAATATACAGAAGACAAAAAAAAAATAACTATAACTTACAAAGAAAAATACAAATTTTACAGCTTAACGACTACTTGACATCATAATACTATATATATGCATGACCGATTTAACAATACAATACTTATTAAAAAAATTAAATAGAACAATAGAAATAAAATTAAAAAAAAAAACAATCCCAAAAAAAGTTGAAATAAAATCATCCAGTTGACTGTTTAATTCTAAGTTATTACTTTATATTATTGCTATTTTTCTCGATATTTATTGTTGGCTTTCAATCAATATCGTTTTTAGGTTGTTTTTAAAGGATTGGAAAGACTTATCAGTACAGTGACTAATAATATATTTATTTATTAGCTTTGAAGCACAGAAAGAAAATGATCTTTGAAAAATCGCAGTGCTATGTCGGGGGATATCAAAATTTAAAACCGTGCATGTTGTTCGATTATGTCTGGTAGTTCCTGTTTTAAGTTTATTTCGTAAGTAGGAGGGACTATTATTTTTTAAAAGTTTGAATAGGAAACTGCAGTAATGAAGTTTTTCTCTATTTTGCACATTAAGCCACTTCAATTCTTTTAGCTTGCAAGTTACATGATCCCTTCCTCTCAACCCATAAACAAAGCGAATGCAATAGTTCTGTATTTTTTGCAGTTTGTACCTACTAGAAGCATCAAGACATGGTCCATAAACAAAATTAGAGTAATTACAATGTGATAAAATTAGAGCTTCACAAAGCTGCCTTTTTAGTGTAATACTTAATAGATCCTTACTTTTATACAAATTTCTCAGAAACACATATGCTCTTTGAACTACTTTAGATACTTGTGTTTTAAACCTCAAATTTGTATCAAAAGTTACACCTAAGTTTTTGTGTTCTTTTAAATTCAGAATTTTTTCACTATCTATTACAAGATCACAGTTCATACGAGACCATGATGCCAAGGGGCCAATGTAAATTACAGCCGATTTTTTTGGGTTTAATTTTAAACCATTTTTTTTTGAATAATGGTGAATTGTATCTAAGCACTGACCCAATGATTGCATAGATTCATCAACGTTATTCTTAGTTTGATTATCATTCATCATTGTTATCATTTCAGTTTTGATATTCTTGGCACCATTCTAATCTCGCAGCGCGATTGCCTCTGGAAAGAGGTGAACATCTAAGTGGCCTTCGATTATGGAGGTTGGCTTCACGGAGACGATTTCTTATAGTATCATGGCCTACGGTAATATTGTGTGCTCTCTGCAAGTTGATAACCAATTCAGGAGCTGTAATGTTAGGTTGACGTCGTTCCATGATAAAACACAATTTTTTTATTCACTCTGCAAAGCAGTAACTCTGTATCATGAACGAAGTCGAGACTACCGGAACATTTATTGCAATATAATAACCATGGTTTCTTCTGTTTTGTGAAAAAATTCCTAAAATATTTGTTATCAGTGTTAAGATTCTGTTTGTCTCACAGAAATCTACAGGATGAGCCAATCTTCAAATTTGATTTAAATTGATCACCAAAAAATTTTTTTTTTATAATTTTATTATTTTATTAAAATATCCTTAGACTTTTCCGATGTGTGTACTTAAATATGATACTCAACACATGCATGGCTCGATTAATTAAGAAAATCTTTTTTTTTTACTTTTAAGGTTTTTGAAGGGCTATGCCACACAGGTTCTATCTTATGATGAACCTGTGTAAACGGTTCTCTATAATCGTATATTATTATGCTACATTTTGTATATGATTATTTATTTACCTTCATGATGAATAAATTTGTTTTGAATTTGAAATTGAATTTACCATAATAGTATCGATATAAATTTGTAATAATTTATCGACAATTTGCAAAGATTACTTTATAGATTCGAAACTGTCGCAAAGGAATTGAACATGTTGATTTTTGTCCAGAAAACGAAGTCTCCTTCTAATTATATCAAAGGAACTGAGAAGGTGCAAGTTAGCGATATAGAGTAAAAATGTAAAACAGATCATGTCCTTTAAATACCTAAGTAATAGAAACCTGAAAAATTTATGGAGGAATAAATTTATGAGTATCGGAAGCAAGACACGAATATACAAGACATGTTTACGTTACAAAAACACAAGCAAAAACAGCAGCTGACTACTAAGGAACTGCTCAGAGCAACGGAAATGAAAACGCTAAGGCAATTGTGGGAGAAACTCTTAGGGTAAGAGTGAGAAGCAGCGACATCAGATCCCAATATGACATACAAGATGGTCCAGAACAAGAAGAGCATAGAGAGATCATGTCGACAGAATGTCTGACAATGGACTAGCTATAATTGCAAAAGAAGAGAAACTACCAGGAAGACCTCCAAAACGTTGGTACGAATGCTGGATATCGAAGCCACAACTTATGCTGCAACTTTGAAAAAAAGACACTGTCTTAAAATAATAAGATCCTTTGTTCGATGCGCGAAACTGTCCAGGCTTCTTGTTATATCTGGATCTCCGATAAGACGTCTGGCCCTTCTCTGGATGGAATCAAGCAGCTAGTGCAGCTCGAGTATGTTTGGGCACAGAGCTTTATATGTGAGAGCACTACTCAAGAGTTGGACGAATCTGAGTCCTTTAAAGCGCTAAAAGCCATTGCGGCATATTCAGCCTCTTCGTTTTAAAGAGAGCTCCAAAATATATTGCTTCCAACCTCCACACTTCGAATCGAACTAACGAAGACAGCGGCAAAGTAATTGCGCACATTCTACCAATCTAAATTAATTAGAAACCATTTACTTTTTAATTTAAAGCGTAAATGTTGGAGATAATATAGGTAAGAAATCTAGGCATAAATCTATTGTATGAAATATAGATCTGATAGTCTTAAGTAACGCTTAGCTTAAACTTATTGTTTTATTATAATACAAAAAAAACCTAATCTAACCTTTCTTCGCGAAAATGTTTCCCCTAATTCCCGCTCTAGAAGCCGGCATAGGGGATAAAATCATAGGATCGCGCTTCACCGAGTTTACTCGGTCTGAAGAAGGATTAAACCAAAACGTGTCTTTAAATGAGGATCCGGTATTTTGAGTGCCGTCAATATTTGCGCCGTTTGTGAAATATTCATGTCCGTGTCTGTCGAGAAATTCTAGGGATTGGAGCTGTAGGCCCCTCCATCCGGCCCAATTCTCTATTGAGTTCTTTAAACGATTGGGTTTTAAAAGTAGGGATATACAAGTAAGCAAAATCGTGTAGAGCATTAAATAAAAATTAAATATTTTATTTATTTTTTATACGATAAGTTCTCTATAAAGATCTCTAAATAAATAAAAATCTATTAAGAGTTATGAAAAATACATTAACGTTAGGCAGTATTCCGCTGCGGAGCATTTTATTAAGCTCTTATAGAAAGAATAAAAATATATTCAATAAAATTACTTAAGTCTAATGTAAAAACGTATTTTTTATTAGATTGCACTCACGCCTCCTATTTTGTTTGGCGATCAATCACAATTTACGTTTTGTGGTTTGTTATTATTGGATTCCCTTGTCAGCTGTTGAGGCTGGCTTCTATCTTGGTCAGGAACTGTCAAGTGGCTGCTGCTTTTACAGATGGTAACTATTTACAGTTTATTAAGTTTAGAGATCGAACATCCAAAAATGAAATAGGAGGTGTGACTGAAATATACGTGCTTTGCAAAATTTCACGTCAACAATAGTTAGCAGAAATCCGAACATTATAGTATAATGCATTGGAGTGAAAATGTACCGCTCTCTCAACGTGTATTTTTGAACACGATTAATAAAATGATCCATGAAATTGGATGCACAATAATTGGCTCTTATTACTACAGCAAAAAAATACTGTACGAGAAGCTGGCACTTATTAATTTGTTTCATTGATAAATTGTTTATTTACCAAAAACTTTCTCTATGGGCTCATATGCGATGCAATAACACTGTTTGGTTTGTGACGACGCCACACGTCGACTTGCTCATAGTCTATGGCCAGTAATTCCTAAATACTATACTAGAGCATTTGATTTGGTAAATCATTCTATTTTATTAAAAAAAAACTGGATAATTATAGAGTGAGAGGTATTTTGGAATCAGGGGAATAGATGTCGTCATGCCTCAATAATAGAAAACAGATAGTTGTTTTACCAATAGGCGGCCAGGTAAGTCGATTTGGCAGATATTGTTAGAGGGGGGTTCCCCAGAGAAGTGTGTTAAGACTCCTATAGTTTCATGTCTATATAAATACGAAAGTTGTAGGTGTGTTTTCATTGCCTACAACTATTTATTTTTTTTTCATAGAACTTGTAGTTTTGCCGAAAATCGAGATAAACCGAATTTTACCCTTAAAAATGCACCCCCTTTCACTTTCCGACCTCAGATCGTCCGTAAATGATTTTTCCTTGAATTTTTGTTAGAATCTCATCCTTTTCCGATAGGTTTATATCCCAATATTAATTTTTTTGGGTTCAAAAATTATTGATCCTGGTCGGTAAAGTCTGCCATAAAATCAGTCTCGTATCAAACCAAAAATCCCCAACTAAGATTTCGGTTTGTTTTCGAGCGTTTTCTCCATTTCAATATCCTCATATCGTCCATTGTCGGCAACTTTGACATTTCCATTATAGTTTCCATGCTGGCCGTCGAAAAGGGAACGAACGGAACAAGGCGCCGAATCACCTTTGTAAATACCGATTAAATTGCTAAAGTTTATATACAACATTTTAGCTAAATTTAAAATATTATCTCTCTTTTTTATTAAAAAAAAAAAATTATTGACATTCGAATTCATTACTACATCTTACAGGCATTACTATATGATATTAGTAATTATTATACTATGTATGATATAAGTAAACTGGTAATGGCGTAACTCGTCTTATATAAATAATACTTACAGTGTAAACACTACCCACTTCTAATGTCTGCTCGTCGCTTTAATTATATTACAAAAAGTCCTACAAATAATCCCTAACCTGGTAAGTCCTAACCCGATATCCAGACATAATCTAATATTAAGCCGAAGAGGGTTTTCGGAAATACATGCAAGTTTAGATTGGATCAACACGTGGCCCACAGGTAAAATTATAAGAGGATCCCATTCTTCTGTTGTCGTACTAAACAATGCTGCTTGTTTAGGTTAATAAATGCCCCTGGACGTCTCAAACATAAAATGAAATTTCTAGTTGTAAAATGTGAACAAAAATAGGCTACGGGATATGGCTAAGCAAGGTGTTAAAATTACCTAAGCCCGTTATGATCCATATGTTGGCTTCAGATATTGACAATATAATATTTTGATTTAAATTAGCGTAATTGTTTGTATTAGTTTCTATCGCAACACAATCGTATGAATCTGGCTCGGACCGCAGAGCTGTTATTAAGGGTATTACGGTCAAAAAGGTGAGCTCTTCTAAGCTCGTAGTGGAATGTATAAAAGTTCTGGAAGAACTGGAGAAGGCAGGCTGTAAGATTTAGCTTGTATGAGCTTTTACGTGATGCTGTACATGGAGCTTTATTGCCTTAAACAGAGTTAATGACCCAAAGTCACTAAGACTTAGAACTAGTCTAGAATGAGAAACCGGACTTCTCTGCTAGCTTACACGGCCGGTGGGCATATTTATATCTATCACACGCTATTGCAAAGCGAGCGATGCCCGAACGCAGTTCTTATCTATCACATGTTTTGCAAACGTGCCTCTTTAATTAGCACATGCGATCGCCAAAAATGTTGTCTTTCCGATTAAATGCATCAATCGGCGGTCATTAAAAAATATAATATTACGAATGCCTGCAATGTTCTTTCGGAACAACAGAAACACATTATTCATAAAATAGCGACTGGGAACCAACCCCCTTCTAATTTGCTTAAACCCCTTTAACTAAAAAAATATGTAACTGATGTAGAACAGTGTACCTTCACCCATAAAAGAAAGCCGGAATGTCGAGCGCAGTAACGATTTTGTTGGTAATATTGCGCACCCAGGGGAACAATATATTGAAAAAAACTGAGGTCACAGGCGTTTTAGCCGAATGGAAAACATTTGTACACGAATTGGATCTTAACGTTCAACAAAATCTTTTAGATGATCCTGAGAACTTTGTAGGTGGGGTGAAGGCATTCATGAAAATTACAAAAAAAATATGAACAGTTCGTCGTCTCTTCTTAGTAGATTGCAAAAAAATTGAACTGCTGTACTAAATAATTTGAAGGCAGATATCTCGAAAACTGCGACTCTGAGCGACCCGAAAGTAGTATACCTTTTTTACGTAAAAAATATGAAAAAAGTATTATTTTCAATAAAAACTTAAATACAGTTAGGCACAAAAAATTTATGACCTTATGAAAAAGAAAAAGATGTCGCTGACAGCGCCCCCTACATTGTACACTCATATATCAATATCGTAATATTTTTACATCCAGGAGTTTGTGGTTTTTCCATGTACCATTAATTAGCGGACACCCTGTATACTGTTAGATAATAAAGCTCTTATATTTCATAAGAATCTCTCAAATATAAAAACTTAAAAAAGCCTAAAACTCTTTTTCAAATCATTATCAAAGCAAAAGGCTTTATGCTACAGAACAAAAATCATACTTTTTTAAACATCAATTTCTGCATTTCAATTACCGTTGTCATTTTTCGATAATTGCAATCATTTTATGGCATTTTTAACATATAAAGAAAATATCCCTCCTTACTTTGCAAATTCCTAAGATTTGTGTTTGTATGAACCTTTTTACGTATATACAGGATGATTTTTAAGTTGATACTTTTTTTTTAACTGTGTATAGAACTCTTTCAAATAACTTTATTTAAAAAACCGAAAAATAAAAAAATTGCATTTCCAAAATATTATAGAGTCCAATACGGTCCTCTCTAATTTAAATAAGTTGTTCAAAGTTGTCACCATTAACTTCAACACAACGATTTGCTCGACGTAACCACTGTTCCACGCAATAGAGAAATCGGTTTTTGTCTAACTGTTGCCGCAGCCTGCTCAATACGTGCTATTAGTTCTTCTTGTGTGTCGATAGGCATCTTGAAAACTAAACTATTCATATACCCCCACAAAAAAAAAGTCACATGGATTTAGGTCCGGCGACCTTGGTGGACATGCAACTGGTCCATTTCGGCCAATCCACCGATTTGGGTAACTTATATCCAAAAATTCGCTCACTTATCGTCTAAAATGGACAGGTGCTCCATCCTTCAGTGCAGGCAGATTATTTTGCAAAAAGTCCAAATAAACATCGCCCGTCAAACGGTCTGGTAAAATAATTGGTCCAACAAGTATCCCATTCACAATTCCTGCCCACACATTAGCAGAAAAGAGGTGTTGAACATTGGTTCTGCGAATTGCATGGGGATTATCAACAGACCAAACATGCGTATTTCGAGAATTATTAATTCCGGTTCAGGTGAATGTTGCCTCATCCATGGCTAAAATTTTGTTCGAAAAATGATCATTTTCATGTTGTTGTAGGAATAATTCACAAAACTGAACTCTGCGGGGGAAGTCTTCAGGCAGTAGCGCTTGGACACGTTGAACATGAAAGGGATTAAATTGATTCTCGCGCAATGTTGTCCATACTTTTGTTTGACTTAATCCGACCTGCCCTGCGATAACTCGAGTACTTGTTGTTGGATCTTCTTCGATGAGATTTATAATTTGTTCTTCCCTTTGAACATTTTCAGGTCTCGTTCCTCTTCTGCATGCCCTCTACGATGTTTTCGTAAATCGCCAGTATCCCTAGCCCGTTGAATAAGATTTATGAAACTTCTGGGTGTAGGATAATTCCGCAAAGGAAAGCGGTCTGTGTATAATACCAAAGCAGCAGCAGCACTTTGAAGACACTCTCCATAAATAAGCAACATATCTACAAGTTCATTGTTTTCATAACGATGTGCCATTTTTAGGATTTGCAAATTTAAAATTAACAACAATAAACCAAAAGTGTCTAAGACTAACTGATCGCTACAATGCGTGATCGATAATACAAAAATTCGAGCAAAAACTAAACATAAACAGACGATGAAAAACAAACCCATATTCACTTTCTTTATTCTGTATGTCCCTTGTTTTTGAGTGTATTGAAAAAAACGTATATTTTACCGAGTTCTATACACAGTTAAAAAAAAAGTATCAACTTAAAAATCACCCTGTATATATTTTAGGACTAATACTACAACATTTTATTCTATTTAGGTTGAAGTTTACTGAAGTTGACTTACCTAAGTGACTGTTCCGAGTTGTTGTTTGTTATTTGCAAATTGGAGGCGGCTATCTGAAAATAAAAAAAAAATTTTTCACTAAATCTACTATTTTAAGCAGTGCATTATTATTTTCATATACATAATACACACACTCGTAATTTATCTCTTTATTAAATGTTACTCTTTGATAAAATTTCATTTGGCAGACAGTCATGTGCGGGCAAAAATGTTCTTTGCGGCTGCGACCACCCAACTTTTAAGCTTCAAATTGCAAAGTTTATAAAGAGGCAGTTTATTAAAAAGTCCTTAAACTTTAATATGCTTTTGAACTGAACTTTTAAGTAGAAAACATATTTTGTGTAATAATATAAAAATAAAATGTGCACATTTTTAAATAACCTTAATTGATATGAGCGTCTAAGAAGAAGTTTATTTCTTGATTAAATTTACATGCAATTAGGAAATTAACAAGTTGCAGCCCAATGATGTAAATTTTTCTTATTTTACAACTGTTTTTACATGTCATATGTAACTGAGTATCTCTTAGCACATACCTTTTAATGAAGATAATACCATTTATTAAATAAACTGTATGGTCAAAATAGTTTGAAATGAACAAAGACGTAGAATAACAATTAAAAAAAAAACTCAGAGCAGAAATTCCGATTTTTCCTGAATAAAGGCAAATAATTCCCGAGGGATTTTACGATCGGCGTTAAGAGTTTGATACGGACTGGGCCACTTAACCTGGCTGTTTCATTTCCAGTTAGTTGCGGGCTATAAATAAGTTGATTTATTTTGTCACGGCGCTCCTCTTGAGCAAAAATCCGATGTGTACATCGCTCGACCGCTGCTAAAAAAAGACCACTCGTTTTTTGGTTAAAATAATTGGGAAATTAACTCGTTTTAATCAACGTTAAATATGTGCCCTATTAGTCACAATGGCCTACGCGAGTTTTTACTTAGGAAAATTAGTAGAAATATAGATATAAAGGTTCGTGTAACTATCTATACAAGAGTTAAATTTTTAAAATTATAATAATAACATTATAATAAAACAATACAATATTACCATATATGCACCACTGGGAACATTTCAGGATCCACCCATGCCGCGTAGAGATTGGAATTTCTTATCAGCTAACTGGAAACATTTAAAATAGGTCCTCGTTTCATTTTTTTGGAATGATGTTCGTTTCAATACCAATATTCAAGCATTTTGCAGATTTTGGCAGGTATGGTGGCTTATACAAGGTGTCCAAGAATGGATTTCCCTTTTAAAACTTGAACAAGTTGGCAACCGTGTAATATAGCGGAGCCGCGTTAGCGGCGTTCGATAGTGAATCGATGCGGATTATTTAGTCAAAATGGAGCGTTGGTCAGGTGTGCATCGCGCGTTCATTATTGAGGCATACTTCAAGAGTAATGATTCTTACATAATTGCAAGACGAAGATTTTGTGCTCACTTCAATATTAGGCGTGTGGAGGACGCTCCGAGCAAAAATTTGGTGAAATCCTGGGTGCGAAGGTTTAGAGAAACATCGTCAGCTGTAAATGCAAAACCCCGTGGTCATCCAAGGACTGCAACTGCTCAGTTCGTAAAACATCACAAGCTTTGCAAATGCACAAATCATCTCTACACACAATTCTAATGAAAGATTTAAAGTTTCATCCCTACAAAATTCAAATAGTGCAAGAATTAAACCCAAATGACTTTATAAACCGGCGTTCTTTCGCTGAAACCATGATAGACCATTTTTTTGTAAACGATCGAGTTAACAATATCCTGTTCAGTGACGAAGTGCACTTTCACCTTTCAGGCGCAGTCAATAAGCAAAACTGTCGCTATTGGGCACCAGACAATCCAAGGCGAAAACACGAAAAGCCCCTACATAGCCCAAAGGTAACTGTGTGGTGTGCTATGTCGTCCTCGGGAATTATCGGTCCGTATTTTTTTGAAAACGGACGCGGCGCAGCCCTTACTGTTAATAGTGCTCGTTATTGTGCGATGCTTCGGGATTATTTGACACCTCAGCTACAAGATTTTGATGGCTTCAATCAGGATACCTGGTTTCAACAGGACGGGGCTACCACACACACAGCCCGAGCGTCTATGGAAGTCGTTAGAGGATTATTTCCGGAAAAGGTGATTTCCCGTTTTGGAGATCTAAACTGGCCGGCTAGGTCTCCCGACCTCACCCCACTGGACTTTTTTTTGTGGGGATTCCTCAAAAGTAAAGTTTATGTTGATAGACCTGCCACCTTGCAAGAGTTAAAACAAAAAATACGGGAAGAAATTAATGGAATACCACCCGAGATGTGTTTAGCAGTTTTCGACCACATGAAGGCGGCACTACAAGAGTGTTTTGACCGAAATGGAAGGCATCTCGACAATATAATTTTTAAAACATGAAATCCGCATATATTGTGTGTAGTCCTACCTTAATAAAATCTTTTTAAAACTGAAAAAAAAATTTGGTTAGCCTTCAAAAAGGGAAATCCATTCCTGGACACCCTGTATTTTGTTATCATGAAATATATCTCGGCACAACGATAAGAACCAGGCATGAATGAAAGCGACCCAAAACTGGTATTTTTATCAGGGGTATTTATGAGGGGTGAGCCAGGTTCTCGAATGCAAAGGCGGACACTTGTTTTTAGACTGCTGCGGGGTTTAAATGAATAGTTTTTGTGAGAAAGCTTTTGTTATTTTTGTACTAAATTTGTTGTTTTGCTTTTGATACTTAAGATTAAATTCGTGTTTTGTTCTAAATTAGTAGTTTTACTTCAATAAGTTAACATCAGAAGTGGGATAGAAACTCAGTGCCTGTTCATGTAAAAGTGTTATACTGAAACCAAACAATAGCAATAATGCATCGTCATCGGAATATAAGTTATAGGCGGAGGGATCGGTCGGTACCTAGTGCTCGTAGCAGCTCGCGAAGTGGTTTTCGCGATGTGCATGAAAACCAGTGTTGCCAACGTTGTTATAAGACATTCCACCAGAAACTATATTAAATCTCACTAGAAATCCACTAAATGAAAAAATTAAATTCCACTAGAATTCAGCTGAAAAATAATCAAATTGAACTAGAATTCCACTACTATAGATTAAAGAGATATTTACATAGATTAAAGAAAGGTATCATAATCATAACATAAACATAAATATAATATAACACGCGTTGACGTTGACATTAGTAATTGACCTAGGCTGCGTTCATCGGAACAAAGCGATGCAGAAGCAGCGTTAAAGCAGTATTGGCGCTTTCTCAAGTGACAAGACCTAAAATGATATTGCCAACTGATGCGCTTTACTAAAAAATTTGAAAATAACAAAAGTCAAACATTTTGCAAAATATCTTATTTTCACTAAACATTCCGCTAAAAAATTTCATTTCCACTAAAATGTCCATCATGGTGGATTTTGATAACGCCATTCCACTAAACCACTATCAAAACCACTAGATCTAGTGGAAAATCTACTGTGTTGGCAACACTGATGAAAACAAACGACGGCGACATGGGATGATTGACCAAGGCAGGAGTTCCACCCCTCCTTTAGCGATTGCATCTACAAGTTCACAGAGTTCTCAGCTGGAGGGTAGTGAGTCTATTTTATCGTTAAGTCAAGCTTTACTAAATGGTATTGAGGGAATTACAAATAGATCAAATAATTCGGGGGTAGTTACAGTAACATAATAAATGAATTTAACCCTATTAATGACGACATTGTGAAATGGTTAAATGCCGTAGATGAGTATGCGTTTATTAACAACTGGAATGACCGAATTGCTTGCCATCTGGCCCTCAGTAAATTGCGCGGTTCCGCTGAGACTTGGTGTCGCGGTTTGCCAACGCGCATATTTACTTGGACCGAATGGAAAGAATTGTTGAGAGAACAGTTTATATCAAAAAGAAATCCGCATGCAGACATGACTAAAATGTTAAAGTGCGTTCCAAAAGTTAATCAAGGCCGGTACGAATATTGTTTCGAAAAATTGGCTTTAATTAACAAAATGAAGTTATTTATTACTGATGAGGATAAAGTTAATTTGATAATGGGGGGAATTAAAAATCAACAAATTAAATTTTCAGTAGAAACCTCTGAAATAACTAACCCTGCTAAATTAGCGAGATACTTAAAGACCTTTGATGAAAAATCGGATATACCAGAAATAACTAATACGAACACTATTACACCGCGAAATTCAAGTATAAACAATTCAACTAAACAAACTTCGACACAGGATTTATTAACTTGTCATAATTGTAGGCAAAAGGGACACATCAGACGTAACTGTCCAAATAAAGGTCAGTCTAGCAAGGCGTTTGTTGCCTATCACAATTCATTATGACAAACAAACTCAGCAATCAACAAACCCATGCAAAAATATATATCTCGAAAACAAACCTATTAAATGTTTTATTGATTTTGGTAGTGAATGTTCATTAATTAACCAAGCTATCATTTTGTCTTTTAATTTAAATCGAAAATCGCTTCAAACAAATATTTTTATTAAGACCCTTTCAGACACAACTCTAAGCGTTTCTCATTATGTTCACGCCAATCAAGGACGAAATAGATGTGTCTGAGCTACGTCAAAAAGTGCGTAAAAATTATCCTGTATATCAGGCTCGCCAAAAGGAGCAGTTTGATTCGAAGCGGTGTAAACCGAAAATATTTCAGAAAGGAGACTTGGTTTTATTGAAAATCACGTCTCATCAGGCAACGGGCGCCAGTCAAAAGTTGAAGCCAAAATGGAGGGGTCCCTTCAGGGTTTCCAAAGTCTTGGGCTGTGACCGGTATGAAATAAGGGATATACCGGGAATGACTAGATCACGTACTCCGTACCTGAGCGTGGCTGGCATCGACAATATCGAGTAAACAGTAAGGTTACTAAGGTGAGCTTAGGTTAAGTACTGGAACTATGAGTGGATGGCCTGGTCAAATATAACTGATACTGCGTCTGGGTAAACTCATATTTCCAGGTGCTAGATGAGGGATGGCCTGGCCTGGATACTGGAATAGGGTTGTAAGACCTGGTATTATTCCAGATGGTACTGCGTTCCAAGAATCTAGCATGGGCCCATAAGGTTTAAAGCGTTAACAAACTGCAGTTACTATTATTTAAACATTTTTATGTATTATTTTGTTCCCTGATTTTGAATTAAATCCCTGACTTTTACCCCTTTTGTTATTTTCATTTATTTCATATTATACCTTGATTAGATGGAATCTCAACACCGAGCGGAATTGCTGCATCGAAGATATACCTACAAATAAGACATCTCAAACCTTAATTGTCGCCGTTATTTCAAATCTCTTTGATGCATTTATCTCTTTCTAGGGATAAGGAGAAGAGTGTGGACACTCTATTGCCAGGAAGGGCCGAATGTTATCATCGGCACAACGATAAGAATCAGGGATGAATGAACGCGACCCAAAACTGGTATTTTTATCAGGGGTATTTAGGAGGGGTAAGCCAGGTACTCGAATGCAAAGGGAGACACTTGTTTTTAGACTGCTGCGGGGTTTAAATGAATAGTTTTTGTGAGAAAGCTTTTGTTATTTTTGTACTAAATTTGTTGCTTTGCTTTTGATAGTTAAGATTAAATTCGGGTTTTGTTCTAAATTAGTAGTTTTACTTCAATAAGTTAACAATTTCGAACACCTTGAAAAGCTCCTCAGACATCAAACCGTGATTCGATGAAAATTGCACCAAGGCGGTCAACAACAAAAATGCTGCTTATCGCAAGTAGAGCCAAGACCCAAGCCCTGCAAATCAAGTCAACTTAGTTGCCTTGATAGATACATGCAAGCAGACGATCAATACTTGTAAAGAAAAATATGATGACACAGTGGAGAACAAACTTCTCAACTACTAAAATGGATCAAGATGGTTTTGGTCCGTATAAAAGCGGTTGATCGAGGTTTCTGTAGGTCAAAAATTCGATCGTTGACTGGGGAAGATGGTTCCATTGCAGTGACTTGCAGTGATATTCGCTTCAAACTTTACCGTAGACCCACAAGGCAAAACGCCATCGACTTCATCAAGACATGTCTTCTTCGATGCCATGGTTTTCTGTCACAGAGACCTTAAAAAAGTTCTTAAAGGCTTAAACACTAACAAGGCCCTCGGACCTGATAAATGGACCTCGGAATATCGCCAATAAAATTAAAAGAGTGTGCGGTGGACACCACAGTTGTGTAAACTGTTTTCTGTTTTATACAGAAGAGGTCCCTTACTAGAAGATTAGAAATTTGCGCGGTTGCTTTAGACCCGATGTAATGGAGACTTATTAACTCAGGTTTTTAAAGACATAAGTCTACTGGCCAGTGGCCATATATTGGCCTATGTCACGCATATTTGGACCGAACCTATCGAGAAATGTGGTGAATCTCGTGAAACAGTTCTGGATATTTCCTATTACGCATAAAAAATAACTTCTGATTATTAGCGGAAGTGCCAGAGAACACAGGGGATTTTTCCTCGTCTTTAGGGCCTGCAACACCGTCCTTTAATTTTGTTAATGCTGGTACAGCACCTTTATCCTCTTCTGCCTGAGCCAGCGTTAACTCCAGAAAAAGATGTTTAACCTCTCTCGCATACCTTTGTGTACACTTTTACTATTTTGTTTTGCCAACATGCAATTGCGTAGACAGAGATGCTGCAGATTTTAAAGTTAGTAAATTAACCCTAATATTTCTTATTAACTCGTCTTAACTCGCATATGTTGATCTTAGCCTTGACTTTGCACTTTCAGTGAACTTGGTTTCTAAGACAAATTTTATCAGTAACTCTTACTATCATTATCCATGCATCTACTAATTGCTTAGTTAACGTCTCCGTTCCATCCACAGCGGGCAATAAGGATGCTGCCGGTTTAATGTCAAATTTTTTTCCTATGTTTAATTTAGTAACTTCTATATTTGCTGAAATTATCTTACCTAGACCTATTATTCCAATTCTATCCTGTAAAATATTCCTATAAGTTTTTTTCGAAAGCTATTATGTATTCCTTGTCAATAGTACCGGTTTCTACAAAATCCCTACACTTAACTTCAACTGAATCTAATTTTAAAAGTAAGTTCGTAAAATTCAGACAGCTTCGTCGCTCCTTTGGCTCTTTTTAATTTTAGTATATAAGCTCCTAAAAATATCAATTAAGTTATCTACTATGACATTCGAACTCCATGGTTCTTCAATATTATTGCGTGACCCAAAAAGCTAAAATACAGGTCGTGTATCCAACACAGGCATTCGATGGAATCTGGCATGAAGATCTTTTAAACAAACTGTATTCTTATGGTTTGCCATAGCTCTCGTTGCTTGGCTTGAAAGCTTCCTCAAGAACTGATCCTTCCAGGTTGTCGTTGATGGACACACCTCGCAGAGATTTTAAAGTAAAGCTACTGTCCTTCAGGAATGCATCTTGTCCCCTGCCCTCTTTAACAACAGTTAAATATCAGCAACCTTCTAAACACGGCATGGCACCTAATCCAATTTACAGCTTTGCTGATGACAGTATATTGGTGTCTTCATTAATTCTGCTTATCACCTGTAATTCTCGTGACATTATTTTATTGACCGAGCATTGGATGAGAGCAAGTCAGCCTAATTCAATCGTACGGCCTTAAGAAGTATGTTGATGCTCCCACACGTATTACATTCTCTTCGGCTACTATCATAGATTACTTCTGCATTAACGTAAGCGATTAAACATGTCTCTGTCTTATCGTTTGGTATTTCTGATCATGAGGTTGTTCATTGTGGTTTTCTAAATTATGTCGACTTTCTGGTTTCATATTTTACAAACTATAGGAGGATTTACAGAAAAGTAGTGAGGGTTGCTAAAAGAAACTACTATCAAGCTCGGTTGGGTTCCTCAGGTAATAGGCAAAGGCAGAGTTGGTCTATGGTAAATCAGTTTACGCAACCCCATCATACCGCCGCACCAGAATTAGAATTAAATGAGTTAAATGACTATTTTTATGATATGGTTGAAGAGCTGTTGGAGGTTAATTTTGGAAGCAGGGTTCCAGTTATATACTTTCAGCAGGTTTCAGTTCCTAATTCGTTCTTTTCCGGAGAGCATTAAAATGATCAGCATTAAAAACCACAAATCTTCGGGATATGAGTTTTTCTATGAAATTACTTTTGTCTTAGTGTTTTTAGTTCTTTGGCCTGTGCGATGAACTCCTCCTGGCATACTGGCAGATTTCCTGTATGTTTAAAAAGGGCATCGGTTATTCCTCTGCATAACGGCGATTTGCTACTATCGTCCAATCTCGATTCCATCCATACTTTCAAAGGTATTGGAGACACGAATTCGAAGACTAGAATTTTGACTTTTTTGCCTCAGAGTAGGATTTTATCCACTAATAAATTTAGATTCCAAAAAACCAAAGGTACTCACGCTGTTATATTTAGGTTCTTGGTATTAATGCATCTGTGGATGCTGGGATGTCGACGGCTGCAGTGTTCTGTGATCTGTCAAAAGCGTTTGATTATTTGGATCATAAGATACTGTTATCTAAGATATGGGTTTAGGGGTGTTGCTCTGCAGTGGGTCAAGTCTTATCTGATTCATCGCACTCAAAGAGTTACAGTTAGTGGATCTCTGTCTATGTCTAGCCCCTATAAGGGTTGGCAATTGAGGAATTCAATAAAAGTGGTCATTTATCCGGAATTAAATCCTGCCGGTGATGATTAACCTCTAAACGGCCTTCACAGTTCAATAAAGGCCTCTACGAAACAAATAACCCAATTTTGGAAACCTCTCGCTGGTCAGTGATGTTTCAAGACTTAACACACTCCTGAAGGCTACTTTGGCAACTTTTCTCGTCAAAGATTTTATCGAAAAATAATGAGGATCAGATTGTTAATTACTAGGTAGCCCTAGAACAAGTTGAATCCCTGTCGCCACTGTTGACTTGCCACTAAAACTTGCCACCACCAGTTAGGAGCGGAACCGTCAATGTCAAATGTTAAGATGTGACAATTCATGACCGAATTATCAAAATAGTCCAGAACAATTAATTGTGCATTCAAACGTATTTCTAAATAGAAATTTCTCGACAGGCCCATTCGAAATATCAAATATTTTCCCAAATCATCCATTCAAAATTGTACTTCAGCAATACGTGGAATGCGCATATTGTCGTACTATTTGAGTATGCGTTAATATTGCACACCTGCGACACCTGTCCTCTGTGACAATAGAAATTTGGTACTAAGTAAATGTCAAACCAATAAATATCATTCTTTGTCTCTCTCTTTTTCTCTCTGTAGCTTCTACAAGCCCAGATGGTAAACCAAAAATCAATAAGCCAATCATAAAGTCTTAAGGTGCGTATTGACTTGCAACAAAACACTTCAAACAAACTAAACGATCGCACCGCTCGCACTGTAAAAAATTTGTCTGGTGAGTACGTTGCGCCGAACCAAACAGAACGTGCAAAACATTTTCGGAGGTTTGTCGGTAAATGGAATTTACTCAAAGGAAATTTGTTTGTTTGCAGGAATTATGAACGTTATGCGACACTATGACTTTTTAAAAAGTAAATTTATTAAAAAAGTACAACTGACAATGTGACATGTTAATAATATTGTTACTAATCTGATACTAATATCTCACTATAACATTGTACAATAATCTATATGATCTTAAAACTAAGGGTTTATAATATAGAAAAAACATGTTGATGTAGCCAACCACGTTGTGGAGATTTAGCAGTTCTTACGATGACCATTTGATTACTTACGCCCTTGGAAAAGTCTATGGTGAAGAGTCAGCGGTTCTCACTGATATAACCCTATAACAGGCGTTAAGTGGATCCGTTGCCATTTGTTGATTACTAATCGGAACCCAGCGAACAGCGCAAACAGTTTTTGTTGCAGATTGTTGCAGGAGTGCGTGGCGCGTTTGGATTGTTCGTAGTGTTCTGTTGCAAGTCAATACGCACCTTTAAATGTTTTGCTTCCATTGGTTCCTTTCCATCATAAGATCACATGTATGAAGCTTGTATGGTGAAAATCGGAATCGTATATCGGCCATCTTGCTTGGCAAAATTGACAGGGAGCTGACAGACAGTTGTTGACATTGACTGATAGAACATCATTTGTCATTATCATACCATTTGAGTTTGCTTTCATTTTAATTAATGCAAGCGTAGGTAAATTTGCTATTTGTTTTAAGGATGTTATTTTAAATTCATCACTTTTTTTCGATCAAGAAAATCTGATTTTATTTATTACTATTATGTTTTTGTATTGTCAATCTTTAGTGTTTAATTAAATCAAATTCTGTTGATTTCAATGAAGAAGATTCACTTTTCAAGTATTTAATTTTTAACTTGAATATTATAAATACATATTACAAAATGTTTGGCCTCCCATTTTCTATTCAACAATTAAAAATTGATTTAAAATTTTCCTGACAATTTCCTTGATGTAAGAGTATGTATATTTTAAATGGTTTTGAGAAACATAGTAATAAAAGATTTTTTTTAATTTCCTTCAGTTCATATTACTATTTGAAAAACATGGAGAGCAATATGCAATGTAAATTTTATTAAGACTTTGAGCTATAGAATTTCTTTTCATCAGTTCTCTCCACAAATTTTAATAATGCTGATACTGCTGGCTTTACACTACAATACATATTTATTTTGCCTTTTTTTCACATGAATCATTTAGTAAATTGATTTCTAAGGTTTGCACTGCCTATTTTTTTTATTTTATTTCATGCTCGTATCATACCACTTCTTATGTTCACTGAGACGAGACATAGGTATAGAGACTAAGAGACCTGAGCACCCGGAATGGATCAGAATTAATGTTTCTCTTAAAACTTGTGTTCTTTTAGAGTTTTTTTTATTTTATGTAAACATCTGTCCTTGAATTAAGTTTTTATTAATATTATAGTTCCAAGATATGTTGTTAGTACTATGAGACCAACAAATATATACTATGTAAGTGATATATGTTTATACTAAAAAGTTATTTCCATTTTCAAAGAGTTTATTTTGTTTTGTAGATGGATATATTGTTTCTTTAGATAATACCCTGTTATAGAATTTTTAAATAATTTTAAAATCTGTTTAATTTTTCTTTAGGAAACAGATACAAATACATATTAAATAAGGATAATTCATCCTCTATTGAATCTATGTGTTAATAAAATGATGATATTATTAACCTAATGGGAATGCCTTTAGATGTATGATATGAAAATAGCACAAACATTTTGACAACCTTTTCTAATCTGTTTAAAATTAGGATAGATCAGTGCTAAGAAAATACTTTTAAACATTTTCAGATAAATTCTAATTTATATATTGTCTGTTATAATAAATGATTGTATATTATATATATCATTTTAACTAATTTGTTTTTTCAGGTAAATTAAATAATAAATGTATTAAAGAAAAACATTGTTTTATTTCCATTTGTCCAATTGGTGATATGCCGTACACTATTGTTAATTAATTATTGCAGTAAATTAACTCATTTAGATATGTAAAATAAATCTAAAAAGTTTTATTTTTATTCAGATCAATATCTGATGCCAACACCTAATCAAAAAGGCCCTTTTCTCTATGAGTAACCTTTTTTGATTAGGCGTTTGCTTTAAATATTACGATTAAATGATAAGATTGGCAGATTAAATGAAATTTGATTTCCCACCTTAATTTGGCCACGCCCTTCTGCCATTTTGATTGGTCCAATTAGGCACGTCAAACTGTCAAATCAGTTACAACAGTTTCCGTTGCCAAGCGAGAGGACGCTAGCTGATTTGTCAGGAGATTTTCTATCAGTTTGTATGCAACCACCACTTCTCTATATTTTTGTGTTTTGTGCATAAGATATTCGGTATTGGCGATATTTAGGGTTCCTAGTTATTTATTTTTTTAAGGGTCTTCTAAGTGAACTTCCAAGTGCATATCTAATTGACGCTATATGTTTTCCAGTTCTCTGTTCTTTGATAATCAACTTTCTAGATATATATTTTAGCGTTTAATTTATGACCATCAATCATTGTAAACGTTGTGTTAAACTCCCGCCTCATTCTTTATTTTAACCTAAACTCAAGATCAGTCGCATTACTCTATTCGACATTAAAATGTTTTACTTTTAATTTCGAGTGCTAAAACAGTTAAAAACTTTTCACTAAATTTTTGGTATTTATAGCTTTGTTTATGGCCTCGCCAAAATTTTAAAAATAATCGTTATAGCGTGACTGACGTCGCAATCAAAAATTTGTACATCGATATATCTAACTAGAACATTTCAATGATAATAACCTAAAAGCGCCAGCATTGATTTGATGTTTATTTGACTCTTATCCGGTTCATTTAGATCCGCCAAGAAAGTTTTCCTGGTAATCCCGGGAATGGCACTCCTGAGTTACGCGACAGCAGCAGGCAAAGTCGTTGATTCGATTAGAAACAAAAACTACAATGGAAATGGATCTCGCAGTCGGTGCCCGTTTTCTCGGGGCTTGTTTGACCACAAATACTGTTTTAGGTTTCTTGTTCAATTTCTATCTTTAGGCCCTAATTGGATTTTCAAATGTCTTAGTTGATTTTAAGTTAATCCGTTTATCGGGCTTTAAAATCAACAAGAAAAAACTTGATAGCGTTTTAAATATCGGTGTATTTAAGAAAAAAATTGATTTATATCTAGGAAAACCACAAAATTAACATCGAGTAAACCAAGTAATCATACATTTTGTCAAAATTATTAAAAAACATATCTAAACCTAACATTTACATAATTCAAAGTCCAAATACAGCTAAACACATATTTCACAAAATCAAAAATATGACTTCAACATAATTGGCCATCAGTTTAATGGGGGATGATTGGGGTAAATTCGGTCAAAGTTGGAGGTTAAGCAGGGGGGTCAGAATGTTCGTCAGGCCGATGGGAATGCGGCACTGGTGCTAATTAACACGCGCTTGGGGGCTTGCAGACACCGAGAGCCAATTGGGGGGATGATTTTAGAAAACTTTGACTACGTTTAAGGATTGATGTTTCTATTAAAGCTAAAGGGAACATAGTACTTTAATTACTCATCTACTAATTTTTATTATTAAAACAGATTTATGGAAATATTGTTGCTTTTGAATTTTGCTTATAAAGTGTATTTTTGTTGCTCTTAAAAGTTATCATTTTGCGGTTGGATTATGTCATAATAATACACGTATTGATGCTCTGTGTTTCAGAGGCCTGGACCAGGTGAGATCAGTTAGATATACACCAATTTCATAGTTAGCCAAATAACTCATTTTCTCTAAAAAGTAATATAGAGTCTTGTAAAATAAGAGATTTAAGAAGCAATTCCATTGAGATCTAGAGTACTAAATTCAAAATTAAAATAAAAAAAAGTGCTTTCATTTGCAATTTGAATTTCCTTATTATCAACAATTATTATAAATTATATAAAACTGGCAAGGACTTATAATATTCTCCAATACTTCATCATTAGTATTTAAAAAAAATTAATGGTTTTTCAAGTCATCACAGTTAAAGAAAACGTCGTAAACTGCACCGCATTTTTTGTCGTAACCTTTTACCCTATTTCGCAAGCATATTATTGGCAAAAGCCATTAAATCGCAACCAAAAATATAAATCAAAGTTAAAGCGGTGTACATCCGCTCAGGAAATACACACTTTCGAATGCGACAATCCAACAGAAAAGACATCCATCAGAGTGTGACATTTGCCGCGAGTCGCCTCTGACAAATGGTGAAGCCATTGGTAGCAATACCTATAAATAGGAATCGTCATAAGGAAAAAAAACCGGTATATTAATGTTTGTCTGATTGATCCGTGACAGGTATAAAGATCACCAAACGAGTTTTTTTTTAGTTGAATTGTATGATTAATGTTCTTCATAGGGAAACAAAAAACTATTTAAAGGTCAAAGTAATTTTCTTTGTAATCAAGGTCAACATTATTCGGAACTTGTATGTTTACGTCGATATGTTATTCTTTAGCCATTTAAAATCCAAGGAAGATAAAGGCCAGCTCAATCCCTATAAACAAACGGAAAAGAATACGTGAAACGAATTCGAGAATATCGACAGAAAGTTACAATCACAAATCTGCTTGTTTATTTTCAATTATTAATGGCTTGGAAAAATTTTCCGAGTACAAATTTCGTTCCGTTTGATACCTTTGTGTAAAATAATTCTTTTGTTGCCGTTTTTCTCGATATATATTTATGTTTTGTGAGAAAAAATATTTTCTATTATAAGAGCAATATATAATGCACATACCGGTGGTATGTTAGGGTGAGTATATATTACCAATAAAGTATCGGTATAAGGCCGGAAATATACGTACGTACCAGAGAGGTTTAGTTGAACGCGTATTGCCAAACAATATAACGCTTCAGAGACAAACTCAAACATTTAGCTCTGAGTCGTAATATGATTTGGCAACCGTTGCGCGACAATAACATATACGCATCCAACGCTGCGTCAAATGGTCGGAGCTCTGAACGACTTGAATATCGTAAGTTATGCAGGGTGGCCATATGAAAACGAAACAGAGCCTATTTTGGGTCCCTCAGAACATTTGCGAAAAAATCCTCGGACCCGTCAATTTTTGATTCAAGGGGGGAACCATTTTTTTGCTAGTTTCGCCCCCCTGAGGGCAAAGCCATAGCGGGGGTGACAAGGGCCCCCACAATTTTAAATGGAACGGGGGGTCGAGTGATATCTTATTTTGAAGGTATTTTTATGTGGATTATAACCCTAATATTTTAAATCGTTACTATTTGCCTAGTCGATACAGGGGCTAATAGAAGTTACAAAAAAATGTTAAAAAGTATAATTTTAAATAAAGAGCTTAAAGATAAAATCAATCAAGTAAATGTTCAAAATGTTGGCCTTCGACTTCCATAAAAGAATACAGATTTTGTTCAAACCTTTCCCGTACATGTTGCAAAATTTCTGGGGTGATTTGACGACATTCAATAATTATTCTTTGTCGCAAATGGTCTAGCGATGTTGGCTGACTAGCATAAATTTTAGTTTTTAAGTGGCCCCATAAAAAAAATCTAACGGGCTTAAGTCCGGGGAATGAAGCTCCTCTTCTTCCAATCCATTGTCCTGGAAACTAATAGAATTAAGGTTGCTTCTGCGTTTAGTTTATTACGATGTGATTATGAAGCAAAAAATACATTTATACAATATTTTGAACAATGTATGACTGAATATGATTGAATTAGAAGGACCAGGGTCTGCAATAAATCTTGCTAACGCTCAAATAAATCCTACCATGCGGAAAATAAGATATATTTATGACCTGTGGCGGAAAGATAACTACGGTAATAGCGATGAAAGCAATATTGGATCTATACCTAAAGAAAAAGCAAACATTCTATTTAAAAAAAGGTTGCACTCTTCTTATAAAAGAAAATCCCACAATCGTGGTAATTATTATACCCATAATGAGGAGACTATTTTTAAATCGCTCAGATGATGAAATGATATATGTGGATTCAAGTGGATCATGCGATCAAACCAGTACACAATTCATATTTATTTTTCATCATTAGCTTGCATTCTACATACATAAGAAACTGAAGCCAACTTCACAGCATCATTTTTAGCGGCAAAAGAAGCTTTAGAAGAAGGAACTGAAAAAAAAATGTGTACCTTTAGTTATAATGACAAACAATTGCTCGGCCGAAAGAAACGCATTACGTTGTATTTTTCCTAATTCAACACTTTTACTATGTACCTTTCACATTTGTCAAGCAATGTGGCGCTGCTTATGGCAAACAGGAAATAAAGTATCCAAATTTGATAGGCGCGACGTCATGAAAGGATTCAAAGTATATGCAAGCTGAACAGTATTCTGCTCAGTAGCTGAACGAAAAAATCATGTGTAGTGTCGCAGTGACTTCTAATGTTTCATTGCAGTCTTACATGAAAAGGTTATGGCATCGGCGCCAAAAATGGCGTATCGCATTAAGAAAAAATGTATTAACAAGAGGCAATAATACTAATAATTATATGGAAGCATCAATTGTGCATCAAATGTGTAAATTACCACAAATTGTGCTTACTAGAATTTGCAAATACGCGTAGGAGTAATGCCCTTTAGTACTAGTTTAGCTTAGTAGAGTTTTATCAGATATCCGACAATGAATATAAAGTTAAATCTATCCAAAATGACCAGGTTTTTATACAGTCTTAGTAGATATAGCATGCTGCCATTGTCCCGCTGGTAAAAGTGGCAAATACTGTAAGCATCTATGTGTTCTTGAAAAAAAGGTAAACATGATCTTTAAGACGTTCCCCCCATATTACTATGAAAGATAGAATTGAGTTTGCCAAAATCGCTTTGGGCGATGATATACCAGAGCATTTCTATGCAGAACAAGCTATTGAAAAATCTGATAATATGTCTCTTAGTAATGAATATTATCCGCAAGAACCTCAACCCTGCACATCTCGAGGTGAAAGTTTTGTAACCAATGAATATGTTACTGAGCTACGCAGTGAATTTATGCGCATATGCGATATTTTTCAACAAAATTTTTTATCACACAATACCTTGACTTTAGCAAGACTTGTGAAAACACTTAGCAAAACGAAAACTATATCTCAGGTAAAATATTATTCTGGTTATATCTGGTTATATCTGGCTCAGCGAAAAAACCCCGCAAGACTGTAAAAACGCCAATATCATAAACATTTACAAGAATAAAGGCTCCGCGTATGACTGTAACAACTATCGCGGCATTTCATTACTGTCGATAGCGGAAAAGATTCTGTCAAAGATCTTAGCGGATAGACTACAACCAGTAGTGGAAAAACTTATTCCAGAAACCCAGAGCGGCTTTCGGCCAAACAGAGGAACCAACGATCTGATCTTTGTACTTCGTCAACTTCAAGAAAAGACGAGAGAACATCAAATTCAATTACATGTCGCATTCATAGATCTGGCGAAGGCCTTTGATTCGGTTAACAGAAAGGCCCTATGGTGCATTTTTAAAACGTTTCGGAATCCCAAATAAATTCGTCTCAGTGGTCGAAAATTTACATACAAGTAATCAAGCACAAGTGCTAGTAGACGGTGAGCTTTCGGAACCGTTCTCCACTGAGACGGAAGTTAGGCAGGGCTGCGTCCTGGCTCCTATTTTGTTCAATGTTTTCCTTGCGGCGCTATCGATCATTGTTGACAGAAATCTAACTGCTAGAGGGATTGAAATCAGATATAGATATGATGGAGGGCTTTTCAATTTAAAACGTCTTAGAGCTAGAACAAGATTGCGTTTTATCACGGATCTTCAATATGCGGATGACTATGCGCTGATTGCGTACACAGCAGAAACTCTTCAGGAAATTCTTGCTTCTTATGCCTGGGCATACCAAGCCTTAGGTCTAAAACTAAACACGTCAAAAACCAAGCTTCTTATAACTCCTACATCAGATAATCCTCAGCTCATGCAGGTCAATGACGAGACTTTGGAGCAAGTTGAACGTTTAACTACCTAGGTAGCGTATTTAGTACAAAACTAAACATAGACGACGAAATAGCAATCAGAATTAGCTCTGCAACAAAAGCGTATTGGAGTCTTAAGGATCGAGTGTTTTACAATCATAATCTGAGTCTTAAAACGAAAACGGCAGTATATAGAGCAATAATTGTACCAACGCTATTATATGGCTGCGAATCATGGATCCCATACAGACGACATATAAAGGCTTTTGAACAATTTCAGCAACGGCAACTGCGACAAATGATGAGAATCAGATGGTTTCAAAAAGTTTCTAATAATGAGGTTCTGTAAAGATCAAAGTGTATAAATATTGACACTATGGTACGAAGGGCAAGAATGAGATGGCTGGGTCATGTATACAATGGACGAACGGCGCTTACCAAAATCTCTTTTGTATGGAGAACTAACAGAAGGTGCAAGGAGGCCGGGAGGCCAATACAAACGCTTCAAAGATGTCGTCCACGATGATTTAAAGCTATTGGGAATTGAAAACAACTGGGAAGAGATAGTCAACAATCGTGCCCAATGGAGAAGAGCGACGTCCGTTGCTCCTCAACCGACTAAAAGAACTCAAAGACCGGCTCTGCAGGAATTTCCGTGTGATGTTTGGGGCCGGATTTGCAAATCTCGCATAGGATTGTTTAGCCATAGTAAAACTCACCAAAGACTGTAGCTTTATCTTTAGTTTAGATTTATCTTTTATAATGTAATTATTTTTTTTATTTTTTACTCGGTAATCGAGCTCGGCAATATATATATATATTATTTCAGGAATACCTGCACAGGCCTACCGTACAAATAATCAGATACTTCTATGCCCGGCCTTATACAGGTTTTATACAATTCTAAACATGTTTCATGTAGCATGTGATTTACCTAAGTCCAAGCGTTTTGGTGTTATTCTTATTCCAAATTTGAAAATCGAAAAAAGGTCATAAAGAAAAGAAAAAATAAAATAATTTTTAAAACGGTTTATTCTATCGAAAAAAAAAGTTTCGTAAACTTAAAAACAATTTAATTTCAGATAATGTTCGAAATATCCTTTGTTAGTCAACTGACAATAGCCTAATCGATCTACGAATTCCTGCTGTACATTTCGAACCATTTCGGGCGTTACACAATGTAGTTCTTGATGGATGCGTTGTTTTATCATCATCTAGATTAGTCGGTTGGTAGATATCCGCATAAAAAAAGTCTAGTGGTGCTAGATCGGGTGATCTTGGTGGCCACTCAATAAGACCCCTCCTTCTAATCCATCTATTTGGAAAAGTATCGTGCAAATAAGTTCGAATTTGCACAGCAACTTATAAAGCAATTGCACAGCAAACAGTACCATCTTGTTGGAACTAGGTGTTATAGTGTGGTAAATCCGGACATTCTCTCTCGAAAAAAGGATAGTTAGAGCTGGAACAAGTTGCTCTTTTAGAAAACTCTGGGTAGGTATCTCTGACCTGTCAAATTTTCTTCAAAGAAGAAAGGCCGATAATAATGTCACCAATAACGCCAGCCCATACGTTTATTTTAAGATTGAATTATGTATGTCCTTCCCTCATACAGTCTGGATTTACATCAGACCAGTACCGATAGTTCTGGGTATTTACGCCACCATATAAGCAGAAAGTGGCTTGATCGGAAAAAAATATTTTTTTCACTAAATTTCGATTCTCCAAACACATATTTTCTAAAAGCTCACAAAATTCAAGGCACCTTTTAAAGTCTCCTTCGAAGAGTTCTTGATGAACTTGCATCTTATAAGGATAATATTTATTCGTATGTACTCTTTTAAGAACATTTGTTTACCCAATATTCATGTCCTTTGCTACCTGCCTAGATGCTACATGCTGATTAGCTTAAATCCCCAATAAAACTTCTGACGGCTTATTTTCATTAATTTGAGATGACCACATCGAGAAACATCTCTTACATGATCAAATTGACCAAGCTTATGCTCAATCTTACTAACCATTGATTGCGATATTGGCGGACCATTGAGGTATTTTTGATTAAATACGTCACAAACGTCCTGATGCTTTCTGACTTGATTACCGTAGTTAATCATCATTAAGATTTCTATGCGCTGTGTCTCAATAAGCCACATATTAATCTAATTTAGTGTTAAAAAAAAACGAAAATAGACTAAAAAACTAGTGAAGCGTTACCGAAAATACATACAGAATTGTCGAACGATAATAACTATTATAATTATTATCGTTGCCAGTTGAAGCAGACTAGTTTGCAAGATATGAAACATCAGATTAAGCAAAAGGCATACTTCTCATATGTTAGATAACTGGGCATTGGGAACTATGCAAAAATAGATCTAAACATTTCTGAAAAAAAAAATAACTTTACATCTTAATGTACATCTTAAGTTATCAAAATAGAACCTCATAATAAAAGAGCTATAAATAATACTTAAATCGCAAAACCTTCTTCATAGACAGTTATAAAACTAGATAACTTCTACTGTTAATTTCTTTGAATTTAATATATTTTTAATAAACTCATCCAGAGACTCTCAATGCAACTTAAAAAGATTTTTATAAGCTCTGAATAATACAGTAACCTCGAGTCCCTGAAAAAGTTGATATCAAAAGTTGGGGACACGCTGCTGGAACTGAGTTTCGTAATTCTGTTGCCAATAAACTTATTATGAACTTCGGAAAGTCCAAGCGGACATTCAGGACTTTAAAGTTCCTGTAGGTAATATTTTAGGTTCTTAGCTTTTTGCTTTGCTGTTGTCTTGTAACTATTAAAAATTCATTACGTGTAGTTGTCTTTCTTAAAACTTTATAATTTTTGAAAGTTTAAAGAATTTTTTTTAATTTTATTTCGATCAAGTTACGTCGTTGAATTATTTTGCAATTTTTCTTTCTTTTTTAATTTTCGAACAGGTGGTTCTATGTCTACATTGACACATTTATGACAATCATCAATAAATCCCTTAATAACTTCTTAAACAAAAAAAACTTGCAAGTGCAAATATCTCTGAAACTAAAAAAGCTAGAAAACCGCAATTTGGTACAAACGTTATACAGGGAGAGCGAACCACAACCACCATATTTTTGGTTATAGGGTAAGTTATCTCTTGACATCTTAAATTGAAGATCTTTTGGAGTAGTATTCAACTGCACAATAATTTTTCCTAAATTTTATTTTTGTAAGGTTAAACAAAGTTACTCTGTTTTTATAAAGTGTTATTTTATTAAATTAGATGCTCAAAATGTAGTCTATTTTGGTCTAAACAAAAGAATCAGTTTTGAAACTCATTTCTCCCATTTTGAAATACTTTACTCTTGAAATAGATGCACATTCTGTAATATAATCCGTTGTAGAAGATCATCGAGTGAAGCCGGTTGCATGTTAAATACAACAGTTTTTAAGTGACTCCTCCAGGGAAAAAGTCGAGGAGTGTTAAATCTGGTGATCTCGACGGCCATTTCATTGTACCTCTTCTCCATATCCACAGATCTGGAAACGCATCGAATAAAAATTGTCTCACAGGTAGAACATAGTGGGATGGTGCTTCATCTTGTTGAAAATGTAATAAATCTTCGTTTAGGTTCTTACCCCCATGAATATCCAACTGATTTTCTATTTCTTTAACAATTTTAAGTTGACTGGTGGTTTCCAACATTTCCTAGTAAGTGTCATCATTAATAAATAGAGGCCCGACAATAATATTCCTGCTCAGACATTGATTTTTTTCTAAATACTGTTTCCTGAAAACATGGCGCGGATTTTCATCACTCTTGTTAATTGGAAACTCTTTCTTTAACAAAACTAATTGCTCCTTTCTCTCTCTCTCTCTCTCAGTCTCTATGCTAACTCTAAACCATAAGTTTCACCACTCGTACTCGTATACTTTAAACTTACTAAATCGTTTATAATATGAGATTATCCACAGCAAGAGAATGTTATTTTAGAATTTAGATAAGCCTGCGTCCGGATAGATAGGCCCTTCTTGTTATTATATTTCCCGGGTCATATTATTCGGGTCCCAGGATGGTCCTTTCACCGACGACATTAGCGCTAGTATCATCCCAAAAGGGGCTTTCAAAATTTCCTTCTTGCCTCCTGGACTGCAATTACGGCAGGTTTTACCCCGGAGATATGATATGTAGGTGCGCATGAATATTTTCTGTGCATTTACGGTAAATTAGAAACAGATTTGAAGGGAGAACGTATATATGCCGAAATATTATCGTTACTCGTATTATATTAATTTTGTAAAGTAAAGCTTTCGCACTTTTTTTTTTTAATTTTTACTTAGCTTATTGCCTAAAGCTGTATTGGATATCTTAAGTTGGGTATTTGTTGTTGATTGTAAGTAAATTATTTCTATGTTGTGGAAACTTCGCAGATATAACAAATAGCATTTTTATACAGGGTCCTGCAACAGTGCGCCGGTCTTTTATAAAGCCTAAAAAAATAAGGTTAAAAATTTCTAACCTCTTAAAAAAATGTTGGGACCTGATAGCGCATATCTGGAAAATATTTTGAAGTATACAGGGTGCTTCAAAAAAGTAGGGCGATATAAGCAGAATTTTTTTTTAATGGAATGCCATTCTTTTTATTTATTTTTAAGACCACCTTAGGTTACTTAGTATACGCGCTAAATATGGCTACTTTGTCATGCGCAGTTTGACTGCAATAATTTTTTTTATAAAAAAAATCTAAAAATCGTTACATCATTTAATTTCATCTTGATACTAGAAATGTTAATTCAATGTCAATATTGGACTTAATTGGGATTTTAGAAGAATGGAGAATTACTTTGACTTAAATTGTTTCCTTCTGTCATATACAGGGTGTTCGTAGTTAGCAATTATATTTTACGAATTTCAAAGCTCCATTTCTCGCTTTTTTTAAATGGAATACCCTCTATATTTTTATCCATTTAATTAAGATTTAATACATGAACATTTTTTATTATGTAAATATATTAGATGTCTTTAGTCGTTTTTTAAATATTCACGATAATAATTAAACAAGCATATTAAAAATATTTATCATTTTATTATTATTACATTAAGTGTTCAATTTGTACTCCGTTTTATTCCAAACATAAATTAATACGTTCCTGAAACTTTTTTCTACTTCATGTAGCATTTGAGGGGTTACTCGAGCAAACGCATCCCGTATTCTCTGCTCCATATCTACTGCCGTTGTAGGTGGATTTCTACTATAAACAATTTCTTTTACAAAACCCCATAAAAAAATCTAATTTTGTTAGGTCAGGTGATCTGACTGGCCAATTAATAGGTCCATTTTTCTTCAAAGGTTACATTTAAATATTCAGTGACATTTTGAGAAAAATGTGGAGAAGCTCCGTCCTGTTGAAACCACATTGGGTTTCTAGTAATTAATGGAACCTTTGCAAGTAATCTAGGCAGTTAATTTTGTAAAAATTGAAGGTACATTTCTCCATTGAGATGACCATTAAAAAAATAGGAACCGATAATGGTGCTTCCAATAATTCCACCGCACACATTTAATGACCACCTATGGTGGTAGTCGATCTGCCGCATAAAATGGGGGTTTTCGGATGAATAATAATGAAAGTTATGTCTATTTACTGATGCGTTTTTATGAAATGTTGCCTCATCCGTAAATAGGACATTATTTAAAAATGTGTTCTTGTTTTTTTCATGTATTACCTAGGTTCATGCAAAATATAAGGTTTAAGTTATCAATTTCTTAATTAATAATATTTAATTATACTCTAAATTCATTTATGTACAATATATTTCCCAAACTCCTTCCTCCCATTTCCTAACATTGCAGGTTTCGTATAAACTGCCGATAGAAGAAAAAGTCAAGAAAACGCCGAGAAAATTTCATGAGTATTAAAGTTGGTCTGCGAAAAAATATGCAATAAAAATACCTCGAGAGCGATATGAAATTTTGAACATTTGGTATTAGAGGTAGTCGACTGCACAATACGTCCGCCTTCTCCTAGACTGTATGAAAACCTGAAATGAAAAAATTTGAATCTTGGATGATGTCTCAAGACTTGTAAAAATATTTTGTTTTCGTCACGATATATTGCCTTTTACTGGTTTGTATATGGTAATAATACAATATTATTTATTTATAATAGAATTGAAACAATTTAAAATATAATTCGTTTTATATTGTGTATACAGGGTGTTTCCTAACTTCGGTACGAAACTATACAGGGTGAATCGTTAGGTCGTTTAATGAAAAAAAGTTCTCATGAACGTATGTCGGGAGTTGCTTTGTTTCTGAGATACAGGGCGATGAAGGTTCAAAAAAATAACGGTATTTTAAAAATACTATAACTATCCTTAAAGCGATTTGGTTGAAATTTGGTGCAGTAATTTGAAGTTATCAGACGCTTATTTAGCTGTAACTAGATTAAAATTATTAGGTCCAGTGGCGTGTCAGTGTTTTTTAAAAGTTTCAATAATTTTACTTATTAAGTAAATAGATTTCTTACTGGTAAGTTGTGTGTGGTGGGTTTGGGGGTAAGGGTAGTGTTAATAAAAAACGTTTTTTTTTGCAGAGAATAATTGCCTGAGAAAAACATGCTTTTTAAGAAAATTATAGGTAATAAAAAAATCTATAGTTTTTTTTTTCTCACATAACCTTAGGGTTTTCAACTAAAACGTGTAAAAACCTTATTTTATTTCTCGAAAACAAGGCGTATTGCTACGAAATTAGCAGTAGTTATGTCATTTTTTGTCGCAAGTATAATGCAATTATACTTATACTAAATAAGATATACAAATAAAAAAAACTCAAGAATACAAATTTGCTCAAAACTAAACAAGGATTCATAAAATAAAATTTATTTTAGTAAGATGCAGTGGTGTACCCTCTTTTTATTAAATAATATTTACGATAAATCCCTCATTATTTCCTATAATAATCCTATAAAATGGCTTCCAATTTATGAAGATTAACACTGGCACTAATTAATTTTCATTATCTTTTGATCGATCTTTTATCGCTAATGCAATGCCTTATTATACTTTTGTGTAATACTAAAAAAAATCTTATAATACTATAAAGGAAGCTTAGTCATAGGCAATCAGAATTGTTATTATGATTTAGCAGGCATTATAACCTACTACCCATGAAATTGCTTGGACAATGTGACGGTCCGAGTGGTCAATTTTCTCTAAGCAAGACATTATTGTTCCTTTGATCTGCCGGCCAGGGCGCCATTAAGCGCGGCCTTTGTATGTAGAGGCCGATGTCATTTGGGCACCGGAACTAATTACTTGCGGCATAACTATGGTTTATACGATATTTGTTGCTAATTATAACCTGTGTTGATATAATCCATCTACTTCCTCTATAGTAATCTGCTGGCGTTTTGCTTAAGAGCATTCGAAATAACATTTTGCACTCAATGAATAATATTAATTAATTATTGGTTTTTGCAATCTTATCTTAGCAAATAGCATATTTATTCGACAGTTAATTAAGAGGAATTTAGCAGATTCTCGCCCCTCGAAGATATATACAGTAAATTTACATGTTTAAGTTGGCAGCTTTAGAGTGATCCATTACACTACTCCTTTGCGGCGAAAGTGATTTGCCTAATTTCGAAGATCTTGGAGAAATTTATCAGGTGTAATAAAACTAAATATTTAAGGAATTGGCAAGGTTACTTAAAACCTTAAGGATTTTTTAATTAGAAAATATACTTAAGGTAACAACAAACATTACTCACAATTAGTATACTGTTCACCAAAACAAAAGCAAACTTAATTCTCATAAATTCTTAACTAACCAATTAGATAAAACTAGCGATAAGCATCCGACACACGACTTTCATTACAAAGTAATCTAATAAAATATAAGGGTCGATATCCCCCAATTCTTAGGCTTTTCCCTTTCGATTATCGTTCTTTTCTGTAATTTATGCCTTTCGTGCTTCGGCTAAGATAAATACGGGATAACCGCATTCCAATTACTTTTCTTTTTTATATATTATTTTGTTAACTGTATGAGAAAATAAATATTGCCGGTGTAATTGTTTTACGTATCTTTTTCGCATAATTTAACGAAATTGTTTTATGATAAGCAAGGCAGTTATTCCTGGTTTCTTAGTGAGTGACTTATCAAAATGTCCTTCCGATTGTCTTCTTAAAAGTACGCAGACATGCATTTTGTGTATGACTACTGTAACCTCAGTGCTCGTCAAGCAGTTATCGAATATGAACATCGGTTTCCAAATAGGCGCATACATCACAAACAATGTCGGGAATGCGGACTGCGTGAATATTATTTCGATCGGGGAGTGAACTTGCCAGCAGACTTAGGTCAACGAGTATTAGATACTGTTGCAAGAGATGCAACTATCAGTGAATTGATTGACTGTTTGGCGAATTTTAAAACGTGAAGGCTTACATCCGTATCATTATCGTAAGGTACAAGGTTTGCTTGTTTGCTTGAGAGTAGTGGAAAACCACTACTCTCGTCTAATTTATTCTAACTAGATATTAAGACAATCACGTCTAAATTTTTATTTCTGCAGAACATTCCTGTAGACAGATGAAGCGACATTTACAAGGCGTGGTATTGCAAATCTAAAGGTGGGTCCAGACTACTCGTGCTCGTGCTCGTACTCCGGCTTTTACTTGCGACTTGCCTATATGTGGACGTGGCGACAAGTCGGAGTGGGAGCAGCGCAAGCCAGGCAAGTACGTTACTCGTGAGGTTCCGACCGGTGTCGGTACATCAAAGGAAGCTCGCACGGACTTGTAAGTTTATTGGACGGAAATTTTTCGAATTTCGTATACTTGTGACTTGTGTTGTGTTGTTTACGGTCAAACGTATTTTAAACGTTCAATTTTTATCAAAATGGAGTGGACGAACGATCGCGTTATTGATTTAATTAAATTATACGAAAAGCATGTAGTTTTGTGGGACAGTACAAATAAATTTTACAAAATTAATAATAAAAAGAACGATGCTTGGAAAGAAATATCACAAGAATTAAATTTAGATGTACAGGAGATAAAACGCAAAATTACGTCACTACTGGCAACATACAGAAAAGCTAGGCAAAAAGTTGCACAAAATAACAGATCTGGAATGGGCACAGATGAATTATATTCTCCTTGGTTTGCCTTTAAACATTTTCATTTCTTGCACACGAAATATCAACCCAAGGAAACAATAAATACAGAGGTACGTACCTATATTTTTTTATCTAATTATAAGTGCCATTTAAATAAACTGCTCTTCAAAATATTATCCTCATTTAAACACCGATTAAAAAAATTAAAAATCTTTTACGAAAAAATTGTAATTACACTTTAAAAAAATTCTGACAAAATTATTTTTAATTTATTGATAATTATCTTGCCATGGTACTTTTCCTTAATTGACGAAATAATCTGCAAATTCATTTCTTATGCTTTGGGAATTCTGAGAAGATTTACGAGGTATGTTTCTTAAAGCCCGGAATGTAGAGTTCGGCTCTGGTTCATTTCTCCAATTTCCTGGAACAATTTCTCCATTTTGCTCACAGTCAAATGTTAAGGTTGGTGTATATGTATTCCTTGCATTATGTCTTAAATAATTGTGTAAATAAACACAAGCCATAACAATTACTTGAGCTTTTTGGGGCTCCAAAAGTAAGGGTTTCCTAAGAACCCGAAATACTGCTGAGACTATACCAAAAACATTCTCTACTATTCGTCTGGCTCTACTCATCCTGTAATTAAAAACCCTTTTGCTTGATCCCTTTTCTTGCTGTCCTAAGTATGGTTTCATTATATTATTATGCAACGGAAATGCATCATCCGCAACAAAAACATACGGGACCAACATTTCCCTACCAGGAAGTTTTCTACTACTTGGAAGATTTAAAGAGCCATCCTCCAGTTTTTTGTAAAAGGTTGTATTGCGAAAAACACCGCCGTCTGATATTCGACCTTGACAGCCCACGTCAGCGTAGAGAAAACAATAATCGGCATCAACAACAGCAAAAAGAACAATACTAAAAGTTCCTTTGTAATTAAAATAGTCACTGCCTGTATTTACTGGACACTGAAGAACAACGTGTTTGCCATCCATTACCCCCATGCAATGTGGGAAGTTCCATAGTCTTTCATATTGAGCTGCTACTTGAAGCCACTCATTCTCTGTTTGAGACATCTGAAAAAAGAAACATTTATTAATAATATTTAAATATTGTAGATTTTCTTGGACAGATTTTATTAATTTAATAAGTCAATTTTTTAGGAAACTTCAACACAAAACCTAGAAGAGGAAGAAGTAGAAAGTGAAGAAGGACATACACAAGAAGCACCTAATAACAACACTATTGAAGAGACTGTACCACAAGAAAATAGTTTGGCCCAAACTAGGCAAATCACTGAACGCAAAAGAATACGTAGTAATGAAGATTCACGAATAAAAGAATCGTTTGAAATACAGGGTGTCCATTTATAAACTGACACATTTTAACTGCTTATAAGTCGAGAACGAAAAATGACAACAATGTGCGGTTTTCACAAAACTTCATCAATATTTTTAAAGTTTTTTTTGACAGTCTTTTGCCAAGTTTCAAAGTTCACCTGAAATAGGAGGAAAAAAATGATGATTTTCAAAGGCCGATTTCTCAAAAATTTTAAATGTAACACCCTGTACTTTTTAATTTCACATTAAAGCCTGTTAAATCCCCTTTCCGAAAATGTATAAATTGTCTTAAATTCATTATTTTTTTTTATAATTAAGTTTAAACCCTACAAAATTCAAACTTTCGAAAAAATAGAAAATCGCGCCCTTGAAAAAAGATATTTAATGTGCAAAACACTACTAGATCTTTTTAGAAATAAGCCGGATACCAATTTAATAATGTCTGATGAGGCAACATTTCACATCAGTGGTCGAGTAAATAAGCATAACTGCCGAATTTGGGGAAATGAAAATCCTCGAGTGTATAACAAATTTGAAAGAGATTCTCCTAAGCTGAACTTTTGGTGTGCAGTATCGAAATTTAAAATTTATGTGGCATTTTTTTTCAATAAGCAACAGTGAATGTAAACAATTACACCGATATGTTGGAAACATTCTTTTATTCTCAACTTCAGCAGGATAGAATTTTAGACACGGTCTACTTCCAGCAAGACGGTGCACCACCACACTTCTCCAGGGTCGCAAGGGATTCCTTAGATATTACTTTTGGAAACAGATGGATAGGGCGAGCAGGTCCAATCGAGTGGGCACCTTATTCTCCCGATCTAACCATTCCAGATTCTTGTATATGGGGATATGTAAAAGACGTTGCTACAATCCAACCCCAAGAAATTTGGATGAACTGCGCAACAACATAGTAAACGTTTTCAACCAAATTACACAGCGAATGCTACAAAACGCCTTCGGCGACTTATTTCTCCGTCTACATTTGTGTTCCGAGCAAAATGGGGATCATATTCAGCAGCTAATTTATTAGTTATAAATTAAAATAAATTTCTTCAATTGTTTGTTGTTAAAATTGTTGTAATTTAATACATAGAATAAATACTTTTTATAGACATGGCAATAGCGCAAATTATTTAATTATGATCATGCTAAAGCGATACATAGGCAATTACCAGAAAATCTTCATCAATCGACAATCACCGAATATGTATTCTAGGAAAATTTTGAAAAAGGTGTCATTTACTAAAATTAGCTCTGTAAAAAAAAATAATGAATTTAAGACAATTTATACATATTCGGAAAGGGAATTTAATAGGCTTTTATGTGAAATTAAAAAGTACAGGGTGTTACATTTAAAATTTTTGAGAAATCGGCCTTTGAAAATCTTCAATTTTTTCCTCCTATTTCAGGTAAATTTTGAAACTTGGCAACACTGTCAAAAAAAACTTTAAAAATATTGATAAAGTTCTGTGAAAACCGCACATTGTTGTCATTTTTCGTTCTCGACTTATAAGCAGTTAAAATGTGTCAGGTTATAAATGGACACCCTGTATTAAAGAAAATAAACGATAAACAGAGAGATGAGTATGACGCATATGGTGAATTCATCGCTCGTAAGTTAAGATCATTGGATAAACGAACAGCTGTTTACGTCCAGAAAGGTTTTAATGACATCCTGTTTAAGGCAGAGTTAGGGGAATACCCTATGCAAAGACCCAATCTAGGAAATTATAGGGCCCTAACACTACAGGCGTACTGGAGTACGGCTTCCCCTTCAACCACTGAATCAGCTTCTACGGTTCAAAGTCCTTTTCCCTCGCCTCATGCAATAAACACGGAACATCAACCACTATTACAACCGTCACAACTAACACCTACACCTACAACCTCTCAGCCTGAACAAACATTAAACTATTCACGATAACAACTATTCATTAACGCCATGGATTAACACTCTCAACACTAATCAATATTAAAATTTGTGAATTATTATTAATAAAGTTTTGAACGAATTATTGTTTACCTACCTTTATAAAATCTTGAAAAACTTCACATAAAGCACTGCATACCTCTGGCACAATCAGCGAAATTGACTGCTTGGAAAACTTAAACAAAAAGCTTAAGCTAGTGTACGAATCACCCGATGCTAAATATCTTAGTGTTACAGCTAATCGTTCTTTTACAGGAATTGCTTTTCGAAATGTTGTGTTTTTCTTCATAATTTTTGGGCCGATTAAAATTATGATTTCCTCAAAATTAGTAGGCGACATTCTACAGAATGTATGAAAGTGGAGGTTTTCAATATTAAGGTCGCTAAGTAAATTGCTTCCACTGCATTTGCTTCGATTTTTAAATAACGACGTAACCCACCACCGTCTCTTCTTTCTCATTTTTGTTTTTTGTTTATTTAATAAACAATAAATTACACTAAAAGCCGCACTAGCCGCCACAAGCTCGTCGTCGCTCATTGGAACAGCCGGAGTACAAGCAATTTAGCAAATAAATAAGTCTATGTGGACGGTCCAAGTAAATGGTGGCACAAGTAGATCAAGTTCAAAAAGTACAAGTAAAAGCCGGAGTGCGAGCGCGAGCACGAGTAGTCTGGACCCACCTTAAAACAAGTTTTATCATCACACTTTATTATTCATGTTATTAACTCTACTTGATTCACTTATTTATTAAACTCTTTCTTTTGTTGTTCTGCCATCCAGACTTTTATTTCCTAAAAGAACCCAATAATGTCTCTAGCGATAAAGAAAAAGCCTACATTAATTTATGATCTAAAATTGATAGTTCCGAAGCTATAAAACGAAAACTAATTTTTAAAGGTTATCTTCAAAGAGCTCTAGTTCCCCGAAGAAGCATTTCCGGTCCCATTTTCGTAACTCTTCCTTTATTTTGACGTTTTCTATCTACCCTAAAAGTTTGTAACATGATCAACGAAACACCCTGTAGATATGAGCATTCTATTATAAAATGCCAATAGTATTAAATCATAAGAATGAATTAAATTAGTAAATAAAAAAGCCTAAAGCCCCTAAAAAAAAGCCTAATAAAAATTAATTTATAATAAAAAGAAGTGAGACTCTAACGACGTTCAGACATGCCATTAACATGGCATACGTACAAAAGTGCTAAATATCATTACATAAAAATTTTATAATGAAACAACAAAGTCACCGGACACTGGACAGTGGCTCATAAATATGAAATATATTTCGTCGTCGCGATGTGTGTAGTGTCCAGGATTAACTTTAAGCGTGAGCGAAAGAGTACACGAAAGAACAAAGAAAAAGTAAATTTGATAAAGAAAATGTGAGACAAAAGTGAATGCCATGTTTCGGTGAATTACGTTATCGAAATGTCGTCAGAAACTATATTTGGTTTTGGTTATGTTATAAATTATATAAAAAAAATTAAAATGCTAAGATACAACGTCATTTATAAACGACTGTCAGAATTAATCGAACTTATTTTGTTATATTCAATTTTTGCAGTTTTTCACCGGTCTAAGTGAAGTGAGATGTATTTGTGATTTGAGATATCAAAAAATAGCAACTATTTTAAAATGTAAAATGTGCCTACATATTTGGAATATACAGGATGTCTGCAAGCTAGATGCAATCCTTTAAGAGGGTGATAGCTGACTTAATTTCAAACATTTTAAGCTAAATATGTGTAGGTCGAAATTTGTTTACAAATTTTTTATGGCAATTTTTGAATTTTTGTTGAATGAAAGTTTATTTTGTTTTGTCTAATGTGTATTAATAAAAATACGATCAATTCCAAGCTTCTGTGTAAACTAATAGAAAAAATAGAGACATTGAAACGCCCTTTATTTTTAGATATCACTCATGCCGATGCCTGGCCAATTCTCAGAATTATGGCCTCTTTTGTGAGGCAGGTCATGTAAACAAAAATTATTAGACTGAGACCTCTCATAAGCCTACTAAGCATTAGAGCCCCGATTGTGAGGTTATTTTAGGTTTTAATGTTAAATAAAACACAATCTTGTTTAAACTATTTATTGTTCATGTTTAAAATGCAATCCATTATTTCTAATACAGGCACGAGCCCTTTTTGTTACTTCGGTGGTGGTTACTCTTATGGTCATATCTTCTTTCATCCTGTCAAATGCTTCATTTATTTTGCGAATCAACTCTTCTTTTGTTCTTATTTCGGTGGTGTATACAGGCTCCTTTGCCCGGCCCCATTTGAAAAAAATCCAACGGAGTTAGGTCAGGCGATCGAGGAGGCCAAGGAAAGGTTCCGCCTCTACCGATCCAACCGTCCGGAAAACACTCGTCTAAGTAATTCCTGACAGCCAAGGACCAATGCGCTGGACAACCTTCTTGCTGAAAGGTTATTGGTCTTTCTCGTTCCAATAATCCAGCTTCGTTTAGAAGAACGGGGATATCATTTTGTAGAAAATCTAAATAGTTGGCACCATTTAAATTCTCTGGTAGAAAATGTGGCCCAATAAAAGTCCTGCCTATGACTCCGACCTACACATTGACCGAAAATCTGAAATCTGAAATTCTGAAATGATTTTTGTTTTTTCCAGTGCGGATTTGTATCTTTGGCAGCCCATTCGTGGAAGTTGTGAAAGTTCGTAATACCCTCTCTGGAAAAATTGGACTCATCTGTCCACAAGATACTTCTTAAGAATAACGGGTCCACGATGTCCATGTTCAATAAAAAGCGGTAGAACTGAATTCGTGTTGCAGGGTCTTCTTCTTGTAAGCCCTGCACCCCCGTACCATAAAAGGGATACTGTCCATCTTTCTTCATGGTCATCCACACCTTCCATCTAGAGAGGCCAAGGTCTTCAGCTACTTTTCTGACGCTTGCAGTAGGGTCTGCGGTAAAAGCTTCCTGTATTTGCTCTTCAATCTCTACATTAGTATGGCCAGGGTTGACTCCACGTGCCGGATTATTCCCAATGCCAACTTCAGTAAGACGGTGAAAGGTGTTTTGAAACACCCTAAAGTTTGGTAACCTCCGATTTGGATAACGTTCCTGGTACAAGAGTGGTGCTAAAGCTCCATTACCGTTAGCGCGTCCATATGTGAAGACAATGTCAGCGTACTCTTGGTTGGCAAATTCCATTTTACAATACTGGTTAATAAAACGGGCAGAAACTATTTATTTTATTTATTTCTATCATTTAAAAAACAGTGGATGCAGTCAGTACGAAGTTGATAATCTTACAAAATTAGAGGCGAGAGTGAAACTAAACAACAAGAGGCTAAAATCACATGTTTTTATTTATTTAGCGAATACCTAACTTGTAACCCCCACCCCAAAGTACCTACTAGGTACCCCTTACCCTACAGTATCTACTATTAGGTACCTCTGCTTAATTTTGTTTTTATTACTTTTTATTTACCTGAACTGTCCCATAATAGAAAACCAATCTAGTAAGTTTTGTTTACATGACCTGCCGCACAAAAGAGGCCATAATACTGACAATTGGCCAGGCATCGGCACGAGTGATATCTTAAAATAATGAAATGAAATATATCATTATTAAGTAGGTACATCTAATATACATAAAAACAAAACTATACTAAATAAGTAACTTAACTAGGTAACAACAAAAAAAATAAATAAAAATTAATAATAAGCACAATTTCACCCTCTTGAAAGAAAAACAAACAAATAAATGAATTTCCATCAACCACATTAGTTTATTGCCCTAATTCGCCAATTTCCAAATTAATTTATATTATTCATAATTCTTTAGAACAGTTTTAAACCGATCAAGAGATTGTGATTCCTTTATTTCTCGAGGAAGACTATTATATTTTTGAAAACACTTAAAAAACAAAGAATTCATGGTACTTCTAAAATTTGCTATTGGAATAAAAATATCATCACTATTCCTTGTAGGGTAATCATGGACATTATTATTAAAAGTAATGAACTGTTTGAAATAAGGTGGCGCTAAGTTATTTACAATCCTATATATAAAAATCATAGAAAGAAAGCAAAACCTTCTCTCAACAGAAAACCAATTTAGAGTGTTGAGCATAAAGGATATTGGTGTAAGGCGGTGTGCATTTAATATCACCCTCATGCCCCGATTCTAAAGTTTCTGAAGTCTGTTAGTCTGGTTTATATTAAATAAATACTGCACTGAGGCACAAAAGTCAAAATGTGGTTGAATGATAGTATTATAAACCATTAATTTAGATTAACAAGATAGACTTGTTGATATTCTACTAAAAAAAAAAAACATTTTTTTTGCAATTTTCTTTTCAATGTAATCACGATGAGTTTTAAAGTTAAGCAAATTATCAAGTTGCAGACCCAAATATTTCATACATGTTACAAATTCAATTTGTTCATTGTTAATTAATAATTGAGGACTAATATCCACAATTTTCCGATATTTATACTTAGATGATAAAGGGCAGAAGCTAGGCATATTTTTAGAGAGGTTTGAACGACGAAAGCATTTTCATAACAATTATTTAAACACAAAACAAAACATTTTTATTTTAACTCCATATTTATTTTTTACGTTTCAATATCTCTATTTTTTCTAATAAGTTTACACAGAAGCTTGAAATTGATCGTATTTTTATTAATACACATTAGACAAAACAAAATAAACTTTGAAACTCCGATACTAATTGTAACTTGCGCTCTATTATCGTTTAAGTGTGAAATTTTGGTATTTCTTGAGAAAAATGCGAAAATTGCCATAAAAAATTTATAAACAAATTTCGACCTACACATATTTAGCTTAAAATGTTTGAAATTAAGTCAGCTATCACCCCCTTAAAGGATTGCATCTAGCTTCCGGACACAATTAAGAATAATGCAGAAAAACCGAGTATTAAAAGAAAACTTTATTTTGGAATGCATGTTACATATCTTCCATCCAATAAAAAGACCTAAAGTTACCACTTGAAGGAACATGCTAAATTCCAGAACATTTAGTTGCCGAAATTCATCTTTGAAGCCAACCTAACAACCTCATAAGCTGAATCATAAAAACAAGAATATACCCGGTAATATTGCCGAGAAGAAGAAATTTCTTCATATCAAGTATTTGAACCCTATTAATATACAGGGTGATTCATTAATATTGCACGAAAATGATATGCCGGTTGGCATTTCATTTTCGTGCAAGGTCGTGGAGGTATACAACCTCAAAGTCGTGGAGGTATACAACCCTGGCCTGCGCGATCTCCCGATCTAAATCCAATAGACTTTTTCCTCTGGGGCCACCTCAAGCAATTAGTTTATACCACCCCCATCGAAAATGTTGAAGAATTAAGAAATCGTATTATTGCAAATTGCGATATTATTCGAAACACGCCAGGGATCTTTGAACGTGTTCGCCAGTCAATGCGTCGCAGGACAGACGCATGCATTGCAGTTGGAGGAACTCATTTTGAACAACTCTTATAGCGTACGTTTCTTAGTCCATAGCTTTTCATTACCTTCATCAATTTACTAATGTTTATTCTAAGAATTTAATTAATGTACCTAAGTTTAATTAAAACTATTTTTCAACAGGTAGTACAGTTAATGTCATGTCAAAATTCCAAATTACCGTATTTACTATTCTTCACCCTGTAAATCGATAAGTAGGCATTTTATTATGTTTATTCAAGTTTTTTCAAACGTTTGCATTAAACTAATTTTTTTATCGAAAACGGAGGGAGATACGAAAAACACCCAAGAGTTGAAACAATTCCATCTTTAGTTGCGTCATCCAAAAAATGTACAGGAGGTTCAAAAAATCTACTAGGTGCTATTTTTTGTACAAAAAACCTAACCCGCTTACCCCGTGGGCACGTCCCTGGAATAACAAATCAACTGTCATATGTCAAAAAGATACATCATTAAGATATCCAGAAATGGTGTGAATGACATTGCAAACAGCAAAGGCATTTCTTAGATATTAATAAAAAATCGATTTTTTAAGAAAATTTGAACACCCTGTATCTCGGAAACGAAGCACTTTCGGACATATGTTTATAGGAACTTTTCGTCATAATTTAACCCAAAAAAACCGGCATTTCATTTTCGTGCAATATTAATGAATCACCCTGTATATGCATTAGGACTTAAATTCTATTAATATACATACAAAATATTTTTAGTTAGTAATCAAAGATCCAAAAGAAGCTAACCATTCTGCTTTACTTAAAGCCTTGAAATCAGCCAACCTCAAATATTCATTTAAGTTCTTCATATTTCCAGTGTCACCTCTAAGAAGAGATGATTTACACGCTATCAATCTATTTATTTAGCTAGAACTTTTCATTTATATATTGATTACTAAGCAAAAGTATAAATATATTAAGTTATTACTCGAATTAAATCAGCTTTTAAGTTTTTATAGTGTTTTACTTCTGAATAAGTTAACTTGAAAATATATATAAACGGCTGTCAACAATAAATTGACTATCCCATTTATATTAAGAAAATTAAGGCAATTTTCTAGTAAACTGGAAATGATAAAAAAATTTTAAATAATAATACAAATTTGGTACTTTGTACGTGTCTGAATCGTTAAGCATATCTACATACCAAATTTGATTTCCTTTTTTAATAAGCAAAGAAGTGTATTACTTTGGAAGTGTTATTAGTCAGACACATCCCAGTTTCGATAATAAAAAAGACAAGTATCTCAAATTTAACTTTGCCGAATTAATTCAATAAAACTTTCCCTTAGGAGTAGATGAAGTAATTTCGTCATACTTCGAAAATCTTTCTAATACCTATCTTCGCTTTATTTTTCTAGCAATAGGGTTTCACCAATTAGTAATAATGACGACTAAACCTGCTCATTTTGTACTAACAATGCATCAAAACCTTGAGAAGATGCATCTATGGGGTGTTACAGAATAAGGTGCTAATCCCTAAAGGTGTCAATCCTTAGGTGATTTTAAGAAGAAAAGTTTGACTAAAGCTATGTGTTAAACACCTTAACTTTTGAGCTACAGGGTGTTAAAATTTTCAGAAAAAAATTATTTCTTTATCATAGCTTTATTAACTTCCTATATATGTTTATGAAATTTAGCACACACACATCTGACGAAGACGAAGAGAAAATATTATGTGTATACTGCTTTTCCGTTAAATAAAAACTATTTTGATAATCTCCATTCGATTTAGGGCAAATTTGATTTCTTGACTTATTTGAACTTCTTTTCTTAAAATCACTTAGGATTGACACCCTTAAGGATCAGCATCTTATTCTGTAACACCCTATATATAAAGGAAAAAAAATTGTAGGGTTGACCGGATCTTATGCAGGTAAAAAAAGACTAAATTGGGCCACAAGTTGCAAACTAGAGACTTTCTAAAACATTGATCAATTTATATAGACATGGTAGATGTGTTTTAACAAAAAATCCATCCACATTTCGCAAAAATACTAAATATAGTATATAAAAAAATTGTTGGTAGTAGAAATACAAACCAATAGTATCATTTCTTTCTTAATCTAGTATCTGTGCTATAAATTACTGATATAATTTAGCTATTGTCAATTACATGATTCTGGAAAAATATTTCTAAGTTTCTTTCGTATTTTAAGTTAAAATTTTCACAAAATAGTATAAAAAGTGTCTAAGCATAATAAAGATTATCTAGACATTGGCACTAAACAGCAAACCCTACGGTAAAAGTACGACGAGTAGCGCCAGTCTTACGAAGGTGCCTGTGGATATTTAAGTTCTGCAAGTTATAATGTTCCAAAAAGATGTGCCTTGAGATTCCATAGACTTGCATTTCTCCATAAAAAGGAGTCCGGATATAGCGATGTTCTAGGCGTCTGCAGATTCACTCGTTATTCATGAGTCGCATCTGCTTGATGAGTAGGTCTTGCGTGTATACAAATACAAATACAAATCGTTTATTTGTCAAAATAAGAAGAAAAAAATAATACATTTTATGACAAAAAGGACAGTTCATCGATTATAAAAAAACCGCTTCACATGCTCCTTATATTAAGGAAAGCATATGTGAACTATTCTATACATAACAAACAAAACAGCTAAATATTTCTAAATAATTCCATATAAAAAAAATTAGTATTTCAATCATTAGTATTTAGTCTATGAAAGAATTTAAAACGACTACAAAAAAATATAATGTTATGAAAAAAAAAAACAAAAAATTAGCAATTGGGGAGGCAGAAGCGAGGGGCGACAGTAAGGGCAGCCTGTAATTAAGCGAGAAAAAAAAATTTATTATAATATAATATAATATAACGCTGAAGTCAGTATGTTTTATTATTAATGACATGTTTGATTTCCTAAGCTTGAGAACTTTGTTCATAGACTAACTATGAACTGTGTATAGGTGGAACGATATAAGCTAGTCCGGAAGATCATTTAGTGTGATAGTATCGATAAAACATCATCATCTCTGGATCTCTTAGAAAACGTGTGGCTCTCTTCTGGATGAAAGCAAATAGCTAAAAAGTGTGCTTGAGTGCAGAGCTGTATATGTGAAAGCAATACTTAAGATATTAACGAATTTGAGCCTTGTAAAGCGTTAAAAGCTTTTTGTATAAGCTGCGTTAAACCGTCACTAATTCCAAAGTTCTGCTTCTGTTAGAATACGTCAACCAGTTGATATTGTGAAGGTGACTGTCTCCTGAACACATTCTGCACTTGGATGATTTGCTTGCAGATCATCGATTTTATCAGCAAGGTAAGAGCCTTTTTGTAGTGTGTACCGCTTGGTGGCCTCTAGAGCAAGCAGAAACACTTTGTGGATCGTTCGGTTGTTATTTTGAACCACATGATATCGAATCCTGGGGGTTCCAGACCTTTTTCCCACTGGTAAGATATGTCGTTTTTAATAAAAATGACAAGTCCGTACCTAAATCGGGTGTGGAGATCATATTAATGACACAAACATATGAACTTTGGTTGTTTCCGAGTAGTTCACTTTCGTCTCTGAGACTGAGACGACCTGAGCTTAAATGTGAGATCTATTTGTTTGCAGATGTTTATGTTGGTGTTTATTAACAGTGTGTCCAAGATAAGGATATCTATTCTATGTTTCGAGTAGTTCCGGAGATATGCCTAAAAAACCGAAATTTGCCGATTACATTTTAATTTTTTTCTGATGCTATTTAAAGAGATACGGAAAAGCAAAAGAGACTTTCTCATGGCCATCTTCAATGCTCTACTTCATTACTCCAGTATTGTATCAAATTTCCTTGACAATAGATTTGGATGGTATTGAATCGGAACTTAGAGGTCCTGTCAGGTGGTCAGCTCGATTACCTGACTTAACATCGCTTAATTTTTTTCTTGTGACGATATTTAAAGCGATAAGTTTACTTAAGATTTAAGAGTTAAGATTTAAAAAACAAAATTTACGTGCTTGTAGAGCAAATTTCGGAAGAAGCAATAAAAATTGCATGTACTGATAAATATGGATATTTGCCGAGCATTAAATTAAACACATTTACTGGTTTAATTATTATACAATCAACAAAATAAAAAAACACACAAAAGAGATTTTCCTTTTTTTTTACAAAAACGTGAGTCCTAATTACTAGCAAAATTCAAAACCAAAAAACGTGAAGTTATGCTCTTATTTATCAAAAGTCAATTGTCAGTTTTTGGGCTATGCTACATTGGTTGCACGCTGTATATTTAAAGTAAGTACACACTCAACGATTTACTAAAGGTAAGTATATACTAACTTATTCTAACATGTACCACTGGCAAACCAGGATACTTTTTCATGGCCATTTTGTAAGCTCAACAAAACAGCATTGAGAGATTTTCCGTACGACGTTTCGTTTCGGAGGAACCATCATCAAAAATTTTTGTTTTCTGTATTAAATAGCATATTTAATTACGAATCGAACGATATATGACATAATATGATTCTGCAACATTTAAATTTGGAAAAACGGTTTCATTAAGTTCCAAATGTTTTGGTGTAGTAGGTGGTGAAATGATGGCGCTGAGTATGCTGTAGTAGAGTATACAAAACCCGGCTGTAAACATAATTTTTGCAATACCCCCAGAGGAAAAAAATCAAGCGGAGTTATGTCCGGCGAGCGAGGGGGCCACGGAACTGTTTAATGTGTATCTATCTATTTTCCCGAGAATCTGTTGGATGATTACTCCAAGAGTAGGTACAAAGAGTGTACCATCCTGCTGAAACCAACAATTTCTAACGTTAGCAAGCGGTAAGGCCTCCAAGGATTCTTCCAAATCACATTCCAATAAGCCGTAATGTTTCGAGGTAAGGGAATTGTAAAAAAAGAGGCCTCTTAATCGGTTTCAAAAACCCAGCTCACATATTAAAATGAAAGCAATGCTGATGTCTAGCCAATATTGGATATTTTTCGGTTAAAAATTCCAATATTTAACCATACTCTCTCCGACCAGATTATCCTATGTTTCATCTTTCTAATACTTCCTGGTTTACTGTTCAAACAATGGTATTTGTCTTTTAGCGTCACTAGGTCTGAGGTCTTGACAGATTCTGAATTTAAATAGGTAAAGTTGTCAAAATGAAATGGGCAGTAGATTTTGGTAGATATTTCCGAATTTTCAGTTAGAGCTAATACTATATTATTCTCGTAAAATTCTTGCAAAGTTTGTTTCTTGACAGTACTGGTTTCTTGAAAGCACTATACTGCTTAAGATTTGAAAATGTTTGTACTGGTATGTTTCTTTTTTGGATAGTTATTTAAATAAATACGACCAGCTTCAACGGCGTTACTGTAGCATTGGATTTTGTAATAGAAAAAAAACTGTAGCAAGAATACTTAAAAAACAAAGTTTAAAAACAACGATAATATGTCAATAAAATTATTTTGACATTTTCTCACTTTTATTTACTACACCAAAAAAATTTGGAATTTAATAAAAACCCATTTTTTTAGTATTGAAGAATTATATTCTGTCGTATAATATTGTATTGATAACAAAATAAGCTATTCAATCCAGGGTATATTTTTTTTTACAGGCATATAAAGAAAAAAACTGTTGATGGATTTTTCCGAAACGAAACGTCGTAGGGAAAATCTTTCAACGCTAACTTGTCTTTTTAAATATCCCCATAAAAAAAGTCTAGCGGGGTTAAGTCGGGTGATTGGGCTGTCCACCGGACAGAACCTCTATTTCTGATCCAATACCTTCCAAATCTATTGTCAAGGAAATTTGATCGGAATAATGAAGTGGAGCAAATTGATGATAGTAATGAGAAAGTCTCTTTTATTTTCCGTATCTCTTTGAATAACGTTAGAAAAAAATAAAAAGAGAAATCTGCAAATTTCGGTCTTTTAGGCCTATTTCCGGAACAACTCGAAATTTTAAAACTTTCTAAACGACATATTGTTAACCTTGAAAATACTCAACTTTTCTCTAATTTAACTATCTTCGTATCTCTTTTATTTTTATTGATCCCCATGATATATATTTCAACAAGTAAGTATATTCAATTCAAACGTATATTTGAATATACTTTTAATAAGCTTTAATAGATTTTAATTAATAAATAATTTCAAAATTAATACAGAACTGTAAAAACTCAATTTTTTTTCAATTTCATTTAATCATTAAAAAGCAACGAACCGAATAATTATTTTACAAGTATTAAGAGTGCCGCTAGGGATAATATTATTATAATTTTTACACAAAGGTCCCTGATCGATCAACGGTGTTATGCCGCTGCTGTTATAATGAATGACCGATTAAATGATTAGCTTCTCCGGTTTTCTAATGGATGTCGGTCAGGAAAGCAATTATTAACCTTTAAAAGGGGACCACTTCTAAAACGAACATTGTCCTTGTATCAATTAGTTAGGCGTGTTTATTAATTAATGTTTGCGTCTAATACTTGTCGGAAATCTTACAAAAAAATTTTAAATGTAAATATCTTGCCAAAAATTATTAGTAAAACATGATTTAATTTAAATGCTAATATGTTAGATTGTTAAAATAATGGTTCATGCTTTATATTGTGATTAAGGAAAGTAGTGCGATTAATGTAATAGTATATGATCAAGCAACCGCATTCTCGCATGACATGCTTTAAATTTAAGTTTGTATTATGTTACGCGAATATTTTTGACGTTCGCCATAAGTATGAAAAAAAGTGAAAAATGCAATTTTTAAAATTAGAAATGCAAAAAATTAAATTACGTAGACCCTCACAATTATTTTTAACTTTTCTGTTAAGTCTGATGATGCTCTGAAGAGCGAAATACGTGTCACTACTTTACTTATAATTAATTTATAAAATTATGTGTTGTTCTTTTTTAATATGGTTATATTAAAGGTCTCTTTGTAAATATGGACGACTTTTTTCAGTTCATTATCTAAGTTGTGTTGAATAAAATAAAATTCTAGTTTTCCAAAATATATGCCCTAGATTGATATTTAGCTTGAATGGGCGAAGTTTATGAGCTTGCTATATCAAATTCCGAAGGAACTTAGTGCCTTATATTTATTAAAATTTAACTATAAATTAAAGGATTTTTTTAATTAATAAAAATATCACATTCTTTAAGTGTTCTCCATAATCTATTACCATGACTCTTCAGTAAATTGTCACATTAATAGGCTTTGCTGATATTAGGTTTAGCTTCTTCTTTTGTTTGTGCTTGTTGTTATTTAAAGAATTTTAAGTTTACTAATAATTTTTTTTAAATACTGTTTACTGTTCACAACACTGTATTTTTAGGCATAATTATGTTTTCGGCTTAGTATATTAGTTTCTTTTTATTGGAAGATACTTTTGAACATAATTATGATTAAGTAGAATAGCAGGATTCATTACACTTTGTAATAAATTTATCAGGTGTTATTTTTTTATAATGGCGAGATTTATTTTATTAATTATTAACATAAAATAATTCTTATAATTTGCAAAATGGCTTTAAGATATACGGCGCAAAAACTCCTAATGATTAGAAAATATAAAATTGATAATGGCCTTCCATAACAGCGTTGAAAAATGATATTAAAATTACCCTTAATCGAAGGTTGATTGTTTTCAAGACGCTGTTCTTAAAGGCGTTTATTTCATCTCATTGGCCTTTTTTATCAACGGCGATTTTAGTATACACCGCACATTACACTGTATAACATGTATATACTAAATCAAATAAAATGTACTAAATTTAATAATACTAAATACATATAGTACTGTATGAAAATCAGGGCAGTGAAATTAAAAGGTATTAAATCAATTATTATTTAAGCAAATTACATTATAAATTGCCAAGAAAAAACTTAAATCACTTGACAGTAACTAATAAATTAGAGAGCCATTAAATAATATAAATTAACCAATGACTAGTCCCAAAATTTAAATATGAAAAACAAATCAGAAATCTAACATTGCTTACACATTCCTTTGATCTTTTTTGACTTGGTAACCCATTGTACAGATTCAAGGACATCAAAGTCCAATCAATAACATCATGAAGAAACAATAAATTCTGATAAAGTTAAAATTTTTGATAGGAAATGGGAACAGCACCTGAGATATATGGTTCGGGATGGTCTCGGGATGACCCTTAAGACTTAATACCTGGCTTAAGATCTGGTTTAAGACCCTCTATAAAATCTGGTCAAGACCCTAAAATTGACATGTAAAACTTCAAAAATGGCGGCCTTAAAAACCATGAGGAAACGTTTTACAAAGAATAGGAATCAAGCTTACCACAGGATGTTGGAGGGCCTTTTCTAAAGTGTATTAAAGTAATTCTTCACATTACAAGTAGTTATCTTACCACGTTTCTGTGATACATGCCATCCACATCTGAAAAAGTTGATGACACATGCCATTTTAAATTGGTAAAACAACTCTTTGACGTGATTGGATATCCTCTACTATATTTAATTAACACTTCAATAGTCACTGGGAAGGTACCTTATGACCTAAAAACTAGCGTTGTAATTTCAATCCCCAAAGTGAATAAACCAACTGTTCCTTCGGAGGTTAGACCTGTAAATCTTTTACCAACTGTAGATAAAATCTTAGAGACTATAATTTATATTATATTTATAAGTCAGCATTTCTGCGAATCTGCAATCCAGTATGTATGTACAAATTGGAGAGAGAAAATGAACAATGGTGAAATAGTTCTTGGTGTATTCGTAGATCTTAAGCGTGCGTTCGAAACCATTGATCATAGAATTCTTTTAAAGAAAATGAGGCTTTATGGTATTGATGATTATGCTCTAAGTTGGATTGATAATTATCTAAAGGACAGGTTTCAAAGGATAAAAATAGGACATAGGGTATCTCAAAAAAAGGAAAGGGTACTGGGTGTACCCCAAGGAAGTGTTTTGGGGCCCTTATTGTTTATTCTTTATATAAATGACCTGAATAGGATATTAAATAGATGTTTTATACACTTATTTGCAGACGATACCCTCATATCCGTCTCTGGAAAAGATTATTTAGAAATTGTAAATATATTAAATAGTGAGCTTAATGTGTTGTATGATTGGTTATGTAAAAATAGATTAAAACTGAATTCTTTAAAGACTAAATGTATGGTAGTAGGATCAGTAACAAAATGTAAATATTTTTTTGATTTAGGATTGTCTTAGTTCATAAATGGTTCACCTATAGAGTTTGTAACTGAAATTAAATATTTAGGTGTAATCCTTGATCGGCAATTAAATTTTTCAAGTCATGTAAATTATTTATGTAAGAAAATAGGAAAAAAAAGTAGGGTTTTTTAATAGAATATCGTATGTTGTTTCTAAATGGTCAAAAATGTTAATTTACAAAACTATAATTTTACCTCACTTCACGTATTGTAGTTCATTATTGATTTCTTGCAACAAAGAAGAGATACAAAAATTACAAATACAGCAAAATAAAATAATGCGTGTATTATTGAATTGTAGCAAATATGTGCCGACTAAAGACATGTTAAATTCTTTAAATTGGTTAAATGTTGAGCAAAACATAAAAAAGGCAAATCTTTCTATCGTATATAAAATTGAAAATAACTTATTGCCAGGGTATCTCAACGTTTATTTAAAAAGAAGAATACAATTCCATAACTATAATATTAGATCTAAGCAAAACTTTAACATTAGGCAGGTAACGACATCCGCGTTATAGGTAGAAAAGTTTATAAAGAACCGGCTGCTCAATATGCGCACAAACCCATTTTTCAACACAAAATCGATAGAAAATCCGGTGGCAGAGAGAAAAGACGACCGCAATATATTTTCTCTCGCTTCTTATTAAAGAAACCGCAAGAACAAAGCAGCCGCCGTACTTCGTTTCTTTGTACCTGCCGGGGATTTAAAGCCTTTGACGTAGCCTGAAGGCCTACTCAGTGTCGTCTCGTACGGGAAGTGAGTTAATCGTGTTATAAGGCATTTAAAATCTGTTGTGTGTTTTTTTTTACAGTATAATAGTGAAATAGACTATAGTTTTTTTAGTTAGACTATCCGATTTTTATTGTAAAAGGTAAGTAAAATTGGTTTAAATTATTCAATTGTCTAATAATTAAAAAAAATAAATGAAAATTAATTACTGTTAAAAATTATATTATTTAAAATATACTTTCATTTTAAGTAACAAAATAATAGGTATTTAACTTGTAGGTATATATGTACAGCCTAGAGTGTGCATGTGTATATTAATTTTTTTACTTTCTAATTTTTTTTTAGATGTCACCTAAGAAAGTAGGCAAACAGGGACAAATAATTCACAGCCAAGGGAGAGAGATTATTTCAGTTAATTCCAAATTTACTACCTAATTCCGTCCTAGTATTAGACAATGCAGCTTATCACAATGTGCCTGTAGTCAAGAATGTTACATCTGGAAGTAAAAAGCAGGAAATAGTTGACTGGCTCAAGGAACGTAATTTTACATTTGATGCAAAACTCACCAAGACAGAGTTATATGAAATAGTGTCTGAAAATAAAAAAAGTATCCTGTAAAAACCAAGTTGGATGACCTAATGGAAAAGCATGGACATATTGTATTACGCTTGCCTCCATATACCACCCAGAGCTTAATCCGATAGAAAAAATTTGGGCAACTGTTACGAATTGGGTAGCAAACAGAAATTCCACATTTAAATTGGCGGATGTCGAAACTTTGACAAGGCAGAAATTTGCGGAAATTTCGAATGATGAGTGGATAAATATTTGCAACCATATAGACAACATAGAAAAACAATATTTCAAAAGTCATCACCTTTCTGATGAAGCATTGGATTCTTTAAAATTTACAGTAAATACAGGCTCATCTGATGAAGAGATCGAATGGTCTTCATCGGATGAATCTGATTTAGGTTGTAATACACTATCTGATAGTGAATAAAAATATATAATATGTAAAATAATGAAATAAAACTTTAAGCTTATACCAATTTGTTTCTTTACACAAGTCGTTTAAAATACCTAATCCTTAAAAAAAAATGCGAATAAAGAATAATTTTCAGCTTAAACTCTAGTACAAATAAATATTAATAATTTCAACAAGTGTGCCGCCTCCACTGTCTTCAGACCTCGACATAGTCATCTGACCCGATCGATAGAATAACGAGATGCGCGGATTTTGCCGCCTGTTGATGTCACCGGTTCTTTATAAACTTTTCTAACTATACAAAAAACTTTGTTTTACGAGGAACTGTGCATGTTTAATAAGTTGCCTGAGGAGGTAAAGAATGCACCAAGTGTACATATGTTTAATAGGGGACTATTTGTTTATTTACGCAATCAAAATTGATTTTTTGTTTTCTGTTAAGTAGATATAAGTAGCCAAGTGCTAAATAAAAAGATTATTTATTTTATTATTATTATTATTACCCACATCTGAAGAAGTGGATGGTATTTGTTCTTGAGCTGTGCCGTAGAGGTCATGCAGATCTGAAGAAGACACAATATGTCGTCGACAGAAGTATCCTTTAGGTGTAGCCGAAGAAGTGATGATGTAACGCTGAAGAAGTAGTAAGAAGAAGAAGTTATGACTAATTGCCAAAGAAGTAATTATCTAAAGAAGTCATCAGCGTGTCTCATCAATTTCTTCAGATGTGGATGGCGTTCCGTAGCCGAAGAAGTTATGACGCAACGCCGAAGAAGTAATTAGTATAGGGTGTGGTCGGTGAGGGTGCCTGAGGCAACATATCACCTAACTTTTTATGAAAATTTTTTGCGGCCAGTTAATTGCCAAGGTTAAAAAAACCAATTTAGGTCTACCGCGCACCTACCAAAACGTCCGTACCGTTTTAGTATAATATTACAAACATATTTTACCGTCGAGTGCGAGCAAAGCGGTATCGGTAACCGAGACGACGACCTTGCTTAAATGTTAATTACTAATTTACATGTGAATAGTAATACTACTAATAGGCACATACTAATTTATTGATGAATACGTTTAATAAAGCACATTGTTGTAGAAATAAATATATTTTTATTTAACTTAAGTAAAAGAATTTAGATATTTAAAAAATATATTTTTAAGTTATATCTATAATTTTAAATAAAATAATAATAACAACAATTTTATTTAGTTTTATAAAAACCATTTCTTAAAAATTAAAACAAATCACTTTATTTGTTTTACATATTTTTTTCAGTGGACCCGAATCCTTTTTCTCCACGTTTTGTGTCGGACATGTTGTTGTTGTTGTTGACTTCTTGAAGCTCTGGATAGAAGATCCTTTCACATATTATTTGAGCTATCCTGTCGCCAGTTCCAACGTGAAAACCCTCATCCGAGTGATTGAACAGTAGGACCTTAATTTCACCTCGATAGTCCTCATCGATAACGCCAGCTAACAAAAAAAAAAAAAATTCATTATTACAATATAATTTTGTAAAAAAAAAAATAAAACTTACCGCCTACATCAATAAAGTGGTTTACAGCTAAACCAGACCTTGGAGCAATCCTGCTATAGCAGTTTTTCGGTAGCTCAAATTTAAGTCCAGTTGATATTAGAGCTTTTCCTCTAGCTGGTATTATTGTGTCATGATTACTTTTTAAATCACACCTCACGCATATACACCCGAAAAGGGTAGTAGACTGGCTGCTGGATATGATTTAAAAAGTAATCATCAATCTTCGGCGTTGCGTCATAACTTCTTCGGCTACGGAACGCCATCCACATCTGAAGAAATTGATGAGACACGCTGATAACTTCTTTGGCAATTAGTCATAACTTCTTCTTCTTACTACTTCTTCAACGTTACATCATCACTTCTTCGGCTACACCTAAAGGACACTTCTGTCGACGACATATTGTAGAATTTATTAGATTGTATTTATTGTAGAATTATCTTTAATAATCTTATCTAACCTTTTGTTTCTGCTCACGATACGCATATATACCCTTCACTCTAATATTCATAGGCAGGGCTGGCCGAGTGGTTAACGGTCTGATGTTTCGCCAGAAACAGAACTAGGAAGGTTTAGCAATACTACAGGCGACAAACAGACAGACAGGCAATGCTGGATCTATCCAACACGATAAGGCAAAAAATTGCCATTCACCGAAACACGTGTTGGACAGAAAAACTCCGAAAACTTACCCCGAGGGATAATTCCCTGTGGAAGTTTGCAAGAGGAATGCAAAAACAAAATATAAAAGTCCCGACAATTACACATAACGGACGGGATTATATAACAGATTTAGAGAAATCCGAAGTTTTCGCAGACTTTTTGGCGGAAATACATAGTCAGGTACCTGACACCAACAACGGACAAAGGCAAATCAGCAACACGGGCGCCACTTTTAGTGTACAGAAATTTCCAATCCCACCACATATTCTCTAAAACCTAATAACCTCTCCAGGAGAAATACGCAAATACCTTCGCCGGTTACCCAATAACAAAGCACCAGGTCCCGATGGCATTCCGTATCGCCTTCTGAAGTCCCTACCACGAAAACCACTTGTACAACTAATGTATATTATTAATGCAATAATAAGACTGCAACACTTTCCCATTAAGTGGAAAAGGGCTGTAGTTATACTATTTTCCAAACCCGGCAAAAATCCATCTCTGCCTAGCTCCTATCGCCCTATTTCCCTCTTAAACACCATGGGCAAACTGACTGAAAAGATTCTCCTGGACAGAATCAGCACTGTGGTTGAAGCCAGAAAGATACGCCCGAGGGAGCAGTTTGGTTTTAGGCCTCGACATAACACGACTCTGCTTACCACACGCATTGTCCAAGACATTTTTGATGGTTTTAATAAAAAGATGAACACCACTATGTTACTTCTAGATATCGAAAGGGCTTTTGATAAAGTGTGGCACCATGGCCTGATCTTCAAGCTCTTTGCCCTCCTTGATATTCCTTTGCACATTGTATCCCTAATCGCTTCTTATCTCCAAGATCGTACCTTTCAAGTTAAAATAGAAAACAGTCTTTCAACTCCCAAACACCTAAAAGCCGGCGTTCTCCAAGGTACGGTCCTATCCCCTCTTTTATATAATCTGTATACATCTGATATTCCCAAATTTCCAAGCAACAAAATAGCACTCTACGCTGACGATACAGCTATTTATTCCCAGTCCTTCTACGCCCAAGCTACCAAACAAACCCTCTCCTACCATTTATCAACACTTCTTTCCTACTACGCAAAATGGAAATTAACAGTGAATGCAACAAAAACTGAGCTCGTTACATTCACTAGAAAACACACCAACCACCGTATAATAACCCCGCTTGTTATTAAAAACACCCCCATAACCCCTTCCAAAAAGGCAAAGTATCCCCCATGTCTCCTCAGTACTGCAAAGGACTTTTGCAGCACAACAAAAACTTTACCCTTAATCTGTCCTAAATCACCCCTAAGCCCAGAAAATAAATTGCTAATCTATAAACAAGTAATCAGGCCTTGCTTAACGTATGGCGCTCCAGTCTGGAACATTATATCCGATACGCAAAAAAAGCGCCTTCAAATTTTTCAAAATAAAATTTTGAGGGGCGTCTTATCAGCGGACAGATACACGCGGATCCGCGATCTGCATGAGGGTAGTGGTGTGGAATATATCTCTGACTATATCAACGATATATCAGAAAAATTCTTCACCTTCTCCGTGCAGGGGTCGGAAATGACGCAAAATATCACAAACATTAGATTTAATAATCAGGAAATCATAACACATGGGCCAATTTATAAAAGATTACCAATTTATTACCGGGTTCCTTGACCTGGGCAATATTCCTAGATACACTCCTCATGCAATATCCCACTCACAATTCTAAACCCACAGAAACTACATAAACACACAACCATCTAAATAGACCTCACGATATATCGTACCACACTTGCTACTGGCTCTATTGTACTGCTGCATTAGACTACAGTAGAACATCTTACTTTTGAAAGGCTTTGGGCATAACCTTTTTTCCTACGAGGTACCTGATTTTAATTTAAATAAGGTTTTTCGTGCCAGTTTTCCTCAAAAAACATCACGCATTCTGATAACAACCCGCGGCTTACTTGCGTCTCAGTGCTAAGAGCATCGCGCTTACCACCAATGGAAGCTCCCTCATAAATCTTTTTAGATAGGCGGTGGGATACAGTATCGGCACTGGTTGAATGCTACTTTTCTATTGTTAAGGCCATAACAACGGTCCCCCTTCCCAGGGGTTTTTTCTTAATAACACGCCTGCCTGCGTGCAGGATATTTAAGAATTCTGTTCTATTTAAGTAGTAACGAATAAGTAGTATAATTAAGTTCGAAATGTAATTTATAGGAATTAAATAAAATGTTTGGAAAAAAAAATGTCTGATGTTTCACCGAGATCGACTTTAGAGCATGGCTTCAAATCCTACACCTGTCACGTTTTTCCCTTTTTTATATTTTTTGTTGAATTTTTGTGCCGTGTTATTGTTTTTTATTACAAAATATGTGGGTATTCTCATATTTAAATTATATTTGTCAGTACTTAGCAGGTCACCTAGCTATAAGGTAATTTTATCTAATTTTTAATATTTGATTTTTTTTTAGTGTAAGGTTTTATTGTAGTTACGTGTGTTTTTCTGTTTATTGTAGGTCTGATGATGCTTCATTAGCGAAACATGTCACCTGAATAATTAAAAAGACATTTTGAGACTGAAACTTGGAGTTTTCATTTTTTTCTCTAGTTACGTAGGTCTCTTTGAGATAATGGACGAGTTCTTTCAAGACGACATATTGTGTCTTCTTCAGATCTGCATGACCTCTACGGCACAGCTCAAGAACAAATACCATCCACTTCTTCGGATGTGGATGGCATGTGTCATCAACTTCTTCAGATGTGGATGGCATGTATCACAGAAACGTGGTAAGATAACTACTATTACATGGCTAATATTGTCGTGGGGTAACCATGAGGTCAAACCTCAACCTCGAGAAATCGAATTTGTTAAACTGAAGACCATCCAATTTGGAAAGAAAGGCAAAATGCAATTTCTGGGTATCTCTTCGATGGATAATCCCACGCAGGCTCAGTTTTACAAGAATTGACCATACAACTTTGTCTTGCTTAGATTTAAGTTGCAGTGAGTACGACAATCAATCTAAACAGTCTAATCCCAAAAGGCAAAGTATTCAAATTACAGGAAAAACAATGGCAACAACAGCTCGGTATCGAGAATGCCAATACGTAAAAAGTTGATCCTTGAGCATGGCGTACGTCACTAATGACAAAGACACATAGATAGAAAAATCACGTTAGTCAGAAAAAGAGAGAAAAACAACCTGATTCCAGTAAATTGCTTAAAATTCAAAGCGAAGAACAGCTAATGCCATCTAGGAGTTCTTATTTTTTTACAAGGTCATTAACAGACTTTACACTAGATGTCGCGATCAGTACATTTTCATATAATATTAAATAATTACACTATAAAATAAATAAAAAAATATAAAAACACTACAATTTAATCAAATTTGTTGTCATAAAATTATTTAACTGTTATGGTGGGCCAAATAATTTGTATAAATTTTGGAATATGTTTATTTAATATTTCCTGTAATAACAAAAATCGTAATGAAGTTTAGAAATTATTTAAATCCATTTTGAATTAGTATTTTAATATTAAAAATCAAAGGTATTTCACATTAAACATGTAATAAAATACCAAACCGGAATTTAGTTAAATGTCACAATTGCACCTTATTTTAAGTGCTTTTGTCTGCGCGAACCCGGAAAACTCCCCTGCCAGACCAGGGAAAACCCTCGTGAAAAAGCAGAGTCTCGGTTAACTTGGCAAATACAATTCCTTCGTTACGGTAAGCAGCTCACGCCCAATTTGAATACGATTATTTTTTCTGTCTGCCGTAAGCTTATGCTCTTTTCAAAGGTTAGATTGTGCTTTAGTGGTTTCAGTACAGGATAGATAGAAGAATACTGGTCACATCTTAATAATTATTGTTAGGTACATTAAAAACTATTTAATTTCACTTTATAATGTAAAATGCCGATTTAATTAGATTAACGGGAATTAAATATTACTATTTTGGACTATTATCTGAAATAAATCACTCCTTATACAGGATTTTTAAAGTTAAGTCGGCACTATTGCTAACTTGACTAGTTGACAGTTATATTTAGTATATTTAGTAAATTGAAAATAAATATTTCTATTAGTTGTGAGTGTGTAAATAAATCAGTTAATTATGTTTGTAGATTCGGTGTTTTAATTCAATCCTAACGAACGGTAAACATACTACAAAATTATCCGTCAATAATGACATAACGTAAGATATATTTTAAATTCTGATCTGTATAGCTGCACGTGCAAATTAGCATGAAAAGTCAAAATATTAGTTTGGCACCCATTTTTGGAAGTGGATTAATATTATATTGAATTATTGTAAAAATCATTTTTTAAGGAAGAATGCCTAAAACATTGCCTGTCCTAGAACTTCCCCAAATTTTTTCTCGTTAAATAAAATCTACCAACTATTCGCTATTATTATAAATATTTATTAATTCTTTTAGACTACTATAAGTCAATCAATAAGTTCCCACTAACCAAACATTTTTAAACAAAATATTATATTCAAATAGTCTTTTATTATCCTGCAAACAAAACGGACCAAAATAATGCCACCCTAATGTCCTACACAAAATGCTGAGGTTTAAATCGCAGATATCAAGCTGGCGGTTTAGTTCGCCTCATATGAAAGAAGTAGTTAGGGAAAGTAGCCCATAAAGTAAATAAGATGGCTATTTATTTTTCTATATGGAATAGAAATGTTATGTTAACGTAATATGATTATGAATTTATAAAAGTTGTAAAATACAAGAAATAAATAATAAATCTTTACCATTTACCTTACAAACTAGGCAGCCAGTTTCTTTCTACTGTTCTACACATCGCACGAATTATAGGCACATTTGTTTTTTAGCAAGAACTTTTGGATTGACATTCTCATGGAATAAATGGACTGCTTTGGGACTCGGACAGGCTTCAGGAGAGGTTTAAATTATTTAATTTCCTTAACTACTTTACTTCATTACCAATTTATATATGAAGTTCTATAATATTGTGATACTTATGTTTCCTTGTAAAGATTTAGTAACATGGGTTAGGTTTAGTGTATCTTGTATTATAGTTTTACTTCTCTATACAATTCTTTTTGCAATATTGAATTAGGCTTGTTTGATAAATAAATAATGTTTAACAGGAGATTTTCAAGTTCAAAACTTTCTTGCTTCGAGCACACCTTGCTCCGTATCATTGACACATTAAATAACAAAAATGCTTTGTATACGAATAGGGAACTGGATGTATTAAATTTATGTATCCTGTAAGGTGAATAGTCAGGTGCTGGCACGACATCATTTGTTCAGATTAATTACAACGATAATTTCCCGAAAAGCAATTAACTAGGAAAGATTATAACATGACAGTTAAAGTGTCGGTGCGGCGGGCGAGGATCACAAGTTACGCGCGGATTTACACTGGGGAATAGCGGGATTAAAAGATATTACTTGCCTCGTTAAGTTCTCGGCTATATTTAATTAGAAATTAATAAGAGATTTTGTTATTTCTTGGATATTTGCTTTATTAATCTTAATATCATCGTAAGTTTTTGGTTGATTGAATGATTTCTGATTAAGGTTAGGAATTGCCCTATTGGCTTTCCAGTAGATTTATGAAAGTAATATATTTTTTAATTTCCAAGGTTTATTGTCTCCTAATGTATGATTTTCTACAAACTATTTCCATATGATGCATTTCTGGTGAAAAAGATGGTCGCTAATACTTCTAATATGCCATAGATGCCATTTCAAATTTGTTAGAAGCGGTTTTAGGAATAAAAATTAAAATTTTTTTTTGCTTTGAAGTTGATATTTTTACGCTTAGAATAACATGCATACGTATATCTATTTCTACTTTTAATTTTTATTCTAAAATCTAACATCAATAAGTTAAATTAACATTATTTTATTTGTTGATATAAATTTGACAACAGAGAATCAATAAATATGTTTGCAAACAAAACACCCCCCCTTGTCGCTGAACGCATGTTGGACTCAAAGTTGTTGTTTACTATTTCTAGCCTTTCAATGTTCTAAGAAGTTCTCAAAGTTTCTTATGTTGGCGTCATGTTTGATTCATTTGTCGACTTCATATTATACAGGGTGATTCAAAAGTAAGCGGCATCCTTTTAGGGGCGTAATCCTTGTATGAAAATAAGGCAAAAAGTTCATATTAATATGGGTCCGAAATTACTTCCTAAGGGAGCTACGCCCCTTTGAATAGGACCCCTTGAAGACAAATTTTTCTCTATAACTTTAAAACCCTTTAGAATTAAATTTTGAAAATTGGTGTACTGCATAAACATTTTGTTGTGAATAAAATTCTAAATTCAAATTTTTTAAATTTTATTCAGGTGCGTCACATGCGGGGATTGGTAAGGGTAAAAACATCCCTTTTTCTTTTACTCTTTAGATTATTTTGATTTTGTTTGAAAATTATAAAATTTTAGAGTCTTATACGTAAAAAAGGTACTCTTAGTTCATTTCGATAGAGCGTACCATTTACGAGAAAAGCGACTTTGAAAATGTTCTGATTGCGTATGTTTATTGATGAAAATTAATTCGCATTACGATCGACAAAAAAGACACTTTTTACTCACATTTTATTTAACAATTTATAGAAAATGTTCAAAATTATTACCATTCGCGTTACGGCAAGCTCTTAATCTTTTTATTAGATTATGGTGTACACGTGGTAGAATTCTTGGATTGTTTTTAATTGTCTGAAATCCTCCCTCTATTCTTTGCCTGAGAACATCAATATTGGGTATAGGGCGGGAATAAACTGGTTGTTTTAGGTGTCCCCATAAATAAAAATCATGGGGGTTTAGGTCAGGAGACCGTGGTGGTCATGGCACTGGACCCCCACGACCTATCCAGCGGTTTTGATAGGCATTATTTAAATGTTCTCTAGCGAGAATGCTAAAATGTGGGGGAACACCATCGTGCATAAACCACATTTGTGCTCGTAATTGAAGTGGTAGATTTTCTAATATTTGTGGTAATTCATTCTGTAAAAAAATTGCGGCATAAATACAGGTCCTTTTAAATGCCCATCGATTATTCCGGCCCACACATTTAAACTAAACTGCTGCTGATGTGCCTTCTGTACCGTAGCATGGGGATTCTCATTCGTTCATAGGTGGTTGTTGTGGAAATTGAAAATTCCGTTTCTTGTGAAACCGGCTTCGTCAGTAAATAAAATTTTCTTCTCAATATTTTCAAAAGCAACGCGGTTTTCTTCTAGCCAATTACAGAAGTGTATACACGAGGAAGGAAATCTCGCTCTTCCAAAGCCTGAACCCGTTGAATATGATAAGGGTAGAGTAACATATCGTGCAAAATTCTCCATACGGTTGACTGAGAGGACCCTTCTTGATTTGCGATGATGCGAGTGCTCAAAGATGGATCTTCTTCAACGATCTAGCACGCGTTCTTCTAATGCTAGGGTTCTGGCATTTCTTGGTCGCCCAACAACTTCCTGTCTTTCAAATGTTCCTTAAGCAAAATTTAAGTAGATATTATGCGATATTACTCACATTTTTGAATTTACCTGTTTCCCTTAAATTACGATCTACTCTTGCGAAAACCGTACGGTGTGGCACTCGTCGATTAGGAAATGCCTCATGATACAATCGTCTTGCTTCAACACAATTACCAAATGCTCTTCCAAACATAATGTGAATATCAGCTTGTTCTTGACACGTAAAATCCATGTTTGCTTTTTAAACTTAGAAACACAAAGTACCAAACTCAACAAAGGCAATGCCCTTCTTATTAATAATAAATAGTAATTTGTAAAACACTCTATGAAACTAATTTTACTTTGACAAAGTAAATTGCATTTTACAATGACATTTATCAGTCATTTAAATGCCAAAAACCAAAAAACAACCGCCAACTTCGTTTTAAATGCGCATCCAGTAATTTTATTATGTATTAAACATACGCAATCAGAACATTTTCAAAGTCGCTTTTCTCGTAAATGGTACGCTCTATCGAAATGAACTAAGAGTACCTTTTTTACGTATAAGACTCTAAAATTTTATAATTTTCAAACAAAATCACAATAACCTAAAGAGTAAAAGAAAAAGGGATGTTTTTACCCTTACCAATCCCCGCATGTGACGCACCTGAATAAAATTTAAAAAATTTTAATTTAGAATCTTATTCACAACGAAATGTTTATGCAGTACACCAATTTTCAAAATTTAATTCTAAAGGGTTTTAAAGTTATAGAGAAAAAATTGTCTTCAAGGGGTCCTATTCAAAGGGGCGTAGCTCCCTTAGGAAGCAATTTGGGACCCATATTAATATGAACTTTTTGCCTTATTTTCATACAAAGATTACGCCCCTGAAAGGATGCCGCTTACTTTTGAATCACCCTGTTTAATTTACATATATTTATTATATATCAATTTTATTAGATTTTAATTAGAGGCTATGACGTTTACTTCACTTTTTTACCGAAACGAACAATTACTCTTCTGCTACTCATCTAACTAATAAAATATTCCTACACAAATTCTCGCTGAGCCCCATATTTCACATGGAAATAATCTAATATTGCGACAATAAATGGATCTAAACAATGTCACAATGGCTTCAAAATCGGACCTAATTACAGCTTTTGATTGTGTTTTCGTTGTCGTCCTTTATTCGTCGTCTGGACAATGAAAATTTGCCTCAATATTATTATTTGATTTTCTTTTGTTTTATGGGAAAGTTAAAATTCTCTGCTTAATAGAATATTAAATAATATAGTTTAAATATTACATAATATACTTTATTTCATCTTTGGGGAATGTTTTAATAAAAATAAAATGAGGTAATTTTATAAATAGATATAAAACATTCTGAACGTACGCGTCGCTTAGTATTTTACAAAAATGTAAAATTAATAGGAAATGAACCCTTTCAGGCAAATGTGTTCCCGTTGGGTTTTCCATAATATTTTTTATTTATCTAATCCGGTCACTGCGATTCGTATTTCGCTGATTTGAATTTTTTGCATAGAGATCTGTACTCTATACGGTTTTTAAATTTAATACACTCCGATAAGTTGGCTGTTTGATTTGACGATTCGCCTGTTAGTGACAAACCGTTACGCCAGTTGCCCCCTCTAGTAATTATCCCAATCAGCCACCAGTATTTTAATTTAATAATTATACATATTTTATAGTATACCACATTATTTTTATTTAAACTCACATGCTTAAATACATATAAAAATGGAGCTTATTAACTTCCTCCTAAATCTTTTACTTAGTCAAGCGCCCCTTGGTTCTTGTAGGATATCCATTAAGATTTAGTTTATTTGCAATGACTCAATTTTATTAAAATAAAAAAAATCAACAACGAGATAGAAAATGAACTTAATTTTTCATTTGTTTTAAGTGTATTAATTTTTTCGGTTTATTTTCATCTCTAGTCGCTGCCTATAGAAGACAGAGTTTTAATTATATCCTTATATCAAATCATTTTGTTGCACATATTTTGCTCTTTTTTTCAAAAAGTTTATTACACATGCTGTTCTACATGTGAACGACACAAATATTTTACTAAGACATCCGCATATAGATTTACTCTCTAATAATTGCAGTAATGTGTATGATAACATGACTGGTTACTTCCAGGACAATGGGTGGAATGCATAAAAAGTAGTAGATGCTAATGCTTCGCTAAAAAGTATTTACTTTGTAGCATTTGCTTTTACATAAAAGTATCTACTTCGCCTATGAAGTAAATACTACACTGTACGGCCCAACAGAAGTACCCACTACTTAAGAGAAAAGTATCTACTAGTGTCGCAGTAAGCGCGTGTCAAAGTTCTCAAAATTGACAAAACACTTGTCAAAACTCGTTTTTCTATCAGTGGGTCTATTAGTATTAAGTGTGTTCATGTAATTCGGTTCGGATTCAAACTTTTTAAAAGTTCAGTGATTATAATACTGGTTTAACAATGCGTGATTCTTCAGATTCCGATGCAACAAAAGAGCTAGGACAAGATAAAAACGAACAAGTATTATTTGTTACTGTACTTGAAAGTTATCAAATTTTATTTGATAAAAAGATGACATCAAAAATTAAAAACGTAAAAGAAGATGCACTAAAAAAATTAACAACTGGTTTTAATAAAATAATGGGAAAAAACCTAGACACAAAACAAATTTTTAAAAAGTTTAATAACATGAAAACAAAAGTTAAGAAAATAGTTGACCTGAAAAAAACTGGAAATAAAAGAATTGTACTGATGGAATGGCAAAAAAAATTCTACGACTTATGGAATGTAGGAGAAAACCCAGTTCTACACAGAGTACTAGGTGCATGTTAGGCCGGTGTAAGCAATGAGATTGATGTTTCCTTCCAAAACAGTGAAGATGACTTCCTCAGTTCTAAATCTAGCTCCAAACAAGTTAAAGTCATGACACCTAAAGGTTCTAAAGCAGCTGATAAGGAGGAGACACTTATTCAACTACAAAAGACCTGTCTACGAAAACAAATTGAAGCAGCCGAAGCCCAAATTTCTGCTTCTCGAGCTCAACAGTCTTCAGCCGAAGCTCAGAAATAAGCCACGATTGCATTGGTAAATTTTGCGAAAGCTGGTGGGCAGTTGGTTGACCATTTAATTAGGCGGGACATGTTGGATTATTAACAGGAATATAAAATCTACGTATGAACCCATAATTTAAATATAATATGAGGTGTAGTATCCATTTATTTCTTTTATAGTTTGATATTTTGTCACAAACTTAAAATTGAAATAATTAGTTTATTTAGTTGTTACTTTTTTATACTTAGTTTATTATTGAACATTTCATAAGTTACCTGTTTAGTATATAATTATCATAATAATAATAATAACTTAAATTATTAGGTTTGTTAGTTATCATTACGAAATAAAAACTCAGCAACTTCATTTCTGCGCTGTGTACCCTGATTTCGAATTTGTGCTCGATTACCCTCCGGCATTAGTTCATTGAGATGCTGAACTTCCATCTCAATTCGATCAAAATCATGGTATGAATCTTGTAGATATTTAGCTATATTGTGAAGTACAAATGCACTCACAATATGTTCCGGAAAAATTTCAGTTTTTACAGACCAAAGCAGACCAAAGCAGCGCTCTATGACACATCGTTCCTTTGCATGGATTAAATTATAATTTTCTTGCATTGGTGTAGTTGGATTTTTATATGGTGTCAATAACCACGGGGCAACACCATATCCTTCATCACCTAAAAAACTGCTTCGTGCACATTAATATACATAATTCCATGCACTATGAAGTTTCGCCAAATTCGACTATCTTGTACGGAGCCTGGCCAAGATGCATCCACACTTGTAAACATTTCTCGGGCATTACAAGTAGCTTGAACATTTATTGAGCATACCCCTTTTCTGTTCACGTATTCATCACCGTGAATAAATGGTATTGTTATTTTTACATGGGTACAGTCAATAACACCTATAACCCTGGGCATTCGCTCACCACGTGCTCCCTCATTAATAGCAACTCTAAGCAATTCGTTAGTGTTGGGGAACTTTATCCAATTGTTTGTTTTTGAATAAATTGCTTTAGATACCGTGGGTAAGGTTCTGGAAACAGTGCTTTGATTGACGTCTAGATCAACACCAACGCTTTGCTGAAATCCAGGATCTCCTGTAAGAAAAGTTATTTACATTTTTCAAATTATAAAGTTAATTTACTAGAAACACCTAAACTTCTCAAAAATCTTGGAGAAAATAATGTCCAAGTCGCTCTGCATTTTCTCTGTTAAATCTAAAATACCAAAACGTGATTAGATGATTGGGATAGAAAAATCTATTAAATTTATGGTAATTACCTAAATAATTTTCGATATAAATCGTCATTATTGCATTCTCTTCTTTGTTTGTATACTTTTTGACGATGCACCTTCATAAAAACTGCAATTTTTTACTAAAACACTTTGATTGCTGGGGCCGAAGTTTGTCAAACACCAAGTAGTAAATGCTTCATTAGTGTAGTATAAACTTTAGAAAAGTAGTACATACGTGAAGCATTAGCATATGCTACTTTTTATGCATTGCACCCAATGGCTTGGTGTCAAATCTTGACAAGACAATTTTTATGCAATTTCACTAAGAAAATAATACTGCAGATAATAGTTCATTAATAAGAGTTAATAGAAGATCTGTTGTTAAGGAACAAATCTCCAATCTTATCGAATAAAAACAGCTGTAACCCTTCCCGTGTGTCAGATCTTAGAAAACAGGATAACATTAGATAATTAGAAATAAACAATTAATAATAAAGGTTCATCAACCTCAAATCAAATCAATATAATATAACAATACAAAAATTACATTTATTTAAAATAATTACAGGCAATTTATAAGTGTAGTCAGCAAAATGAAAATTGCCTATAAAAGAAACATTAAAATATCAATAGTGTTGACATAAGTATTGCTATTAAAATTTAAAATTACCCACGAAGCTTATTCTACAACTACTAAGAGCATACCACACAAGAACAGTCTGAACACTACACATGTTAAAACTTTTAGAATAGTTGATATTCAGCAGTGCCATTCAAAAATCAAAAAATTCCAGGACTGAATAAAAAAAATATTTTCCAAAAGGATTTTTTCTTTGTTTTTAATTTAAGCTCTTTGTAATACACCTCCATCCCTAGAATAGCTTTTACTTCCTTCAAATTCTTTGTTCTATTGTTCCTGTAAAAAAGAAAACTTTAAGGTTCTGATAATGTTAACACATTCGAAGGACCAGACTCATACTGTAAAGACGCGTATACATTGAACGGGACGCACCACAAATCAATTTTATTGATTGTAAATCTATTTTTATTTAAAAATGTAAACAAGCTTCAGTTTACTTAAGCATTTGAGTAATAGTGTAGGGTACTTCCTGACTATGTTTGACAATGAAGAAATTGCAGCGTTAGTAATCCTGGATCGTGGTTGCATAGTAATTGCACAAAGTTTACTAAAGAAAAACGAAATTGTCGCCGATGGTGGCGTACTCAGTTATATAAAAAACGTTCTGGCTTAGAACTTATGCAGGATGTACAGTTTCAGCTGATAAAAAGGGACAGTATACAAATTTGACACGAATGTCATTAACAGACTTTGAGTCATTGCTGCAAAATATAGAATCACAAATCGCCAAATAAGAAACTAATTTTCAAGAGCCAATAACATGTCAAGATAGGTTAGGTTCATGAGCAATTTTCGAACACAATTTTAAATGTGAAAAAATCGTTAAAAAATAAGGGATGCTAGAATAGAAGACCACATTTTTAATGAGCGGTAATTTTGAAATGGGTTAAGATAAAGTAAATCGTCCTTCCGAATCCAACTAGACCATCCCCGAGGTCGTAGCTCTTATATAACGAGGTCGAAAAATGAATTTTTTCCCAATTTTCAAAGTGCTCTCATTCAGTTAGTTTGGCTGGAATCCCATTATAACCCGGTGTTCTCGTGATGTGGGTGATAAGAGCAAGACGAAAAGGGTCTATAATTTAGATCAAAAGTGTATTTATAGTAAAAATTAAATATGAGAAAATGTGAAAAATTAATAAGACTCCCAAGTAGACAAACTAGCATACATTCTCTACTACCCTCATTTCCCAGAGCTATGGGCGATTCCTTGAAAACATTTTAAATTTTGAGCTGAAAACTTTCGAAAAATTGAAATTTTCAGATAATCCAAAAACAAAATTACTACATAATAAGGCATGAAATTGGCATAAAAATTTCTTATAACATTTTTTTTCTAAGTTCTATAATAACGGCACAAAAAAAATTTCAAAATTATAATTACCCTCGAGAAAAGGCTCTAACTCAAAAAATGGCCCTGTAGCAAATGGGCCGAGAGGAGAAAATGAGTTGAAATTGTAATAAATAAGTTTTTTAAATCAATAAACCAAATTTAAAAAAATCGATATTTTTGTCAAAATTTCCAGGGAAATTCTCTAAACAATGGTTTTAGTTTTTTTTTTGGAAAATCTATGAGGCTGAGAGAAAAATCGTTTTCATAAAAGTTGTTGTGCCTAAGAAGAACTACAATTTTCAAAATATTTTCTAATTTTATCTATGACCATTTTTGAGAAAATTCACGAAACCCGATTTTCATTATTTCCAAATTTTCGCTAGAACTATGAGGAAATTTGACGTTTTTACTATTACATTGGGTGCCTAAAAAAAAATCTGAAATATCTTTTTGTCCTAAATTACATATTTACGGAGTTATAGATTCTTTGGAAACGGCCCAAATTTTTACCTCAAAAATTTCAAAAAATTTAAATTAAAAAAAATCAAAACACAAAATTACCACAAGGTAGAGCATTAAAAAATCCCTATAACACTTCTTTCTAAGTATCATAATAACGGCACAAAAAAAATATGAAAAATATGATTCTTTAAAAATTAGCTCTAACTCAAGAAATTGTTAAGTAGGAAATGCTTTTAGGAGGGAAAATGTGTGAGAATTTTTCAAATTCTGTAAAAAAATCAAATTTGGGTACTTTTTTCCCCCAACTAAAGGCCCCATTGAAATTTAAACCAAAATAAAAGGATGATTTTTTGTTGTATGTCATCCGCGTAATGTGTGCATTACAGGAAATACCTCAGAGAAATTTTTAGAACAAGAGCTTTTGCTCGGAAAATCTTTAACCCAGAAGGACATTTTGTTATCTATCCTCAGAAATTGCCAAAAATAAAAAATGTCTTTAGGCTCAAATGAAGCATTAAAAACAATCAAAAGTCTTAAAAACAAATAACGATACAAACGAAGAATCATATGTCGTTAATCATCTTGTGCTTTTTGCTGATAACACAAAAGCCCTTTCAACAAGAAAAATTAATATCAGGAGTCTTTAATTAGTGAAATGTATTGTATTCTTTAAATGATCAATTTTTGGTGAAAAAATACCCGAAAAATGAAAATTCCCAAATTTTAAAGATCGATATCTCGGCTGCTGTGAGCACTATCGAGAAAATTCCAATGTTTTGCCTTAGTTTCGTCCTTCCAAATCCAACGAGACCATCCTTAAGGTCGTACCTCTCATATTAGCCGAGATATCGCGTTTTTAGAGCCTATTTTAAAGTGCTCTTATTTCACTAATTCTGCTCGAATTTGTTAATCGGTAATCCCTATTTTTAGAATTTCATAAATTTCGGTATATTCTATATAATTCAATTAAGACAAGTAATTTCTCTTTACTCCACATAACAAGAAAATATTATTAATACTTAAAGAAGTTGTAACTGTCAGCGAGCCTTTCTAGTTCCACTCTACAAAACTGTTAATATTAAATAATGTTTTTGATATGTTGACCTGTGACATAGCTAAGGATATAGCATTATAAATAAATAAGTCGTAATTATTAAAGTTAATATTATCTATCTAACGCTAAAGTCGGTAATATTTTGAATGGAATAACGCTTGGTGTGAGGGTGATGTAATTGTGTAACTCATAATACCGATCTGTTAGGATATTAAATAGTGTATTAAATTGAGAAAACAGATATTTTCACACCCCACTGTAGAGTAGATTCAGGGTAGTTCTTAGACCCTAACTCAATAAAGCAATATTGTTAACAATCAATAATTTTTTTTCTTGTTAATAAATAGTTAATATTTCTCTTAATACCGGCAAAAGGCTAAAGCCAAATCATATTTCGTTCCATTATCACAAGGTTTATTATTTCTATTCAAATAAATACTACAATGTAAGTATCCTTATTTATTTTTAAGGTAAAAGAAACACAAAAAGTGCCATCTTCGTATATCATACTTAAAACGTCAGATTTACAAAGAAAAATCACCAACAATAAAACTCTCCGAAAAGCGGTATGAGTATAAAAAATCACAGTAAAACTTTATTAATAAAGGAGATCTCGTTGAGGCTGGCTGTCCAAATTTCGCGGCACAGATCTTGCAGAAGGAAAAGAAGATACGCATAAATTTAAAACGTAAAATATGACGAGTTATTTCGAACAAATCGCCTTATACGTTTCTGCCGTCTATTTGGCGGTTCTAATTTCGCAACCCGCCAAACTTTTTATGTCTGTTATTTTTCATATTTCTTGATGGCTTAGTCATGGATCTAGGGTTTTTAAAAAGATTTTTTACTAATCAGTATAGCAATTATCAAAAATGTTTGTATATGTATAGAATTAGCGAATACATACACAGCGAATATATAGGAAACGATTAAAAAACATTTATATTATACAATGCCTAAGTCATCAGTTTTTTTCACATAATATTCAAAAATTATTTAATCCTATCAATTCCTATAATTATTCAATCCCTAAAATAAGCCTGTAGCAGACCATATTATAGGGTAACAATATACAACCGTACATGTATACCGAATTCCTAAACAACAGGGTTTTATATCAGATAGGTTTATAGCCACGAACGTGGTGCTCCTTAAAGAATTTATTGCAGATTCTTTTGGGGGCTCATGTAGAATTCCGCAAAACGCGGAATATGGTCTGACTACATTTTATACAACGATTATTTTTCAAATAACATAGGTCACTATGCTTTTTACCGCAATGTTTACGTATAACATAACATATCTTGACATAACGTTACTGTTGTTGATCATGTTCATATTTTAAGGCCAAACTGAAAATTCTCTTCTAAGAATTTGTCCTTCTCTTTCTCGTACTATCGTTCTAGGATCGTTCTAGGTCTTCAAATTACAAAATTATGCTATGCCTCGAATCTAAGTATACCATTCTGATATTGACCAGTTCACCTGCATTGGAATATAAATTCTTTAACTGTTTTTTTAAAGATTTTTGTCAACTCCTCAGAGGTGTTCTCATGGTGTGGAGATGAAAAAATCAGATCTTTTATTAATTTATAAGTCAATTGTTTACTGGAACTAAGTAGAATTATGGTCCTTCACTCAGAACTCTGTGGTCGGTTACCTGGATTACTATAAAGTGTTGTTCTATGTAAATTTTCAAATCATCGCCACTTATCGTCGAATTTTAAATAACTTAGTGCGTTTACGGTAGCCTCTTGTATTTATATTAGGCTCAAGTTCAAGTGGTTTTCCAATTTTCCTCGTCGCCACTAAATGTCTTAAGGAGGTTGGTTAAAAAAAATGACCATTTCCTCTACCTAGCACACTATTTAATATCCTAACAGATCTGTATCAAGAGTTCCACAAATATATCTGAAATTCGAATGATACCCTCAAATAAGTAGTTTAATATACTCATTATACATAATGCATTAGAGACGAGGATACAGAAGGTGGTCAGGAGAAGAACTCCCGAGGAAACAGGTTCACTTGCAGTCAAGAATTCACCTTAAAGGTTTATTATTTATGCATTAAAATGTATAATTTGTACAAACATGCCATTCTCATAAATAAAACGTCATTAAATTTATATTGTACTCTATGTATTTCTCACCCGTTTTTGTAACCTCCTTAAAATAAAATTACTCAGAAGAAATTTAATCTCCCTAAGACAAATGCGGCATCGGGAAATTTGTGCGCCGCTATTTACGGAAAATTTAGCCTCGGTAAACATAGCTCTCGAAGTTATTACTTAACGTGCCGCATAAACATAAACTCTCGAATTTCGGTTTATTATATTTTTGATATAATTAATTGTAGACGATGGATGCCTCTCTCGTGGCTCCATATGTATTTCTATGGATTCTTCTTCCTTAAAGCTCCTGTTCACATAATTTTATCACCCATAAATTTCTATGTTACTCTATTAGGATATCAAAGAATTTCTACATTATTTATGGTTGGTGCAAAACTTGATAATCTGAGATGCTCCTCTTTTAGGTCTATATACAAATTTTTAAGGAGCTCATTTTAAACTTTAACTGCATAATTAACTGCATCCCCGGCTATTGATTACGCCGAGAATTTCAAACTAAGTTAATAACCGGAGCTTAGCCAACGTATTAGATCTAAGGTATCTAATGCCAAGGAAGCAATATTCCAGTGTCCCGGAAATACTTGGGATTCAAGCGGCCTGAGCTCGGTAATCCCAAACGGTCAGTGCAACCCTCGTCGTCTTGGAGAAGGACTTGGCTGACACCTTTGCCCTTGAGGATCTATCTTATGATTATTATTTTTAGAGTTTCTTCAACTTATTTATTTAATGTTTCGTCAAATGTGGAGTTAAAATAATTCATTATCCCAAAATTCCAGTGTGAAATCTTTGTAGAGCATTGTACAGTATTGTATAAGCATAGTACAGAGCACTATAAAAATAAGAGATAGTTTAGTGTTTAGACGCTGGTCTTATATGTGTTTCTTTTTAATTTAACATCGCATTATAAGGTCTTATATGAATAAAAGTAATTTAAAGACTATATACTATAGATGATTTGAGTCTATTCTTCAATATGGCATAATAGTATGGGGAAGCAGTTATGAGATTGCATTAAGTATCGTGGAAAAAGCACAGAAATGGTGTATAAATTCAGCATATATAATAGCAAAGTATTTTGATGGTTTTTGCATTTTGGGTGTAATATTTGGCTATGGAATATATGTGTCCCAGTGGGTTTTCTGATAGGGTGATTTATATCCCAATGGTATTTTACAGTATGTCAAGAAAGAAGTTGACTAGGGCAGAGCTTCAAGATCTTGCTGACAATTTAGAAGAGTTATCATCCGGAGAAGAGGTGCAATGAAGCCTCTTCCTCAGAAGAAGACCCATTCCATAATAGTGAAAAGTCCAACGAGTTGTATCAGCCCTCGGATATTTCGGACGAAGATAGTGGAGACATTGAAAGTGATGCAAACGAGAACTTAACCCAACCCAACGACGGCGTTATTTCTGCTGAAAATTCAGATCAAGAGGCTAAAACTCCTGTTACAACTAGTAATATTGGTCATTACCTACAAATAGCTATGTTCCAAGACTTAGCATTCCAAATTAAAGTCAATGTATCATACATCCTTCAATTGCTGCAAATGCCTCCCCGCTGGACATATTCACTAAAATTTGTCCTCGAAGTTTATTTACTTTTATTGCTGAGTCTACAAACCAGCGAATCAAAATTTACAAAAAAAAAATAAAAAAAGCAGGCGACTTTCACTGATACAGGGGAGATTATGATTACTATTGGCTGCACATTAGTTATGTGTTACAATAAGGTGCCAAAACTTCGCCATTACTGGTCATCGCATCCATCTTTGGGAAACAAGGCCATTAAATCGGCCATATCCAAAAACAGGTGTTTGTTTTTACTATTCAAGCTATATTTCAATAATCCAGTCAAGCCAGAAGGGGCCAGTAAGATTTTTTATGTACAAGAGCTTCTATCTTGCTTCAAATATACGTTTCAGAAATATCGATCCGACAGTACAAGTCAAAGTATTGACGAGAGCGTGGTGGGCTTCAAAGGAAGATCTTTACTGAAACAATATATGCCACAAAAACCTGTGAAAAGAGGCATAAAATTATGGTCTAGATGTGATGATTAAACAGGATATACAGGGTGTTTCAAATTGGAGCCACATCATTGGGATTTCGGAAACGGTAAGAGATACAGAGACACCTTTGCCCTTGAGGATCTATCTTATGATTATTATTTTTAGAGTTTCTTCAACTTATTTATTTAATGTTTCGTCAAATGTCGAATTAAAATAATTAATTATCCCAAGATCCCAGCGTAAAATCTTTGTAGAGCATCGAACAGTATTGTAGAAGCATTGTACAGAGCACTGTAAAAATAGTGTAGTTTGTAAACGCGCATGCGTCTATTCTTCTATGTGTTTATTTTTAATTTAATAACGCATTAAATGTATTTTTCCTGAGAAATTCTATAGAGATTCCATCAAAACCAATAGTAACAATAGATGATTAAGAAGAATCTGGAGGAGCGTAGATGGAAAAGAAAGTACTGTCGCACCTTGTTAAATTATACACAAGTATTGCAGACGGTAGCTCAGAATTATTGGAGGCTGGGCGTTCGTAGATAAGGATTCAATTTAAGTCACAGTTGGCAAATTAATAAAATAATAATAAAGAGAACCAAATAGGCGCCACTTAGTTTTACTTGAACTTCTTACCTTATTATTTAAATTTCAGTAAAAATAATTTGGATTATGGTATGGCTAATAGTTCCTGTTTTGTCTTTGAAGTGGACTGTATTTTTTGTAACTTGCTCTTGTTTACGCAAATTAAACCCGGTAGTAAAAATAGTATTTATTAACTACATACAAAATTGGTAATTAGGTTTAGTAACAGCGTAAATTAAAATTAAAAAGAACTCGATTTGTTTGACGCGTACTCGTTTCTTGCGAGTCTTGTTTGTGTCTGTCTGTCTGTCTCTTTTTGACGCGCCGCCAGTGTTGCCAGGTATTACTAACTGTCACGCGCCAGTTTTGACACTAAAATGCGCCACCAAAGCGCCACCTTTTGACAGGACGCAAAAACTATTAAAAAATTAGCGGGAGTTTCAAATATTGGACAAATGTGGATTTCCTTTTATTCACAGTTTCCTATACCGGGTGCTGCATCTAATTACGCTCCATAGGAATTACAATGCAAAAATAAAGAAATAGAAATTCTTGCTTCCCTAATTGTTTTAGCTAAAAAGTCTATAGGACCTTTTTTGTAGCAAATTAATTTTGCTATAAGAAGGAATTTTTATAAAATAAGATATTTGAATCGTGGAGGCAAAATCGTCGAAAATATTCTTTCCCTTTTCCCTTCCCATCACCTGTTTGCTAATTAAGAAACAAACATTACCTTTTTTGAAACTTCAAAAATCTGTCATATTATGTAATAACAACAATATTTATTTGCAATAAACTACTGTACAAAGTTTAAACTAATAATTACACTATTTCATAACTATTTTAAAATAAAGCACTTATTTCCCGTGTACTAGTTCCAGAATAATAAAGTTTTATCATCTCTACTTTTTCCTGTATAGAATAAATCATTTTAGAAATTTGATACTGTAAAGTTTCAAAAAAGGTAATGTTTGTTTCTTAATTAGCAAACAGGTGATGGAAACAGAAAAGGGAAAGAACATTTTCGACAATTTTGCCTCCACGATTCAAATATCTTGTTTTATAAAAATACCTTCTTATAACAAAATTAATTTGCTACAAAAAAGGTCCTATAAACTTTTTAGCTAAAGCAATTAGGGAAGCAGGAATTTCTATTTCTTTATTTTTGCATTGTAATTCCTATGGTGCGTAATGAGATACAGCACCCGGTATAGATATACATATTTATTATTTTATTAAATATAATAGTAATTACCTAATTTTAATTTGTAATTTTTTTGTAATCAGAAACAAATGTGTTTAAATACTCATATACTTTATTTTAAAAAAATATAGGAATAAAATAAATGGGAATTCTACGAAATAACTTTTTTCATAAAAATAATGACAACAAAAATATTACATATTTCTAAATTAAATATTCTAAAATATTTACCAAAAAAAACATCCTATATATAAAGCAAAATCAATTTCAATTCAAAACACAAACCACAAACAATAATGTTGCCGCCATGTCAACATGACAACTGTCACGGTTTGACGGTTGACAAGCAAAGTTGTCATAAGCATCTGTAGTGCTAAAGTCCAGTTTACGCTCACGCTCATGCAAAGGCGAATGGCAGACGATTCCTTTTGGTAGTTGGATTTGTTTATGAAATTAATAGTATTAAGAAGCAACCAAAACCAATGCTTCTTTTGACTAGTTTACAATCAAGGTGCACGATACAAAAGCGCCACTTTAGGCGCCCGGCGCATTTACCAAAATTTTACACGCCATTTGAAATTTAAAAGCGCCACTTTGGCGCAAATGCGCCACACCTGGCAACCCTGCGCGCCGCGATGTCACGGAACATGAAGCAGCACAGCCATGGATACTTGCGCGGTGCGGCGTTGCCGTGTTTAACAGGAAATACTATGTTTCACAGTCTTATTCAGTTTTCAATAGTTTTTGCACAAAGTTGTTATATTTCACTGGCATGAACAGTTCCCAACAACAACCCGTTTTATTCACATAAACCCCTTTTTACACTTTATACAATATTTGTAAAATATAATTAATGATCACTTCTTATAGAATAATAATTTGAAATATTATGTTACACTTTAGATTAGATTATAGCTTATGGGTATTCAATGCTTTGTTTTAGATTGGATTTAAATGAAAATAAACGAATACCACAGGGAAAGTTCATGAACCTCCTTGGAATTTTTATTTACCTTATCAGAGGAGCTAATCGAAGAAGGACAACAGCAAACTTCAGTCAAACTTCGAAGAAACAGTTGTGGAAGGCCATCAAAGAGATAAAAAGTAATGACAAATGTGGGTGATCACCTTCCAATAGAAATATCGAAACGGCGAGGATGTGCTCGTTGCGCTCTTCAGAAAAAAGAACGTAAAACCACTACTATTTGTGCAATGTGCGATGTAGGGTTGTGCAAGTATTGTTTTGCGCTTTATCATTCGTCCTAAAATACTTACCTTTGCGGGTTGTCTTGTTAATGTTGAGATACAAAAATGTGTTTTTTTGGCCCCCAGGGATATTTATAACCCACCTGAAAATCCCGCTGGGATATATTTGTCCCACAATTTTTTGCTCTCCCTGTATATATTTTTTTAATTTTAACTAGTAAATATTAAAACTAGTAAAAATGGTTAGTAAATGACTAACGAAAGCGAAACGGTTAGTAAACGACTAACATATAAGATAAAGAACGGTTAGCAAATGGTTAACAAATGAAATAGTTGACAAAGTATGATTGGTATACGACCATTAACGGACGTTGACGGTTAGAATAATGCCTAACATGTTATTTTCAGAATAATTAAGTTTTGGAGTTCTGAGGCCAGAACAAGAACTCAGGATGGCCGAACGTTAGCAAGAAGAACGCAAAGACGGCCATTCAGCATTTCTACGATACCGCGCCAGAAAGTATAAAAAAAAATGAAAGTTGTTTTTAAAAAGCTGTAATGGGATTTAGTTTAGGCTATCACGTTAAGCGGGCTCATTGTATTATTAAGTTTAATAAATCGGTTTTATTTGAAATATCGTGGTTTTACTATTTTTCCCTTAAATAGTATTCTAACAAAACTAGTAAAAATTTTAAATTTTAAAAACTAAGTAGTGAAAATTTATAACTATTGTTAAATGATCTCTTAAAATACTATAACTCGCAAAAACATCCTTAAAATCATTAAAAATAAAATTGGGTCTCAAAGGGTTAAACCATTGAGACCCTTATCCGTCATAAGCCACCACTGTGTAGATATGGGCAAAATTTTATTTCATATCATTACATTTCCTTACATCCATTTATATCTTTTTTTTGATAAATTTTATCATATTCCTTAATTATTTATATAATGATTTTAAATTTTAAAACGGCTGTATTTAATATCTTTTTAATTACTTTAAGCGATTTTCAAGAAGATTTTAGCTCTTAGTGAAATATTTATGCTGCTTCTAATGTAACGACCATTGCTCAAACTTTTAATGGATTTAGAAAGAAAATAGTCCTTATTTTTATAGTTACATAAAATAAATGTAATGGTAAATAGCCGTTAAGAAAACTGAAAAGTTTATCTAAAGGGTTCAAGTTAATGGCTACTGATGTTGTTTGAAATTTGAAAAACTGGTAAATTATAGGAGTAATTTTAAAATTTTAATTTTAGCAAAAACCTCGTAAAAAATTATCGTAAGGATAGTAACGAGTCTACGCGTGCGAAAATATAAACTACATCAGATTTTAACCAGTAGCTTAAATTAATATTTCAAACATATTTAGGCAAAAGACAATTTAAGCCTGGCAAAAGATAATTTGTAAAGTTTTAATGGATAACGTACAGAGGCAACTAAGAATATTACTAAATACGACTACCAAAACTAGTCGTATTTAGTTAAAACTGTGGCACAAAAAAGTTAAAGTAAACCGACTTACGCAACTAATATTTAGAAGTAAACTTCTTTATTGGAATTATAACCAAAGAAGTTTAAAAAAACCTCAAAACATAAAGTCCAAAAGTCGTTAAAAACTTAAAATAATGCTAAAAATATCGCCGCGTTTTCTTTAAATAATTATTACCCTTAAAAGAACTCCAATCTTAGAACGACCTACATGAAACAAGAAATAAAATTTCAGATTTAATCACTGAACTACTTTCACGAACGCTTTTACTTTGGTCACACCAGAATTATGTTGCCAATTTCTTTTATATTCTTTACCGATAATTACGTGGCAAAGCATAAAATTTTAAATTGTTTTAATTAAGATGTTAATTATGAATATCGTAAGCTTTCGGATTTAATTGTTTGAAAGCTCGCTACCAGCATTAGCTTGCATAAAACCTTATAGTAAATAGTTCTTTATTTTAAGTAATAAATCGATAAAAATTGAATAAAACTGTTTAAATTAATATATATATATATATTTAGAAATTTATGTTTGTGGTTCTTGTTTTGTTTACCAACAATTTCCATAATCAAATATCTAGTAAGTTAAAATGTTAATCATTTTGTTTGTTTGCGCTTCCCTGGCCACATACAGCTATCCGTTATTATCAATGTATATTGTGGGGAAAAATAATTTTGTCAAGTTATTTTTAAAAATATATTTTTGAAAAGGTTAGGGTGTCTTATTTGAATATGCCATTAGATTTTACGCAAAAAGGTTTACGAATATTAGTTTTTACTCTTTTAATATATCTGACAATGACAGAGTTACAGGGGATTGAAAATTATTTTTTTTTCAAAATCACTCTGTAGCACAAAAACTAAGGTAGCTATGGCAAATTTGATTAGTAGATCTGTGATTTCATTAAAAAATTGCACGATATCCCGAGAGCCGCAACTCCCTATCATTTTTCATAACCGAGAAACCCCATAAACATACCTCATATATATAAAATGAAAATAAATATCTTGTACATATATCTCTCTACATTTATTTAAAAAAAACATCACTATATTAACATGTAAGTGAGGGCATTATTTTACATATTTTTTTATTTTTTAATCTTCTTACAACAACATTTCAAGTCTAAATCAAATGTTTAATATCAATTAACATTACAGGTGGTACATTAATTAAAAAAAAAAACGCATCAAATGCATGTGGTCGGTATACAGCTGTCTGAATTTGTTTGCGACAAACATGGCGGATGGGCATTGATAAAGGCCGCTTCTCTCAGGGGCTGTCGTACAACAGTAGGGTAGTGATTCTATGCCGTCCGTCCGCCACTCCGCTCAAGTAAATTTGACGGTATTGTTTCCCATTGCCAAACTCCGAAGTTTCTATGTCGCTTCTGGAATAATTCACAAAATCCAACGAAGAACGAAGAATTTAATTTACGTGTGATTAGAAAGTTCTCGTCAACTGCTGCTAGCCATAAAGTATTGTTAGCGTGAATTTAAACTATTTTTTGTTAAACCATATTATAGAGATATTTAATTAAAAACGATCTATAAAATCACAATTAAGAATAATACAATTTGTTAAGAATTACAGATTTCGAAGTAGTTTTTCTAGCAAAATATTTCTGGAACATTTATAGTAGTTGGAAGTTGACGACAGTTTATTCATGAAAAAAAAAACTGTTTTGCAAATAAATGTTTTAACATTAGCAATAACAGTGATTCTTAAGCAATAAGTGCCTTAGTAGATAAATACAAAACAAAATAAAAACACAGTGTGACTTGACTTAAAAACACACAGATTTTTGAGTGTCAATAAAATTACCACCACTTGGTAAATTGGTCAAACTGCGTCCAAATTAGGAAGTATGAAGGTGTCAATGGGTTTAAGTCCAAAGGATCATGGGCTAATGGGGATAAAGGACGTGAATTTAGAATGCATTTAATCTCTACCAATAACGTTAAAAATTCTTCGAAAGTCATAGAATTTAACCCACCCTGAACTACCCTGATTAAATGAAATTTGGCTCTTTTTACAGCCGCCTCTCATAATCCTCCAAAGTTTGGAGACCTAGGAGGTATAAAATGCCATGTAATACGCTCCTTCGCCAATGCAGTTTGTATGTTATCTGAATTTTTTACTAAGAGCTTGTACAATGACTAAAGCTCCGAGTTAGCACTTACAAAATTCTTTCCATTATCGGAAAATATATGACAAAGTCTACCTCTCCTGCCAATGAAATGTCTTAACGTATTCAAGAATGCTGCCATTGTCAAGTCTGTAACAGCCTCCAAATGACAAGCCTTGATAGCCATGCAAACGAAAATACATAAATAAATTTTTCTTAATTTGCTACCCCTTGTAATGCCTGTCTTTTATAAGGAATGGGCCACCATAATCAATACCAACATTTTCGAAAGGAAAACTTGGTTGGACCCTCTCTGGCGTTAATTCACCCATTAAATAGTCAATACCTTTGAGTTTAACAGGAAAACATGGTATGCATAATTTTTTTACAGCAATTTCTTGCAGACAAGGACCAAAATCTTTCTCGCACTGAAAAAATTAATTGTGGGGTACCACAATGTAATAGTCGTTCGTGTTCATTTTTTTTTATTATTAATTCAGTTAATTTATGATCTTTAGGTAAAACAATTTGATGTTTTTTGTCAAATTCGAGATTTGAATTTTTTAACCGCCCTCCCACTCTTATTATAGAATTACGCACAAATTGATTTAATTTTAAAGGTCTTGAATTATTTTGCACAGGCTTATTTTCTGACAAAAGTTTGTATTCTGTTTCAAAATATTGCATTTGAACAATTATTGTAATCAAAAGTAAAAGAGAATTGTCAAGCTCTTGAGGTTGTAAACCTTTGGAAAAATTTAATTTTACTCCTTTTGTGTCTTCAGACACCTTAACGTTTTCTTTCTTTTGTCTACAAATAAACAACCATTGCATCGATCTTAAAATCCATGCAAAAACATTAATTAATTTACTTAAGTTAAAGAATTTCTGAATGAGTGGTAAAAATTCAAAACATTGGGTAAGTCAAGTCAAGGTGACAGGCAAAGAGATCTATTAAGTTAATTACACGTATTTCGCCCTGTACGGACAACATCAAATCTATGATTTCTGAAAAACTCAAATTATTAAAAATACTACAAAAAAAAAACAAACTATACAGTACATCCGTCAAGTAGCGGATAAATTCAATAAAAATTAAACGGAAAAAATGTTTCTGAAAAAAATGCCCGAACCCGTCGATTTTAATATTTGGTTTAGGGTTTTTATACGTGGAAATTAAATATACTGGCTGACTGAAAAAAGATATGACCTCATCAATATGTTTTTTAAATGGAAATTACCATTTTTTTTTAATGTAGAATCAGAAAGAACGCATTTTTTCACAAAGAATATGGTACAAATAAATTGTGGTTACATCGGCAATTTTGAACATAAAATTATGATAAAATTAAAGAAATACCTAGCTAAATGAAATGTTCGATTTGAGCACCGTTAACAACCTGACTAATTAAAAAATTAATAATTTAAAAATTCTTTTTGAACATTGTCAATGACAACTGGAAAAAATATTTCCAATTTCCTGGCGCATTTCTTCTTTTACATCTTTTAAACTCGCTGGTTTAGTAAAATACACTTTTTTTAAGTATCCCCATAAAAAGAAATCGACAGGAGTTAAATCTGGCGATCTGGGTGACTATTCAATGAACCCTCGTCTACCTATCCAAGGATTTGGAAAAAAATTACCTAAATAATTGCGAAAGTTGAAAGAACTCGTCTATTATCTCAAAGGGACCTACGTAAGTAGAGAAAAAATAAAAACCCCAAGTCTCGGTCTCAAAATATTTTTTATATGTCTCGAGGGTTACATGTTTCACTTAAAAAAAGCGTCATCAGACCTACAATAAACATAAAAATATTACGTAATTATAATAAAACCCTACACTAAAACAAAATTTAAAATTAGTTAAAATGACCTTATAAAATAGTAAAAAGTATAAAATAAACTAGTCGTGAGTGGTATTACGGGTGGTATTATGAGCGGGTTCGGGCATTTTTTTCAGAAACGCTCCATTTTATTTTTATCGAATTTATCCGCTACTTTACGGATGCACTATATATATTATAAATAAATACACATTAAAAAAGGTTAGGTTATAACAATGAGTTGCCACTCACGCTAGTATTTCATAGTATTAGATATTGCATCTTCTGGTTCAAACAAGTCATAACAACACACATTAAACAATATTGGATTGAAGATAAACCAAAAGCCGCAGTAATTTTTTTCTAATTTTAAAGTATAGAATTGATTTATTAGCAAAAAGCATGCGCATTCGCAAATCACACCTCTGTATTAGAACACTCTCACATGATCTCTGAACCTCGGAGAGTCATCCAAAGTAAAACCCAGTACTTTTATATCATCAAAACATAGAATTATTGTGTCGTTCAATATAATCTTGACGAAAGAATCAATATTTTCACCTTCGAACATTGAAAGGCTGGAACAACTTTGTTTGTAGGCAAAAATAAACTCTTCAACGCAAAAAAAAAATCATCAGAGAAGAAAAAAAGTAATTTCAGAGTCATTTCAGTGTTTTTGTGAAATTTTACGATGGTAAAAACTTGTGCGGTTTGTGTGGCACCATGGATGAAAGGCGATTTAGGCCAACCTTATCACACGAGTTATATATTTTATATTGAAAATACACTTTTTAAAAAACTAATTTTATTAAATATGACAACCAAAAAATAACTACGTTCAAGATGAGAATTAATTATGAAGTGTTTTTCTATATCTAATATCGATTAATCGTAAGCTAATTAGTATCACAAAATAATATAAACTATAAGCATAACAATAATATAAAATAAGCACTTTCATCAGAACCTTGAGGTTTATGTCCGGGTTGTACTGGAACTGAGTTACATAACTCACGTAAATACCGATATTGTCATAACATCATATCAAGGAACAACTGTCGTCATAAACGTAGAATAATAAAAACTTAATTAGGAAATCTATAATAAAATATGTAATTTCCATAAAAATGCATTTTATTAGGTAAGTTAAGTACTCTAATGAAGTTACATTAAAAAAAAACGCATAAAGATTTCATAAACGGCAATATTGTTTATAATTTAAAGCTATTTATATTATAATTTAAAATAATAAATATTTATTATGTAAATATTTTTTGACGACGTCACTGGTATAGATTACTTGTGTCGGTAGAATCAACAATGCGTTCGAGCGGCGTTGCAAAGTTGTTGCCTTTTTCTCTAATAAAGGGACGTTGTCTACATTCATTTAACTTCTGTAGGTAACTGTGGTTAACTTCTTGATAGAGTATCTCATTATATTATATTAAAAAAAATGCTACATATTTTGTTAAAGAAGAATAGTATTGTTTTTGTTCCTTTAAAATGTTTATGATATTATAAAGTGTGTTTTTGTCATTTCTACATAAGCACTTGGCTTGATGTTGCATCAAAACAAACTGCCCATGTTCCACGGCAATGCTAATTCTAGCCTTTTAATGTTCTAAGATTTTTACACGAATTTTAATTAGAAAATAGTATCATTTTGGTTTTCTAGGATTAGTGACTCAGCTCTTGTTCTTTTAAGTAGTTCGTAGATCGTAGTTTTAACTCATGCTCTTTTAAGTAGTTCAAGACTAAATTATATGCATTATTCCAATTGTTCTCGACCAAATCATCGTCAGGATCAAAGTAATGAATAGCCTGTTTATCGTAAGCATACTGGTGAATTTCTCATAAATAAAAAATAGTTGGTAAGTCTAAAACTATAACTGAAAACCTCGAAACTATAAGTTTTGAATGAGAAAAGCTGTCATATATGTGTATTCTTTGTGCACAATCCCATAGGTGGGTCCTAAAAAAATAAAACCATATCATGGCTCAACAAGTCACCCTAGAATATTTCTCTCTTAATATACAGGGTGTTCCTTAAAGACGTGCTAATATTTAAGGGGGTGATTCCTGAACCCATTTAAAAAAAGTTGGTTTTTCAACGAGCTGGCTTTTTAGGGAAGTAAAATTGTTTTTATTTTTTTAAGCAAAAACCATGGGTCGGATGAAAAAAAACCAAGAAATTAAATTTGCTAAAAAGTGATTGAGGATTTTAAAAATAATATTTTTATTTAAAAGAAAAAGCAGTGACGTAATATTTTTTCACAAAAAATATTCAATAAAAAACCTGTAGGAACGTCACTGGCAGAGAATATATATTTTTTTGCACATCAATAAAAATGTGTCTTGACGCATAACATACATGTACCAAATTTCATAAAAATGTCTACAATATTGTTTAAGTTATTATTAAAAAACTGATTTTTTTTTAAAACTTTAACACCCTGTATCTCAAAAGTTAAGACGTTTAGAACATATATTTAAAGGAACTTTTTTTCTTCAAACGGGTCCAGAAATCACCCCTTTAAATATTAGCACGTCTTTAAGGAACACTCTGTATATTTCGTTGATGGTGTGAGACTGCTTTGAATAGTTTTAAGTCTGTTCTCTTTTCCTGCTTACTTACTACGTCCAGGAGCCACAAGTGGGAACGTTATCGAAGACTTTCTTATAGTCTATTAAGGCGGTGTGGAGGTTTCGTTTCTTTTTTGAGCTTGTCTTAGTATTAACGAACCGATTGCAAATTATTCTTTACAGCTCTGATACTTTCTGATGCATCCTTGTTCTGCTCTTCAGCTGAACAAATTATTATTTTTGAATATGATTTTTGGTAAATTCTGTTGTTTAAAATTGAGACGGGTCTTCTATTCTATTACTTTTCGGGAGCATAGCTATTAATTCTAAAATAAGGAATAAAGGTGTTCTATCTGGACGTTGCAGGACGGTGCAGGAGGGTGTTCTATCTGGACGGACATTGCAGTAAACTGACGAGCGAGATGGTCACGGAGGACGTCAAATTTTTTATACCAAATATTGTGGATGTTGTCTACTCCTTGCGACTTTCAATTATTTGTGTTCTCGATGGTGTTGATGATTTTCTCTTTTGGAAAGCTATGAAATTTTATTGGGAGTGTTGTAATTTCGCTCTGCTGTATCTTAATCCATCTTGCATTACAGTTATGCTCTTTCGATATAGCCCACATGATTCACCTTAAGCACTTAATGTTATCTCTATCTATCCTATTTAGTATCGGCTTCACTGTATCAATATACTTAGCCACAATTTAACCTTTTTCTAGTTATTTTCATGCAAGTCTTTAGTCTTCTAAATGGTTTTGAATTTTTTAGGAATTCTGTCATTCTTCCCCTTTCTTGCTTCAATTTTGCAATGCTTTTCTCGATTCTTTTCTGGCACACAGGCTTTTACTAATTAACTAACCCTTTTTTCTCGTTCTTATGAATGCACCCGTTATTCATGGCATCAAATAACTGCAGTATATCAGTGTATAAAGCTTTTCTAAAGTATGATGCTTCAATGTGCCAAAGCCCTTCGGAGTTCAAAGAGTGCTGCTGTCGTTATGTTGTCGCGAGTGACGCTGGTGTTACTGTTAGGTACGATCATTTATTCATTGCCAGTAACATCTATATTTCGTTCTTCCATAGAATTCTCTAATGCAGGTGCAATATTTGTTTAAAATTGAATTAAATATTGAATGAAAATTGAATTGTTGAAAAGATAAATCAAACAAACTAAATGAAACAGGATTGTGATCGAAACTAGCGATTAAGTTAATTGTTGGTTTAATTAATTAATGGTTGGCTGTATGTATGTATCTAAAATTATATTTAAATTATCTTACTGATTTGCTGATTTATTAAGGCTACTTGTTTACATTGTTATAAAAATGTAAATACAATTATTATTATTCTCATAGCTTTTTTAATCTTCTGTTATAAGTAAGGTTGGTAAATTAAGTTAATTTAGGGCTCTACTTATATTTAATTATGTAGTTTCAGCTATAAGGTGTAAATTTTAGTATTTCATTACCCTCAATTTTAATTATTTTTTTGTAAGTAATAATATAAGCTTCCTAATATAAGTTATTCCTTAAGTTCATTTATCAAGAAAATACCTAAAAACCAGTTACCAAACCACAAACAAATAATATTATTTACTAAGAGTCACACAGTCTGGCTTTACTTCGTTTAAATTCAAAAGACTTAAAATTAGTTTTCGACAGTATCGTGGCCTAATGAGAATCGTTTCCAGGTTTTTTTTCCTTTTAAATGGAAGGGAGCTTCTTTCGGGTCATTGTTTCAAAGTTAAGCTGAATTTAAATATTTGTCTTTTTCCGCTTTTGCTGAATATTCTATTGATGGCCATTTTTAAATTATTGATGCGTTTGAGTACTACTAAGCTTTTATTTTCTAGAGACTTGTAACATTAACGAGTGAAGAAAAAAAAATCTAATTACGATATATGTAACTATTACTTTTTTTTATTTAATTAAATTAATATAATACAGATACAGATTAAAAAAATTATAATAATTCAAATTAACGAAAAACTCTTACTAGCCTGCAACATTTACATTTAATGTTACGCAACGAAAGTTGCAGCAATTATTCAGCATTTGCCCTACATCGATTATCAATCACATAATTCAGTGATTTTCAGGTTCAATGTAATAATAATATTAACACGTTCACTGCCAATGACTCAACATATGAATCACGGCGATACCCCTCCTATGGCCAGTGGCTGAACTGTTGAGTCATGTGCATGGCTTTAGTATATGAGTTTAGTCACATGGATGAAACTTGTATGGTGAAAATCGGAATCGTATATCGGCCATCTTGCTTGGCAAAATTGACAGGGAGCTGACAGACAGTTGTTGACATTGACTGATAGAACATCATTTGTCATTGTCATACCATTTGAGTTTGTTTTTCATTTTAATATTTTCAATGAATGCCAGCGTGTGTTGAGTTTGCTATTTGTTAAAATTAATTTATTTTAATATGCTATTTGGATGTTATTTTAAATTTATGACTTTTTTTCTAAAAAGTTCTCTTTCAATATTGGGAGTAGTGTTTTAATTAATTTGCGGCAAGCAATTCCAGGTTTCTGGTAAGAAAATCTGATTTTATTTATTACTATTATGTTTTTGTATTGTCATTCTTTAGTCTTTAATAAAATCAAATTCAGTTGATTTCAATGAAGAAGTTTCACTTTTCAAGTATTTAATTTTTAACTTGATTATTATAAATACATATTACAAAATGTCTGGCCTTTCATTTTCTATTCAACAATTAAAAACTGATTGAAATTTTCCTGACCTTGATGTAAGAGTATGTATATTTTAAATGTTTCTGAGAAACAGTAATAAAAGATTTTTTTAATTTCCTTCAGTTCATATTACAAGAAAAACATGGAGAGGGATATGCAATGGAAATATTATTAACACTTTGAGCTATAGAATTTCTTCTGATCAGTTCTCCACAAATTTTAATAATGCTGATACCCCTGGCTTTACACTACAATACATATTTATTTAAACATTTATTTTGTCTTTTTTTTTACATGAATCATTTAGTAAATTGATTTATAAGGTTTGCACTGTCTATTTTTTTATTTTATTTCCTGCTTGTATCATACCACTTCCTGTGTTCACTGAGACAAGACATAGGTATAGCGGCTAAGAGACCTGAGCACCAGGAATTGATCAGAATTAATGTTTTTCTTACAACTTGTTTTTTTAAGAGTTTCTTTTTATTTTATGTAAACATCTATCCTTGAATTAAGTTTTTAGTAATATTATAGTTCCAAGATATGTTGTTAGTATTATAAGAGACCAACAAATATATACTATGTACTCGTAAGTGATATATGTTTATACTAAAAAGTTGTTTTTATTTTCAAAGAGTTTATTTTGTTTTGTCCATGGATATATTGCTTCTTTCGATAATATAGATTATAATTTAAATTATTTTGAAATCTGTTTAATTTTTCTTTAGGAAACAGATACAAGTAAATATTAAATAAGAATAATTCATCCTCTATTGACTCTATGTGTTAATAAAATGAGGATATTATTAACCTATAACCTTATAATGGGAATGCGTTTAGATGTATTATGAGAAAATAGCACAAAAATGTTGACAACCTTTTCTAATCTGTATAAAATTAGGGTAGTTCAGTGCTAACAAAATAATTTTAAACATTTTTAGATAAATTATAATTTATATAATGTCTGTTATAATGAATTATTGAATATTATGTATATCATTTTAAGTAATTTTTTTTTTCCAGGAAAATTAAATACCTAATAAATGTATTAAAGCAAAAAAAAACATTATTTTATTTCCATTTGTCCAATTGGTGATATGTCGTACACTATTGTTAGTACACTTTCGTAGATTATTGCAGTAAATTAACCTATTTAAGATATGTAAATTAAAGCTGAAAAGTTTTATTTTTATTCAGATCAATATCTGATGCTAACACCTAAACAAAAAGGCTCTTTTCTCTATGAGTAACCTTTTTGATTAGGCGTTTGCTTTAGATATTACGATTAAATGATAAGATTGTCAGATTAAATAAAATGTGATTTCCCGCCTTAATTTGGCCACGCTTTTCTACCATTTCGATTGGTCCAATTAGACACGTCAAACTGTCAAGTTAGTTACAACAGTTTCCGCTGCCAAGCGAGAGGCCGCTAGCTGATTTGTCAGAAGAATTTCTTTCAGTTTGTATGCAACCACCACTTCTCTATATATTTGTGTTCTGTGAGTTTAGTATTGTTTCGGCTTCCGCAGGGGATGCGTCTCGTTTCACCGGTCGCAAGTGTACTTATAAACACGTGTTTTTTCGAAATCGGTTTTTGTTGGTGATAAGTAGTTTTCCTGACATGGATGAAGAAAATCCAGGTCCTTCTCGGCCTAAACGGAGGCATACAGATTTCAAAATGATGAGACCCCTGACATTATCTGAACAAGAAGAACTTTTGTATTTATCAGAAAGTGAGGAGGACCCGTTCGTCGACAGTGGCAGTGAATACGAGCCTACTGATCATGAGAGTTCAAGCGACGAAGACGAATTGCCCGATGTTGCCGCTTTAGAGGATGCAAGCCTTACCGACATTGAGAATAATGAGACGATTAGTGTTCAAAACAGTAACAGTGATATTCCGACCTGGACTGATGTGCCTAATCAAAATGACTTTTTATTTTCGGGTGTGCCTGGACTTAGAGTAAATTTAACCTCGGACAACCCCATCGATTTTTTTCAATTGTTTATCACAGACGATTTTCTGGAACATATTGTTACCGAAACTAACAACTATGCCGAACAACTCTTTTTAAGTAAAGAAACAAAAGAGAAATCAAGAATCACTGAATGGAAGCCGTTGACAGTGCCAACACTGATAACTTTTTTGGGTCTGTGGCTTCACATGGGCAATATTCAGCTAAACCGTTTGCAGGACTACTGGAAGACCGATGAATTGTATAATCTGTCTTGTTTCAGAAATAACATGAGTCGAAATCGATATCTAGTCATTCTAAGATGTTTACATTTTTCTAAAAATCCCGAAAGAGGTGACCCAGATTATGGTGACCGTTTGTGCAGGATAAGATGGCTTCAAAATTTCTTCAATGACAGAATTGACAAGATCTATTACCCAAACAAGGAGCTATCACTAGATGAGTCCATGGTGCTATGGAGAGGAAGACTGGTTTTTCGCCAGTATATTAAAAATAAAAAGCACAAGTTTGGGGTGAAACTGTATATTTTGTCAGAACCTGATGGGCTTGTGTTAAAAGCTAGGATATATACTGGAGACGAAAAAGATATGAAGGGAGAATTAGGGCATGCAGCAAACGTTGTTTTAAGTTTGACAAAGAATTATCTTGATAAGGGCCATTCCTTATACATGGATAATTACTATAACTCGATTGCACTATGTAAAGAGCTAATTTTAAAAAAAACCTATGCTACTGGAACCTTAAGGCCGAACAGGAAAGGAAATCCTCCCGAAGTGAGTTCTAAAAAACTTAAAAAAGGTGAATATTACAAAATACTCTAAAGGCATTGCAGTGGGTAAATGGCGTGACAAAAGGGAGGTTTTATTTATATCTACAGAGTTTAGTGGGGAACTGATCAAGCAACCAAATAGACGAAACGAGGAAAAAGAAAAGCCAAATGCTATCATTAATTATAATAAAAACATGTCAGGAATCGACAGGCAAGATCAGATGCTTGCTTATTATGCCAGCGAAAGAAAAACCATCAGATGGTATAAGAAGCTTGCTATTCATCTGATATCAATGATGCTGCTTAATAGTTATCACCTTTATAACAAATATTCTACTCAGCAAAAGTTAAGCTACTATGATTATAGGCATAATATTATAAAGAATTTGTTATCTGAAGCCAAAGAAAAACCACCTGAGCCTCCTTAAGTCAAACAAAACCAGCCTAGTCATTTGCCTGAAAAATGTGAAATGGATAATAAAGGTCGTCAAATGAGAAAGAGATGCAGGGTTTGTTATACACAGAAAATGCGCAAGAACACGCTATTTTTCTGCCCGGTTTGTCCAGATAAGCCAGGTCTTTGCCTCGGAAATTGCTTTCGAATCTACCACGATGAAAAATAGGTCTTTTTTTCATTTGTTCTTTAAAAAATGTTAATTTTGTTATTATTTTTTGTGATTTACTCCTAAGAAAAATTAATTATTTATGTTTTTTTTCGCTACGTTATGTGTTTGCAAAGTTTTAGTGATAAGAATTACACGTGCAATACATAATATAAAATATACCTGTTAAAAGTTCTTTGTTTTTTATTTTAATTCTGACTTTAAAATTTGACTCAAATGTTGAGTCACCGGCATATTCTAGGAGAAATATACCTCAGGGGCCAGTGACTCAGCTATTGAGTCAAAGTAGATTTAGGCCCAAAAAGCAAAAAAAACACAATATTAATCATACAAAGTATTAAAAATCCTATTTTCGAACTACTTTTTGTAAATAGTCCCGACGGCTTCTGAACAAGGGCACAAAATACTTATAGACAGTCAACGTGTTAACAATTTTTAATGGAAAAAATGTAGTTTTGACATACTAATACTGTTTAGTATTCATTATGCGTGACTCTAAAAAGTGCAATCGCGACAATAAAATGTTATGGTTGTTTTTATAACCTTTTTGTAAAAATTGTAAGGAAAAATAATATTTGCACATATAATTGACATAACAGAATTCCTTTCCAATATATTATCTATTTTAATTTATTCATCTAATATACTATAACCGATTAAAACATAAAAATAAGGTGCTTGAACTATTTCTATTGGATTTATTTCCTACCTACTGTTGTACCTGATTTTTTTTATTTTTTTTAATATTTTGTATATGAACTATACTGTAACGATATTTTACACCGCGAAACCAACTATTTCTTCGTCATTCTGGAATCACACAAGTGGCCCACCGCACGACCTATTGGCGAGGTCAGCGAATCTTCCGGAATCATGGTCAGCCGAGTACACAAGGATCCACATCGCCGATAGTTGACAGTTCAGTGAAGTGCATTTAAGAATATTTAATATCTCTAGTAATCATGTTTTCCTATTGAAGTATATAAATAAATTAGTTGACAATTGTCGATTATTTTAATTCACATCTAACGAACGGAAAACAATAATTACTATTCATGTAACTTAATTACATTTACTAACATCTTACACGAGCCACTAGCTCTCATAACGGAGCTTAATCTAGGCTACATATATGCTTGCTATCCGGCACTATAAATAACGGATCAATTATTTACCTAAACGGGCGTCGGGTATCGGTCTCCGGTGAATCATCTGTCATAACGCAGATGCACATTTATGCATGTATATCGAAACTCGATAAAACCGTTTTTGATTTGCAGTTCATTAAAAAAAAAAACTAAACATAGACTGTGTGCTAAATACGGATTTTGAAATGCACAAATCTTTAAAATTTTAACTGAAATATAAAATAACAATTTATTTAAAAATATTTCATATAGATTACTCATATTATAGCATCGCTGTAAGCCTTTAGTGCAAAGTCCATTGTAAATTTAAACCACGAATATCTTACCATTTCCTACGTTCATTATGGATTCGAGTTGTGGCTTAAACTTACTGAAATTCGGAAACAGATAGGTCCAGTTTTAATGAGAATATATATCTAATTTTAAACTTTCTAACATCATAGTGAATGTTAAGCAGCATGCTGTATATTGCAGTTTGCCTTTAAATTACGTACTTGTAGTGACGTTTATTAAAGAATAGAAGGATTGCATACAGACTCGACATATAGTAAGGTGCAGCAAGAATTTGACAGTTAAATGATTGAGGAAGTATGATAAATACAGGGTGAGTTTCGAGGAAGCGTATCGATCGTCTGTGGGCAAAAAGATTTTTAGTTATTCTCAGTTTTAATTACATTAACCAACTTGGATTTTACTTGAAGAGACTTGAATGTTTTAGTTAAATCTAGGTCAATTGCCATTATTTTAGGAAGGGAAAGTAACTCCTCTAAATCCGCCTCATTCTTTTAACGACGCGAATTTCAGAGCCGCAAAAACGGAGCGGCAAAATAAAGATAAGACATCGCTGGCCATACGTATGCAGATTCGGCCTTTTTACTATTGCGGCAAAATTAGAGGGACTTACGGACCCAGGACACTGATTATCATCAAGCCTGGATCAGACCAACCGTGATGGCTCATAAAAGAAATCTTCTCTTTTATTTTGTACTTCCTCTACGGGAAATTGGGTTGATTTAATTCAATTTAGAAAAAATGAGACAAAATACTATATAAGAACTAACATTTATCAAAGTTTAGTTATTAGACCCGTAGTCATATGATTAGAATCTTTGGTTCACTCAAATTAGAAAATAGTTTAACTACTAACCAAAACTACTCTAAAATGTCCTAATATACTAAAAATACTATGTCTTATAGCAAGGATTTAAGTTAAAATTAAATTAAATCTTAATAAATATGTTATAATATATGTTAAAAAGTAGGAGGCCAAAGGATAGATAAGTGAAAATACATTGCAAGTATCAAGGTACAAACATTATGAAAAATATATACTACATAAAATATTTACGATTCTATTGATTTTAGCAGTAGGTATCATTAAGTTTCTTTTAAAGTAGACTGATGACCATTCTTTTAAATTATTAGAGAGATATGGCATTTTTGATGCCCATTTTTGGCCTCAAAAACGGACGTCGAAAACGACTTTTTCAGGATTTTTAAAGTGCTCTCATTCCCTTAGTTCTGCTCGGATCCTGTTATAACCCGGTGTTTTCGTAATCTAGGTGACCCAAATAAGACGCTGGTATACTTAGTTTGATTTCGAAAAAAATCAATTTTTGGTGAAAAAATTCGATACGGGGGGTATACCCGAAAAATGAAAAATTCCAAATTTTGAAGGTCGATATCTCGGCTTCTATGGGAGCTATCAAGAAAATTCCAACGGTTTTGTCTTAGTTTCGTCGTTCTAAATCCAACGAGACCCTCCGCAAGGTCGTAGCTCTTCTAATAGCTGAGATATGGCATTTTTGATGCCCATTTTTGGCCTCAAAAACGGACGTCGAAAACGACTTTTTCACGATTTTCAAAGTGCTCTCATTCCCTTAGTTCTGCTCGGATCCTGTTATAACCCGGTGTTTTCGTAATCTAGGTGACCTAAATAAGACGCTGGTATACTTAGTTTGATTTCGAAAAAAATCAATTTTTCGTGAAAAAATTCGATACGGGGGGGTATACCCGAAAAATGAAAAATTCCAAACTTTGAAGGTCGATATCTCGGCTTTTATGGGAGCTATCGAGAAAATTCCAACGGTTTTGTCTTAGTTTCGTCGTTCTAAATCCAACGAGACCATCCGCAAGGTCGTAGCTCTTCTAATAGCTGAGATATGGCATTTTTGATGCCCATTTTTGGCCTCAAAAACGGACGTCGAAAACGACTTTTTCACGATTTTCAAAGTGCTCTCATTCCCTTAGTTCTGCTCGGATCCTGTTATAACCCGGTGTTTTCGTAATCTAGGTGACCCAAATAAGACGCTGGTATACTTAGTTTGATTTCGAAAAAAATCAATTTTTGGTGAAAAAATTCGATACGGGGGGGTATACCCGAAAAATGAAAAATTCCAAACTTTGAAGGTCGATATCTCGGCTTCTATGGGAGCTATCGAAAAAAATCCAACGGTTTTGTCTTAGTTTCGTCGTTCTAAATCCAACGAGACCATCCGCAAGGTCGTAGCTCTTCTAATAGCTGAGATATGGCATTTTTGATGCCCATTTTTGGCCTCAAAAACGGACGTCGAAAACGACTTTTTCACGATTTTCAAAGTGCTCTCATTCCCTTAGTTCTGCTCGGATCCTGTTATAACCCGGTGTTTTCGTAATCTAGGTGACCTAAATAAGACGCTGGTATACTTAGTTTGATTTCGAAAAAAATCAATTTTTCGTGAAAAAATTCGATACGGGGGGGTATACCCGAAAAATGAAAAATTCCAAACTTTGAAGGTCGATATCTCGGCTTTTATGGGAGCTATCGAAAAAAATCCAACGGTTTTGTCTTAGTTTCGTCGTTCTAAATCCAACGAGACCATCCGCAAGGTCGTAGTTCTTCTAATAGCTGAGATATGGCATTTTTGATGCCCATTTTTGGCCTCAAAAACGGACGTCGAAAACGACTTTTTCACGATTTTCAAAGTGCTCTCATTCCCTTAGTTCTGCTCGGATCCTGTTATAACCCGGTGTTTTCGTAATCTAGGTGACCCAAATAAGACGCTGGTATACTTAGTTTGATTTCGAAAAAAATCAATTTTTGGTGAAAAAATTCGATACGGGGGGGTATACCCGAAAAATGAAAAATTCCAAACTTTGAAGGTCGATATCTCGGCTTCTATGGGAGCTATCGAAAAAAATCCAACGGTTTTGTCTTAGTTTCGTCGTTCTAAATCCAACGAGACCATCCGCAAGGTCGTAGCTCTTCTAATAGCTGAGATATGGCATTTTTGATGCCCATTTTTGGCCTCAAAAACGGACGTCGAAAACGACTTTTTCACGATTTTCAAAGTGCTCTCATTCCCTTAGTTCTGCTCGGATCCTGTTATAACCCGGTGTTTTCGTAATCTAGGTGACCCAAATAAGACGCTGGTATACTTAGTTTGATTTCGAAAAAAATCAATTTTTGGTGAAAAAATTCGATACGGGGGGGTATACCCGAAAAATGAAAAATTCCAAACTTTGAAGGTCGATATCTCGGCTTCTATGGGAGCTATCAAGAAAATTCCAACGGTTTTGTCTTAGTTTCGTCGTTCTAAATCCAACGAGACCCTCCGCAAGGTCGTAGCTCTTCTAATAGCTGAGATATGGCATTTTTGATGCCCATTTTTGGCCTCAAAAACGGACGTCGAAAACGACTTTTTCACGATTTTCAAAGTGCTCTCATTCCCTTAGTTCTGCTCGGATCCTGTTATAACCCGGTGTTTTCGTAATCTAGGTGACCCAAATAAGACGCTGGTATACTTAGTTTGATTTCGAAAAAAATCAATTTTTGGTGAAAAAATTCGATACGGGGGGGTATACCCGAAAAATGAAAAATTCCAAACTTTGAAGGTCGATATCTCGGCTTCTATGGGAGCTATCGAGAAAATTCCAACGGTTTTGTCTCAGCTTCGTCGTTCTAAATCCAACGAGACCATCCGCAAGGTCGTAGCTCTTCTAATAGCTGAGATATGGCATTTTTGATGCCCATTTTTGGCCTCAAAAACGGACGTCGAAAACGACTTTTTCACGATTTTCAAAGTGCTCTCATTCCCTTAGTTCTGCTCGGATCCTGTTATAACCCGGTGTTTTCGTAATCTAGGTGACCCAAATAAGACGCTGGTATACTTAGTTTGATTTCGAAAAAAATCAATTTTTGGTGAAAAAAATTCGATACGGGGGGGTATACCCGAAAAATGAAAAATTCCAAACTTTGAAGGTCGATATCTCGGCTTCTATGGGAGCTATCGAAAAAAATCCAACGGTTTTGTCTTAGTTTCGTCGTTCTAAATCCAACGAGACCATCCGCAAGGTCGTAGCTCTTCTAATAGCTGAGATATGGCATTTTTGATGCCCATTTTTGGCCTCAAAAACGGACGTCGAAAACGACTTTTTCACGATTTTCAAAGTGCTCTCATTCCCTTAGTTCTGCTCGGATCCTGTTATAACCCGGTGTTTTCGTAATCTAGGTGACCTAAATAAGACGCTGGTATACTTAGTTTGATTTCGAAAAAAATCAATTTTTCGTGAAAAAATTCGATACGGGGGGGTATACCCGAAAAATGAAAAATTCCAAACTTTGAAGGTCGATATCTCGGCTTTTGTGGGAGCTATCGAAAAAAAATCCAACGGTTTTGTCTTAGTTTCGTCGTTCTAAATCCAACGAGACCATCCGCAAGGTCGTAGTTCTTCTAATAGCTGAGATATGGCATTTTTGATGCCCATTTTTGGCCTCAAAAACGGACGTCGAAAACGACTTTTTCACGATTTTCAAAGTGCTCTCATTCCCTTAGTTCTGCTCGGATCCTGTTATAACCCGGTGTTTTCGTAATCTAGGTGACCCAAATAAGACGCTGGTATACTTAGTTTGATTTCGAAAAAAATCAATTTTTGGTGAAAAAATTCGATACGGGGGGGTATACCCGAAAAATGAAAAATTCCAAACTTTGAAGGTCGATATCTCGGCTTCTATGGGAGCTATCGAAAAAAATCCAACGGTTTTGTCTTAGTTTCGTCGTTCTAAATCCAACGAGACCATCCGCAAGGTCGTAGCTCTTCTAATAGCTGAGATATGGCATTTTTGATGCCCATTTTTGGCCTCAAAAAACGGACGTCGAAAACGACTTTTTCACGATTTTCAAAGTGCTCTCATTCCCTTAGTTCTGCTCGGATCCTGTTATAACCCGGTGTTTTCGTAATCTAGGTGACCCAAATAAGACGCTGGTATACTTAGTTTGATTTCGAAAAAAAATCAATTTTTGGTGAAAAAATTCGATACGGGGGGGTATACCCGAAAAATGAAAAATTCCAAACTTTGAAGGTCGATATCTCGGCTTCTATGGGAGCTATCAAGAAAATTCCAACGGTTTTGTCTTAGTTTCGTCGTTCTAAATCCAACGAGACCCTCCGCAAGGTCGTAGCTCTTCTAATAGCTGAGATATGGCATTTTTGATGCCCATTTTTGGCCTCAAAAACGGACGTCGAAAACGACTTTTTCACGATTTTCAAAGTGCTCTCATTCCCTTAGTTCTGCTCGGATCCTGTTATAACCCGGTGTTTTCGTAATCTAGGTGACCCAAATAAGACGCTGGTATACTTAGTTTGATTTCGAAAAAAATCAATTTTTGGTGAAAAAATTCGATACGGGGGGGTATACCCGAAAAATGAAAAATTCCAAACTTTGAAGGTCGATATCTCGGCTTCTATGGGAGCTATCGAAAAAAATCCAACGGTTTTGTCTTAGTTTCGTCGTTCTAAATCCAACGAGACCATCCGCAAGGTCGTAGCTCTTCTAATAGCTGAGATATGGCATTTTTGATGCCCATTTTTGGCCTCAAAAACGGACGTCGGAAACGACTTTTTCACGATTTTCAAAGTGCTCTCATTCCCTTAGTTCTGCTCGGATCCTGTTATAACCCGGTGTTTTCGTAATCTAGGTGACCTAAATAAGACGCTGGTATACTTAGTTTGATTTCGAAAAAAATCAATTTTTCGTGAAAAAATTCGATACGGGGGGGGTATACCCGAAAAATGAAAAATTCCAAACTTTGAAGGTCGATATCTCGGCTTTTATGGGAGACTATCGAAAAAAATCCAACGGTTTTGTCTTAGTTTCGTCGTTCTAAATCCAACGAGACCCATCCGCCAAGGTCGTAGTTCTTCTAATAGCTGAGATATTGGCATTTTTGATGCCCATTTTTGGCCTCAAAAACGGACGTCGAAAACGACTTTTTCACGATTTTCAAAGTGCTCTCATTCCCTTAGTTCTGCTCGGATCCTGTTATAACCCGGTGTTTTCGTAATCTAGGTGACCCAAATAAGACGCGCTGGTATACTTAGTTTGATTTCGAAAAAAATCAATTTTTGGTGAAAAAATTCGATACGGGGGGGTATACCCGAAAAATGAAAAATTCCAAACTTTGAAGGTCGATATCTCGGCTTCTATGGGAGCTATCGAAAAAAATCCAACGGTTTTGTCTTAGTTTCGTCGTTCTAAATCCAACGAGACCATCCGCAAGGTCGTAGCTCTTCTAATAGCTGAGATATGGCATTTTTGATGCCCCATTTTTGGCCTCAAAAACGGACGTCGAAAACGACTTTTTCACGATTTTCAAGTGCTCTCATTCCCTTAGTTCTGCTCGGATCCTGTTATAACCCGGTGTTTTCGTAATCTAGGTGACCCAAATAAGACGCTGGTATACTTAGTTTGATTTCGAAAAAAATCAATTTTTGGTGAAAAAATTCGATACGGGGGGGGTATACCCGAAAAATGAAAAATTCCAAACTTTGAAGGTCGATATCTCGGCTTCTATGGGAGCTATCAAGAAAATTCCAACGGTTTTGTCTTAGTTTCGTCGTTCTAAATCCAACGAGACCCTCCGCAAGGTCGTAGCTCTTCTAATAGCTGAGATATGGCATTTTTGATGCCCATTTTTGGCCTCAAAAACGGACGTCGAAACGACTTTTTCACGATTTTCAAAGTGCTCTCATTCCCTTAGTTCTGCTCGGATCCTGTTATAACCCGGTGTTTTCGTAATCTAGGTGACCCAAATAAGACGCTGGTATACATTAGTTTGATTTCGAAAAAAATCAATTTTTGGTGAAAAAATTCGATACGGGGGGGTATACCCGAAAAATGAAAAATTCCAAACTTTGAAGGTCGATATCTCGGCTTCTATGGGAGCTATCGAGAAAATTCCAACGGTTTTGTCTCAGCTTCGTCGTTCTAAATCCAACGAGACCATCCGCAAGGTCGTAAGCTCTTCTAATAGCTGAGATATGGCATTTTTGATGCCCATTTTTGGCCTCAAAAACGGACGTCGAAAACGACTTTTTCACGATTTTCAAAGTGCTCTCATTCCCTTAGTTCTGCTCGGATCCTGTTCATAACCCGGTGTTTTCGTAATCTAGGTGACCCAAATAAGACGCTGGTATACTTAGTTTGATTTCGAAAAAAATCAATTTTTGGTGAAAAAATTCGATACGGGGGGGGTATACCCGAAAAATGAAAAATTCCAAACTTTGAAGGTCGATATCTCGGCTTCTATGGGAGCTATCGAGAAAATTCCAACGGTTTTGTCTCAGCTTCGTCGTTCTAAATCCAACGAGACCATCCGCAAGGTCGTAGCTCTTCTAATAGCTGAGATATGGCATTTTTGATGCCCATTTTTGGCCTCAAAAACGGACGTCGAAAACGACTTTTTCACGATTTTCAAAGTGCTCTCATTCCCTTAGTTCTGCTCGGATCCTGTTATAACCCGGTGTTTTCGTAATCTAGGTGACCCAAATAAGACGCTGGTATACTTAGTTTGATTTCGAAAAAAATCAATTTTTCGTGAAAAAATTCGATACGGGGGGGTATACCCGAAAAATGAAAAATTCCAAACTTTGAAGGTCGATATCTCGGCTTCTAGAATGGGAGCTATCGAGAAAATTCCAACGGTCTTGTCTTAGATTCGTCGTTCTAAATCCAACGAGACCATCCGCAAGGTCGTAGCTCTTCTAATAGCTGAAATATGGCATTTTTGATGCCCATTTTTGGCCTCAAAAACGGACGTCGAAAACGACTTTTTCACGATTTTCAAAGTGCTCTCATTTCCTTACTTCTGCTCGGATCCTGTTATAACCCGGTGTTTTCGTAATCTAGGTGACCCAAATAAGACGCTGGTATACTTAGTTTGATTTCGAAAAAAATCAATTTTTCGTAAAAAAATTCGATACGGGGGGGTATACCCGAAAAATGAAAAATTCCAAACTTTGAAGGTCGATATCTCGGCTTCTATGGAAGGTATCGGGAAAATTCCAACGGTTTTGTCTTAGTTTCGTCGTTCTGAATCCAACGAGACCATTCCGTAGCTCTTCTAATAGCTGAGATATGGCATTTTTTGATGCCCATTTTTGGCCTCAAAAACGGACGTCGAAAACGACTTTTTCACGATTTTCAAAGTGCTCTCATTCCCTTAGTTCTGCTCGGATCCTGTTATAACCCGGTGTTTTCGTAATCTAGGTGACCCAAATAAGACGCTGGTATACTTAGTTTGATTTCGAAAAAAATCAATTTTTCGTGAAAAAATTCGATACGGGGGGGTATACCCGAAAAATGAAAAATTCCAAACTTTGAAGGTCGATATCTCGGCTTCTATGGGAGCTATCGAGAAAATTCCAACGGTTTTGTCTTAGATTCGTCGTCTCTAAATCCAACGAGACCATCCGCAAGGTCGTAGCTCTTCTAATAGCTGAGATATGGCATTTTTGATGCCCATTTTTGGCCTCAAAAAACGGACGTCGAAAACGACTTTTTCACGATTTTCAAAGTGCACTCTCACGAGATGTGTGATCCTGTTATAACCCGGTGTTTTCGTAATCTAGGTGACCCAAATAAGACGCTGGTATACTTAGTTTGATTTCGAAAAAAATCAATTTTTCGTGAAAAAATTCGATACGGGGGGGTATACCCGAAAAATGAAAAATTCCAAACTTTGAAGGTCAATATCTCGGCTTCTATGGGAGCTATCGAGAAAATTCCAACGGTTTTGTCTTAGTTTCGTCGTTCTAAATCCAACGAGACCATCCGCAAGGTCGTAGCTCTTCTAATAGCTGAGATATGGCATTTTTGATGCCCATTTTTGGCCTCAAAAACGGACGTCGAAAACGACTTTTTCACGATTTTCAAAGTGCTCTCATTCCCTTAGTTCTGCTCGGATCCTGTTATAACCCGGTGTTTTCGTAATCTAGGTGACCCAAATAAGATGCTGGTATACTTAGTTTGATTTCGAAAAAAATCAATTTTTCGTGAAAAAATTCGATACGGGGGGGTATACCCGAAAAATGAAAAATTCCAAACTTTGAAGGTCGATATCTCGGCTTCTATGGGAGCTATCGAGAAAATTCCAACGGTTTTGTCTTAGTTTCGTCGTTCTAAATCCAACGAGACCATCCGCAAGGTCGTAGCTCTTCTAATAGCTGAGATATGGCATTTTTGATGCCCATTTTTGGCCTCAAAAACGGACGTCGAAAACGACTTTTTCACGATTTTCAAAGTGCTCTCATTCCCTTAGTTCTGCTCGGATCCTGTTATAACCCGGTGTTTTCGTAATCTAGGTGACCCAAATAAGACGCTGGTATACTTAGTTTGATTTCGAAAAAAATCAATTTTTCGTGAAAAAATTCGATACGGGGGGGTATACCCGAAAAATGAAAAATTCCAAACTTTGAAGGTCGATATCTCGGCTTCTATGGGAGCTATCGAGAAAATTCCAACGGTTTTGTCTTAGTTTCGTCGTTCTAAATCCAACGAGACCATCCGCAAGGTCGTAGCTCTTCTAATAGCTGAGATATGGCATTTTTGATGCCCATTTTTGGCCTCAAAAACGGACGTCGAAAACGACTTTTTCAGGATTTTTAAAGTGCTCTCATTCCCTTAGTTCTGCTCGGATCCTGTTATAACCCGGTGTTTTCGTAATCTAGGTGACCCAAATAAGACGCTGGTATACTTAGTTTGATCTCGAAAAAAATCAATTTTTCGTGAAAAAATTCGATACGGGGGGGGTATACCCGAAAAATGAAAAATTCCAAACTTTGAAGGTCGATATCTCGGCTTCTATGGGAGCTATCGAGAAAATTCCAACGGTTTTGTCTTAGATTCGTCGTTCTAAATCCAACGAGACCATCCGCAAGGTCGTAGCTCTTCTAATAGCTGAGATATGGCATTTTTGATGCCCATTTTTGGCCTCAAAAACGGACGTCGAAAACGACTTTTTCACGATTTTCAAAGTGCTCTCATTCCCTTACTTCTGCTCGGATCCTGTTATAACCCGGTGTTTTCGTAATCTAGGTGACCCAAATAAGACGCTGGTATACTTAGTTTGATTTCGAAAAAAATCAATTTTTCGTGAAAAAATTCGATACGGGGGGGTATACCCGAAAAATGAAAAATTCCAAACTTTGAAGGTCGATATCTCGGCTTCTATGGAAGGTATCGGGAAAATTCCAACGGTTTTGTCTTAGTTTCGTCGTTCTGAATCCAACGAGACCATCCGCAAGGTCGTAGCTCTTCTAATAGCTGAGATATGGCATTTTTGATGCCCATTTTTGGCCTCAAAAACGGACGTCGAAAACGACTTTTTCACGATTTTCAAAGTGCTCTCATTCCCTTAGTTCTGCTCGGATCCTGTTATAACCCGGTGTTTTCGTAATCTAGGTGACCCAAATAAGACGCTGGTATACTTAGTTTGATTTCGAAAAAAATCAATTTTTCGTGAAAAAATTCGATACGGGGGGGTATACCCGAAAAATGAAAAATTCCAAACTTTGAAGGTCGATATCTCGGCTTCTATGGGAGCTATCGAGAAAATTCCAACGGTTTTGTCTTAGATTCGTCGTTCTAAATCCAACGAGACCATCCGCAAGGTCGTAGCTCTTCTAATAGCTGAGATATGGCATTTTTGATGCCCATTTTTGGCCTCAAAAACGGACGTCGAAAACGACTTTTTCACGATTTTCAAAGTGCTCTCATTCCCTTAGTTCTGCTCGGATCCTGTTATAACCCGGTGTTTTCGTAATCTAGGTGACCCAAATAAGACGCTGGTATACTTAGTTTGATTTCGAAAAAAATCAATTTTTCGTGAAAAAATTCGATACGGGGGGGTATACCCGAAAAATGAAAAATTCCAAACTTTGAAGGTCAATATCTCGGCTTCTATGGGAGCTATCGAGAAAATTCCAACGGTTTTGTCTTAGTTTCGTCGTTCTAAATCCAACGAGACCATCCGCAAGGTCGTAGCTCTTCTAATAGCTGAGATATGGCATTTTTGATGCCCATTTTTGGCCTCAAAAACGGACGTCGAAAACGACTTTTTCACGATTTTCAAAGTGCTCTCATTCCCTTAGTTCTGCTCGGATCCTGTTATAACCCGGTGTTTTCGTAATCTAGGTGACCCAAATAAGATGCTGGTATACTTAGTTTGATTTCGAAAAAAATCAATTTTTCGTGAAAAAATTCGATACGGGGGGGTATACCCGAAAAATGAAAAATTCCAAACTTTGAAGGTCGATATCTCGGCTTCTATGGGAGCTATCGAGAAAATTCCAACGGTTTTGTCTTAGTTTCGTCGTTCTAAATCCAACGAGACCATCCGCAAGGTCGTAGCTCTTCTAATAGCTGAGATATGGCATTTTTGATGCCCATTTTTGGCCTCAAAAACGGACGTCGAAAACGACTTTTTCACGATTTTCAAAGTGCTCTCATTCCCTTAGTTCTGCTCGGATCCTGTTATAACCCGGTGTTTTCGTAATCTAGGTGACCCAAATAAGACGCTGGTATACTTAGTTTGATTTCGAAAAAAATCAATTTTTCGTGAAAAAATTCGATACGGGGGGGTATACCCGAAAAATGAAAAATTCCAAACTTTGAAGGTCGATATCTCGGCTTCTATGGGAGCTATCGAGAAAATTCCAACGGTTTTGTCTTAGTTTCGTCGTTCTAAATCCAACGAGACCATCCGCAAGGTCGTAGCTCTTCTAATAGCTGAGATATGGCATTTTTGATGCCCATTTTTGGCCTCAAAAACGGACGTCGAAAACGACTTTTTCAGGATTTTTAAAGTGCTCTCATTCCCTTAGTTCTGCTCGGATCCTGTTATAACCCGGTGTTTTCGTAATCTAGGTGACCCAAATAAGACGCTGGTATACTTAGTTTGATCTCGAAAAAAATCAATTTTTCGTGAAAAAATTCGATACGGGGGGGTATACCCGAAAAATGAAAAATTCCAAACTTTGAAGGTCGATATCTCGGCTTCTATGGGAGCTATCGAGAAAATTCGAACGGTTTTGTCTTAGATTCGTCGTTCTAAATCCAACGAGACCATCCGCAAGGTCGTAGCTCTTCTAATAGCTGAGATATGGCATTTTTGATGCCCATTTTTGGCCTCAAAAACGGACGTCGAAAACGACTTTTTCACGATTTTCAAAGTGCTCTCATTCCCTTAATTCTGCTCGGATCCTGTTATAACCCGGTGTTTTCGTAATCTAGGTGACCCAAATAAGACGCTGGTATACTTAGTTTGATTTCGAAAAAAATCAATTTTTCGTAAAAAAATTCGATACGGGGGGGTATACCCGAAAAATGAAAAATTCCAAACTTTGAAGGTCGATATCTCGGCTTCTATGGAAGGTATCGGGAAAATTCCAACGGTTTTGTCTTAGTTTCGTCGTTCTGAATCCAACGAGACCATCCGCAAGGTCGTAGCTCTTCTAATAGCTGAGATATGGCATTTTTGATGCCCATTTTTGGCCTCAAAAACGGACGTCGAAAACGACTTTTTCACGATTTTCAAAGTGCTCTCATTCCCTTAGTTCTGCTCGGATCCTGTTATAACCCGGTGTTTTCGTAATCTAGGTGACCCAAATAAGACGCTGGTATACTTAGTTTGATTTCGAAAAAAATCAATTTTTCGTGAAAAAATTCGATACGGGGGGGTATACCCGAAAAATGAAAAATTCCAAACTTTGAAGGTCGATATCTCGGCTTCTATGGGAGCTATCGAGAAAATTCCAACGGTTTTGTCTTAGTTTCGTCGTTCTAAATCCAACGAGACCATCCGCAAGGTCGTAGCTCTTCTAATAGCTGAGATATGGCATTTTTGATGCCCATTTTTGGCCTCAAAAACGGACGTCGAAAACGACTTTTTCACGATTTTCAAAGTGCTCTCATTCCCTTAGTTCTGCTCGGATCCTGTTATAACCCGGTGTTTTCGTAATCTAGGTGACCCAAATAAGACGCTGGTATACTTAGTTTGATTTCGAAAAAAATCAATTTTTCGTGAAAAAATTCGATACGGGGGGGTATACCCGAAAAATGAAAAATTCCAAACTTTGAAGGTCGATATCTCGGCTTCTATGGGAGCTATCGAGAAAATTCCAACGGTTTTGTCTTAGTTTCGTCGTTCTAAATCCAACGAGACCATCCGCAAGGTCGTAGCTCTTCTAATAGCTGAGATATGGCATTTTTGATGCCCATTTTTGGCCTCAAAAACGGACGTCGAAAACGACTTTTTCAGGATTTTTAAAGTGCTCTCATTCCCTTAGTTCTGCTCGGATCCTGTTATAACCCGGTGTTTTCGTAATCTAGGTGACCCAAATAAGACGCTGGTATACTTAGTTTGATCTCGAAAAAAATCAATTTTTCGTGAAAAAATTCGATACGGGGGGGTATACCCGAAAAATGAAAAATTCCAAACTTTGAAGGTCGATATCTCGGCTTCTATGGGAGCTATCGAGAAAATTCCAACGGTTTTGTCTTAGATTCGTCGTTCTAAATCCAACGAGACCATCCGCAAGGTCGTAGCTCTTCTAATAGCTGAGATATGGCATTTTTGATGCCCATTTTTGGCCTCAAAAACGGACGTCGAAAACGACTTTTTCACGATTTTCAAAGTGCTCTCATTCCCTTACTTCTGCTCGGATCCTGTTATAACCCGGTGTTTTCGTAATCTAGGTGACCCAAATAAGACGCTGGTATACTTAGTTTGATTTCGAAAAAAATCAATTTTTCGTAAAAAAATTCGATACGGGGGGGTATACCCGAAAAATGAAAAATTCCAAACTTTGAAGGTCGATATCTCGGCTTCTATGGGAGGTATCGGGAAAATTCCAACGGTTTTGTCTTAGTTTCGTCGTTCTGAATCCAACGAGACCATCCGCAAGGTCGTAGCTCTTCTAATAGCTGAGATATGGCATTTTTGATGCCCATTTTTGGCCTCAAAAACGGACGTCGAAAACGACTTTTTCACGATTTTCAAAGTGCTCTCATTCCCTTAGTTCTGCTCGGATCCTGTTATAACCCGGTGTTTTCGTAATCTAGGTGACCCAAATAAGACGCTGGTATACTTAGTTTGATTTCGAAAAAAATCAATTTTTCGTGAAAAAATTCGATACGGGGGGGTATACCCGAAAAATGAAAAATTCCAAACTTTGAAGGTCGATATCTCGGCTTCTATGGGAGGTATCGGGAAAATTCCAACGGTTTTGTCTTAGTTTCGTCGTTCTGAATCCAACGAGACCATCCGCAAGGTCGTAGCTCTTCTAATAGCTGAGATATGGCATTTTTGATGCCCATTTTTGGCCTCAAAAACGGACGTCGAAAACGACTTTTTCACGATTTTCAAAGTGCTCTCATTCCCTTAGTTCTGCTCGGATCCTGTTATAACCCGGTGTTTTCGTAATCTAGGTGACCCAAATAAGACGCTGGTATACTTATTTTGATTTCGAAAAAAATCAATTTTTCGTGAAAAAATTCGATACGGGGGGGTATACCCGAAAAATGAAAAATTCCAAACTTTGAAGGTCGATATCTCGGCTTCTATGGGAGCTATCGAGAAAATTCCAACGGTTTTGTCTTAGTTTTGTCGTTCTAAATCCAACGAGACCATCCGCAAGGTCGTAGCTCTTCTAATAGCTGAGATATGGCACTTTTGATGCCCATTTTTGGCCTCAAAAACGGACGTCGAAAACGACTTTTTCAGGATTTTTAAAGTGCTCTCATTCCCTTAGTTCTGCTCGGATCCTGTTATAACCCGGTGTTTTCGTAATCTAGGTGACCCAAATAAGACGCTGGTATACTTAGTTTGATTTCGAAAAAAATCAATTTTTGGTGAAAAAATTCGATACGGGGGGGTATACCCGAAAAATGAAAAATTCCAAACTTTGAAGGTCGATATCTCGGCTTTTATGGGAGCTATCGAGAAAATTCCAACGGTTTTGTCTTAGTTTCGTCGTTCTAAATCCAACGAGACCATCCGCAAGGTCGTAGCTCTTCTAATAGCTGAGATATGGCATTTTTGATGCCCATTTTTGGCCTCAAAAACGGACGTCGAAAACGACTTTTTCAGGATTTTTAAAGTGCTCTCATTCCCTTAGTTCTGCTCGGATCCTGTTATAACCCGGTGTTTTCGTAATCTAGGTGACCCAAATAAGACGCTGGTATACTTAGTTTGATTTCGAAAAAAATCAATTTTTGGTGAAAAAATTCGATACGGGGGGGTATACCCGAAAAATGAAAAATTCCAAATTTTGAAGGTCGATATCTCGGCTTCTATGGGAGCTATCGAGAAAATTCCAACGGTTTTGTTTTAGTTTCGTCGTTCTAAATCCAACGAGACCATCCGCAAGGTCGTAGCTCTTCTAATAGCTGAGATATGGCATTTTTGATGCCCATTTTTGGCCTCAAAAACGGACGTCGAAAACGACTTTTTCACGATTTTCAAAGTGCTCTCATTCCCTTAGTTCTGCTCGGATCCTGTTATAACCCGGTGTTTTCGTAATCTAGGTGACCCAAATAAGACGCTGGTATACTTAGTTTGATTTCGAAAAAAATCAATTTTTGGTGAAAAAATTCGATACGGGGGGGTATACCCGAAAAATGAAAAATTCCAAACTTTGAAGGTCGATATCTTGGCTTCTATGGGAGCTATCGAGAAAATTCCAACGGTTTTGTCTTAGATTCGTCGTTCTAAATCCAACGAGACCATCCGCAAGGTCGTAGCTCTTCTAATAGCTGAGATATGGCATTTTTGATGCCCATTTTTGGCCTCAAAAACGGACGTCGAAAACGACTTTTTCACGATTTTCAAAGTGCTCTCATTCCCTTAGTTCTGCTCGGATCCTGTTATAATCCGGTGTTTTCGTAATCTAGGTGACCCAAATAAGACGCTGGTATACTTAGTTTGATTTCGAAAAAAATCAATTTTTCGTGAAAAAATTCGATACGGGGGGGTATACCCGAAAAATGAAAAATTCCAAACTTTGAAGGTCGATATCTTGGCTTCTATGGGAGCTATCGAGAAAATTCCAACGGTTTTGTCTTAGATTCGTCGTTCTAAATCCAACGAGACCATCCGCAAGGTCGTAGCTCTTCTAATAGCTGAGATATGGCATTTTTGATGCCCATTTTTGGTCTCAAAAACGGACGTCGAAAACGACTTTTTCAGGATTTTTAAAGTGCTCTCATTCCCTTAGTTCTGCTCGGATCCTGTTATAACCCGGTGTTTTCGTAATCTAGGTGACCCAAATAAGACGCTGGTATACTTAGTTTGATTTCGAAAAAAATCAATTTTTCGTGAAAAAATTCGATACGGGGGGGTATACCCGAAAAGTGAAAAATTCCAAACTTTGAAGGTCGATATCTCGGCTTCTATGGGAGCTATCGAGAAAATTCCAACGGTTTTGTCTTAGATTCGTCGTTCTAAATCCAACGAGACCATCCGCAAGGTCGTAGCTCTTCTAATAGCTGAGATATGGCATTTTTGATGCCCATTTTTGGCCTCAAAACCGGACGTCGAAAACGACTTTTTCACGATTTTCAAAGTGCTCTCATTCCCTTAGTTCTGCTCGGATCCTGTTATAACCCGGTGTTTTCGTAATCTAGGTGACCCAAATAAGATGCTGGTATACTTAGTTTGATTTCGAAAAAAATCAATTTTTCGTGAAAAAATTCGATACGGGGGGGTATACCCGAAAAATGAAAAATTCCAAACTTTGAAGGTCGATATCTCGGCTTCTATGGGAGCTATCGAGAAAATTCCAACGGTTTTGTCTTAGTTTCGTCGTTCTAAATCCAACGAGACCATCCGCAAGGTCGTAGCTCTTCTAATAGCTGAGATATGGCATTTTTGATGCCCATTTTTGGCCTCAAAAACGGACGTCGAAAACGACTTTTTCAGGATTTTTAAAGTGCTCTCATTCCCTTAGTTCTGCTCGGATCCTGTTATAACCCGGTGTTTTCGTAATCTAGGTGACCCAAATAAGACGCTGGTATACTTAGTTTGATTTCGAAAAAAATCAATTTTTGGTGAAAAAATTCGATACGGGGGGGTATACCCGAAAAATGAAAAATTCCAAATTTTGAAGGTCGATATCTCGGCTTCTATGGGAGCTATCGAGAAAATTCCAACGGTTTTGTTTTAGTTTCGTCGTTCTAAATCCAACGAGACCATCCGCAAGGTCGTAGCTCTTCTAATAGCTGAGATATGGCATTTTTGATGCCCATTTTTGGCCTCAAAAACGGACGTCGAAAACGACTTTTTCACGATTTTCAAAGTGCTCTCATTCCCTTAGTTCTGCTCGGATCCTGTTATAACCCGGTGTTTTCGTAATCTAGGTGACCCAAATAAGACGCTGGTATACTTAGTTTGATTTCGAAAAAAATCAATTTTTCGTGAAAAAATTCGATACGGGGGGGTATACCCGAAAAATGAAAAATTCCAAACTTTGAAGGTCGATATCTCGGCTTCTATGGGAGCTATCGAGAAAATTCCAACGGTTTTGTCTTAGTTTCGTCGTTCTAAATCCAACGAGACCATCCGCAAGGTCGTAGCTCTTCTAATAGCTGAGATATGGCATTTTTGATGCCCATTTTTGGCCTCAAAAACGGACGTCGAAAACGACTTTTTCAGGATTTTTAAAGTGCTCTCATTCCCTTAGTTCTGCTCGGATCCTGTTATAACCCGGTGTTTTCGTAATCTAGGTGACCCAAATAAGACGCTGGTATACTTAGTTTGATTTCGAAAAAAATCAATTTTTCGTGAAAAAATTCGATACGGGGGGGTATACCCGAAAAATGAAAAATTCCAAACTTTGAAGGTCGATATCTCGGCTTCTATGGGAGCTATCGAGAAAATTCCAACGGTTTTGTCTTAGTTTCGTCGTTCTAAATTCAACGAGACCATCCGCAAGGTCGTAGCTCTTCTAATAGCTGAGATATGGCATTTTTGATGCCCATTTTTGGCCTCAAAAACGGACGTCGAAAACGACTTTTTCACGATTTTCAAAGTGCTCTCATTCCCTTAGTTTTGCTCGGATCCTGTTATAACCCGGTGTTTTCGTAATCTAGGTGACCTAAATAAGACGCTGGTATACTTAGTTTGATTTCGAAAAAAATCAATTTTTCGTGAAAAAATTCGATACGGGGGGGTATACCCGAAAAATGAAAAATTCCAAACTTTGAAGGTCGATATCTCGGCTTTTATGGGAGCTATCGAGAAAATTCCAACGGTTTTGTCTTAGTTTCGTCGTTCTAAATCCAACGAGACCATCCGCAAGGTCGTAGCTCTTCTAATAGCTGAGATATGGCATTTTTGATGCCCATTTTTGGCCTCAAAAACGGACGTCGAAAACGACTTTTTCAGGATTTTTAAAGTGCTCTCACTCCCTTAGTTCTGCTCGGATCCTGTTATAACCCGGTGTTTTCGTAATCTAGGTGACCCAAATAAGACGCTGGTATACTTAGTTTGATTTCGAAAAAAATCAATTTTTGGTGAAAAAATTCGATACGGGGGGGTATACCCGAAAAATGAAAAATTCCAAATTTTGAAGGTCGATATCTCGGCTTCTATGGGAGCTATCGAGAAAATTCCAACGGTTTTGTTTTAGTTTCGTCGTTCTAAATCCAACGAGACCATCCGCAAGGTCGTAGCTCTTCTAATAGCTGAGATATGGCATTTTTAATGCCCATTTTTGGCCTCAAAAACGGACGTCGAAAACGACTTTTTCACGATTTTCAAAGTGCTCTCATTCCCTTAGTTCTGCTCGGATCCTGTTATAACCCGGTGTTTTCGTAATCTAGGTGACCCAAATAAGACGCTGGTATAGTTAGTTTGATTTCGAAAAAAATCAATTTTTGGTGAAAAAATTCGATACGGGGGGGTATACCCGAAAAATGAAAAATTCCAAATTTTGAAGGTCGATATCTCGGCTTCTATGGGAGCTATCGAGAAAATTCCAACGGTTTTGTCTTAGATTCGTCGTTCTAAATCCAACGAGACCATCCGCAAGGTCGTAGCTCTTCTAATAGCTGAGATATGGCATTTTTGATGCCCATTTTTGGCCTCAAAAACGGACGTCGAAAACGACTTTTTCACGATTTTCAAAGTGCTCTCATTCCCTTAGTTCTGCTCGGATCCTGTTATAATCCGGTGTTTTCGTAATCTAGGTGACCCAAATAAGACGCTGGTATACTTAGTTTGATTTCGAAAAAAATCAATTTTTCGTGAAAAAATTCGATACGGGGGGGTATACCCGAAAAATGAAAAATTCCAAACTTTGAAGGTCGATATCTCGGCTTTTATGGGAGCTATCGAGAAAATTCCAACGGTTTTGTCTTAGTTTCGTCGTTCTAAATCCAACGAGACCATCCGCAAGGTCGTAGCTCTTCTAATAGCTGAGATATGGCATTTTTGATGCCCATTTTTGGCCTCAAAAACGGACGTCGAAAACGACTTTTTCACGATTTTCAAAGTGCTCTCATTCCCTTAGTTCTGCTCGGATCCTGTTATAACCCGGTGTTTTCGTAATCTAGGTGACCCAAATAAGACGCTGGTATAGTTAGTTTGATTTCGAAAAAAATCAATTTTTGGTGAAAAAATTCGATACGGGGGGGTATACCCGAAAAATGAAAAATTCCAAATTTTGAAGGTCGATATCTCGGCTTCTATGGGAGCTATCGAGAAAATTCCAACGGTTTTGTTTTAGTTTCGTCGTTCTAAATCCAACGAGACCATCCGCAAGGTCGTAGCTCTTCTAATAGCTGAGATATGGCATTTTTGATGCCCATTTTTGGCCTCAAAAACGGACGTCGAAAACGACTTTTTCAGGATTTTTAAAGTGCTCTCATTCCCTTAGTTCTGCTCGGATCCTGTTATAATCCGGTGTTTTCGTAATCTAGGTGACCCAAATAAGACGCTGGTATACTTAGTTTGATTTCGAAAAAAATCAATTTTTCGTGAAAAAATTCGATACGGGGGGGTATACCCGAAAAATGAAAAATTCCAAACTTTGAAGGTCGATATCTCGGCTTCTATGGGAGCTATCGAGAAAATTCCAACGGTTTTGTCTTAGATTCGTCGTTCTAAATCCAACGAGACCATCCGCAAGGTCGTAGCTCTTCTAATAGCTGAGATATGGCATTTTTGATGCCCATTTTTGGCCTCAAAAACGGACGTCGAAAACGACTTTTTCACGATTTTCAAAGTGCTCTCATTCCCTTAGTTCTGCTCGGATCCTGTTATAATCCGGTGTTTTCGTAATCTAGGTGACCCAAATAAGACGCTGGTATAGTTAGTTTGATTTCGAAAAAAATCAATTTTTGGTGAAAAAATTCGATACGGGGGGGTATACCCGAAAAATGAAAAATTCCAAATTTTGAAGGTCGATATCTCGGCTTCTATGGGAGCTATCGAGAAAATTCCAACGGTTTTGTTTTAGTTTCGTCGTTCTAAATCCAACGAGACCATCCGCAAGGTCGTAGCTCTTCTAATAGCTGAGATATGGCATTTTTGATGCCCATTTTTGGCCTCAAAAACGGACGTCGAAAACGACTTTTTCACGATTTTCAAAGTGCTCTCATTCCCTTAGTTCTGCTCGGATCCTGTTATAACCCGGTGTTTTCGTAATCTAGGTGACCCAAATAAGACGCTGGTATAGTTAGTTTGATTTCGAAAAAAATCAATTTTTGGTGAAAAAATTCGATACGGGGGGGTATACCCGAAAAATGAAAAATTCCAAATTTTGAAGGTCGATATCTCGGCTTCTATGGGAGCTATCGAGAAAATTCCAACGGTTTTGTTTTAGTTTCGTCGTTCTAAATCCAACGAGACCATCCGCAAGGTCGTAGCTCTTCTAATAGCTGAGATATGGCATTTTTGATGCCCATTTTTGGCCTCAAAAACGGACGTCGAAAACGACTTTTTCAGGATTTTTAAAGTGCTCTCATTCCCTTAGTTCTGCTCGGATCCTGTTATAATCCGGTGTTTTCGTAATCTAGGTGACCCAAATAAGACGCTGGTATACTTAGTTTGATTTCGAAAAAAATCAATTTTTCGTGAAAAAATTCGATACGGGGGGGTATACCCGAAAAATGAAAAATTCCAAACTTTGAAGGTCGATATCTCGGCTTCTATGGGAGCTATCGAGAAAATTCCAACGGTTTTGTCTTAGATTCGTCGTTCTAAATCCAACGAGACCATCCGCAAGGTCGTAGCTCTTCTAATAGCTGAGATATGGCATTTTTGATGCCCATTTTTGGCCTCAAAAACGGACGTCGAAAACGACTTTTTCACGATTTTCAAAGTGCTCTCATTCCCTTAGTTCTGCTCGGATCCTGTTATAACCCGGTGTTTTCGTAATCTAGGTGACCCAAATAAGACGCTGGTATAGTTAGTTTGATTTCGAAAAAAATCAATTTTTGGTGAAAAAATTCGATACGGGGGGGTATACCCGAAAAATGAAAAATTCCAAATTTTGAAGGTCGATATCTCGGCTTCTATGGGAGCTATCGAGAAAATTCCAACGGTTTTGTTTTAGTTTCGTCGTTCTAAATCCAACGAGACCATCCGCAAGGTCGTAGCTCTTCTAATAGCTGAGATATGGCATTTTTGATGCCCATTTTTGGTCTCAAAAACGGACGTCGAAAACGACTTTTTCAGGATTTTTAAAGTGCTCTCATTCCCTTAGTTCTGCTCGGATCCTGTTATAATCCGGTGTTTTCGTAATCTAGGTGACCCAAATAAGACGCTGGTATACTTAGTTTGATTTCGAAAAAAATCAATTTTTCGTGAAAAAATTCGATACGGGGGGGTATACCCGAAAAGTGAAAAATTCCAAACTTTGAAGGTCGATATCTCGGCTTCTATGGGAGCTATCGAGAAAATTCCAACGGTTTTGTCTTAGATTCGTCGTTCTAAATCCAACGAGACCATCCGCAAGGTCGTAGCTCTTCTAATAGCTGAGATATGGCATTTTTGATGCCCATTTTTGGTCTCAAAAACGGACGTCGAAAACGACTTTTTCAGGATTTTTAAAGTGCTCTCATTCCCTTAGTTCTGCTCGGATCCTGTTATAATCCGGTGTTTTCGTAATCTAGGTGACCCAAATAAGACGCTGGTATACTTAGTTTGATTTCGAAAAAAATCAATTTTTCGTGAAAAAATTCGATACGGGGGGGTATACCCGAAAAGTGAAAAATTCCAAACTTTGAAGGTCGATATCTCGGCTTCTATGGGAGCTATCGAGAAAATTCCAACGGTTTTGTCTTAGATTCGTCGTTCTAAATCCAACGAGACCATCCGCAAGGTCGTAGCTCTTCTAATAGCTGAGATATGGCATTTTTGATGCCCATTTTTGGCCTCAAAAACGGACGTCGAAAACGACTTTTTCAGGATTTTTAAAGTGCTCTCATTCCCTTAGTTCTGCTCGGATCCTGTTATAATCCGGTGTTTTCGTAATCTAGGTGACCCAAATAAGACGCTGGTATACTTAGTTTGATTTCGAAAAAAATCAATTTTTCGTGAAAAAATTCGATACGGGGGGGTATACCCGAAAAGTGAAAAATTCCAAACTTTGAAGGTCGATATCTCGGCTTCTATGGGAGCTATCGAGAAAATTCCAACGGTTTTGTCTTAGATTCGTCGTTCTAAATCCAACGAGACCATCCGCAAGGTCGTAGCTCTTCTAATAGCTGAGATATGGCATTTTTGATGCCCATTTTTGGTCTCAAAAACGGACGTCGAAAACGACTTTTTCAGGATTTTTAAAGTGCTCTCATTCCCTTAGTTCTGCTCGGATCCTGTTATAATCCGGTGTTTTCGTAATCTAGGTGACCCAAATAAGACGCTGGTATACTTAGTTTGATTTCGAAAAAAATCAATTTTTCGTGAAAAAATTCGATACGGGGGGGTATACCCGAAAAGTGAAAAATTCCAAACTTTGAAGGTCGATATCTCGGCTTCTATGGGAGCTATCGAGAAAATTCCAACGGTTTTGTCTTAGATTCGTCGTTCTAAATCCAACGAGACCATCCGCAAGGTCGTAGCTCTTCTAATAGCTGAGATATGGCATTTTTGATGCCCATTTTTGGCCTCAAAAACGGACGTCGAAAACGACTTTTTCAGGATTTTTAAAGTGCTCTCATTCCCTTAGTTCTGCTCGGATCCTGTTATAATCCGGTGTTTTCGTAATCTAGGTGACCCAAATAAGACGCTGGTATACTTAGTTTGATTTCGAAAAAAATCAATTTTTCGTGAAAAAATTCGATACGGGGGGGTATACCCGAAAAGTGAAAAATTCCAAACTTTGAAGGTCGATATCTCGGCTTCTATGGGAGCTATCGAGAAAATTCCAACGGTTTTGTCTTAGATTCGTCGTTCTAAATCCAACGAGACCATCCGCAAGGTCGTAGCTCTTCTAATAGCTGAGATATGGCATTTTTGATGCCCATTTTTGGTCTCAAAAACGGACGTCGAAAACGACTTTTTCAGGATTTTTAAAGTGCTCTCATTCCCTTAGTTCTGCTCGGATCCTGTTATAATCCGGTGTTTTCGTAATCTAGGTGACCCAAATAAGACGCTGGTATACTTAGTTTGATTTCGAAAAAAATCAATTTTTGGTGAAAAAATTCGATACGGGGGGGTATACCCGAAAAGTGAAAAATTCCAAACTTTGAAGGTCGATATCTCGGCTTCTATGGGAGCTATCGAGAAAATTCCAACGGTTTTGTCTTAGTTTCGTCATTCTGAATCCAACGAGACCATCCGCAAGGTCGTAGCACTTCTAATAGCTGAGATATGGCATTTTTGATGCCCATTTTTGGCCTCAAAAACGGACGTCGAAAACGACTTTTTCACGATTTTCAAAGTGCTCTCATTCCCTTAGTTCTGCTCGGATCCTGTTATAACCCGGTGTTTTCGTAATCTAGGTGGCCCAAATAAGACGCTGGTATACTTAGTTTGATTTCGAAAAAAATGAATTTTTGGTGAAAAAAATCGATACGGGGGGGTATACCCGAAAAGTGAAAAATTCCAAACTTTGAAGGTCGATATCTCGGCTTCTATGGGAGCTATCGAGAAAATTCCAACGGTTTTGTCTTAGATTCGTCGTTCTAAATCCAACGAGACCATCCGCAAGGTCGTAGCTCTTCTAATAGCTGAGATATGGCATTTTTGATGCCCATTTTTGGTCTCAAAAACGGACGTCGAAAACGACTTTTTCAGGATTTTTAAAGTGCTCTCATTCCCTTAGTTCTGCTCGGATCCTGTTATAATCCGGTGTTTTCGTAATCTAGGTGACCCAAATAAGACGCTGGTATACTTAGTTTGATTTCGAAAAAAATCAATTTTTCGTGAAAAAATTCGATACGGGGGGGTATACCCGAAAAGTGAAAAATTCCAAACTTTGAAGGTCGATATCTCGGCTTCTATGGGAGCTATCGAGAAAATTCCAACGGTTTTGTCTTAGATTCGTCGTTCTAAATCCAACGAGACCATCCGCAAGGTCGTAGCTCTTCTAATAGCTGAGATATGGCATTTTTGATGCCCATTTTTGGCCTCAAAAACGGACGTCGAAAACGACTTTTTCAGGATTTTTAAAGTGCTCTCATTCCCTTAGTTCTGCTCGGATCCTGTTATAACCCGGTGTTTTCGTAATCTAGGTGACCCAAATAAGACGCTGGTATACTTAGTTTGATTTCGAAAAAAATCAATTTTTGGTGAAAAAATTCGATACGGGGGAGTATACCCGAAAAATGAAAAATTCCAAACTTTGAAGGTCGATATCTCGGCTTCTATGGGAGCTATCGAGAAAATTCCAACGGTTTTGTCTTAGCTTCGTCGTTCTAAATCCAACGAGACCATCCGCAAGGTCGTAGCTCTTCTAATAGCTGAGATATGGCATTTTTGATGCCCATTTTTGGCCTCAAAAACGGACGTCGAAAACGACTTTTTCACGATTTTCAAAGTGCTCTCATTCCCTTAGTTCTGCTCGGATCCTGTTATAACCCGGTGTTTTCGTAATCTAGGTGACCTAAATAAGACGCTGGTATACTTAGTTTGATTTCGAAAAAAATCAATTTTTCGTGAAAAAATTCGATACGGGGGGGTATACCCGAAAAATGAAAAATTCCAAACTTTGAAGGTCGATATCTTGGCTTCTATGGGAGCTATCGAGAAAATTCCAACGGTTTTGTCTTAGTTTCGTCGTTCTAAATCCAACGAGACCATCCGCAAGGTCGTAGCTCTTCTAATAGCTGAGATATGGCATTTTTGATGCCCATTTTTGGCCTCAAAAACGGACGTCGAAAACGACTTTTTCACGATTTTCAAAGTGCTCTCATTCCCTTAGTTCTGCTCGGATCCTGTTATAATCCGGTGTTTTCGTAATCTAGGTGACCCAAATAAGACGCTGGTATACTTAGTTTGATTTCGAAAAAAATCAATTTTTCGTGAAAAAATTCGATACGGGGGGGTATACCCGAAAAATGAAAAATTCCAAACTTTGAAGGTCGATATCTCGGCTTCTATGGGGGCTATCGAGAAAATTCCAACGGTTTTGTCTTAGTTTCGTCGTTCTAAATCCAACGAGACCATCCGCAAGGTCGTAGCTCTTCTAATAGCTGAGATATGGCATTTTTGATGCCCATTTTTGGCCTCAAAAACGGACGTCGAAAACGACTTTTTCAGGATTTTTAAAGTGCTCTCATTCCCTTAGTTCTGCTCGGATCCTGTTATAACCCGGTGTTTTCGTAATCTAGGTGACCCAAATAAGACGCTGGTATACTTAGTTTGATTTCGAAAAAAATCAATTTTTGGTGAAAAAATTCGATACGGGGGGGTATACCCGAAAAATGAAAAATTCCAAACTTTGAAGGTCGATATCTCGGCTTCTATGGGAGCTATCGAGAAAATTCCAACGGTTTTGTCTTAGATTCGTCGTTCTAAATCCAACGAGACCATCCGCAAGGTCGTAGCTCTTCTAATAGCTGAGATATGGCATTTTTGATGCCCATTTTTGGCCTCAAAAACGGACGTCGAAAACGACTTTTTCACGATTTTCAAAGTGCTCTCATTCCCTTAGTTCTGCTCGGATCCTGTTATAACCCGGTGTTTTCGTAATCTAGGTGACCCAAATAAGACGCTGGTATAGTTAGTTTGATTTCGAAAAAAATCAATTTTTGGTGAAAAAATTCGATACGGGGGGGTATACCCGAAAAATGAAAAATTCCAAACTTTGAAGGTCGATATCTCGGCTTCTATGGGAGCTATCGAGAAAATTCCAACGGTTTTGTCTTAGATTCGTCGTTCTAAATCCAACGAGACCATCCGCAAGGTCGTAGCTCTTCTAATAGCTGAGATATGGCTTTTTTGATGCCCATTTTTGGCCTCAAAAACGGACGTCGAAAACGACTTTTTCACGATTTTCAAAGTGCTCTCATTCCCTTAGTTCTGCTCGGATCCTGTTATAACCCGGTGTTTTCGTAATCTAGGTGACCTAAATAAGACGCTGGTATACTTAGTTTGATTTCGAAAAAAATCAATTTTTCGTGAAAAAATTCGATACGGGGGGGTATACCCGAAAAATGAAAAATTCCAAACTTTGAAGGTCGATATCTCGGCTTCTATGGGAGCTATAGAGAAAATTCCAACGGTTTTGTCTTAGTTTCGTCGTTCTGAATCCAACGAGACCATCCGCAAGGTCGTAGCTCTTCTAGTAGCTGAGATATGGCATTTTTGATGCCCATTTTTGGCCTCAAAAACGGACGTCGAAAATGACTTTTTCACGATTTTCAAAGTGCTCTCATTCCCTTAGTTCTGCTCGGATCCTGTTATAACCCGGTGTTTTCGTAATCTAGGTGACCTAAATAAGACGCTGGTATACTTAGTTTGATTTCGAAAAAAATCAATTTTTCGTGAAAAAATTCGATACGGGGGGGTATATCCGAAAAATGAAAAATTCCAAACTTTGAAGGTCGATATCTCGGCTTCTATGGGAGCTATCGAGAAAATTCCAACGGTTTTGTCTTAGTTTCGTCATTCTGAATCCAACGAGACCATCCGCAAGGTCGTAGCACTTCTAATAGCTGAGATATGAATAGCTGAAAATGACTTTTTCACGATTTTCAAAGTGCTCTCATTCCCTTAGTTCTGCTCGGATCCTGTTATAACCCGGTGTTTTCGTAATCTAGGTGACCCAAATAAGACGCTGGTATACTTAGTTTGATTTCGAAAAAAATCAATTTTTCGTGAAAAAATTCGATACGGGGGGGTATACCCGAAAAGTGAAAAATTCTTGAAAAAAAAAAAAGTCTCGTATCATCTTTGCAGGAGGAAGTGCTATGTTCTAAGTTACTATTATGATTAATTGTTAACAGAATTAATTTATATTCAGGGCAAGTGATAGATGCATGAGAAAAATAGATCCTCACGTCAGACTATGACGAGGAGCTGTTGGTGAGACTTTAGTTTTTATGAAAGTCTGACCTCACCGTATCATAGATATCGACATTTTTGTTAGTAAATTGATATATAATAAATTGTAAAGGAACAGAGGCTAAAATATACAAGACATACGAAACCTAACCTCACTTTGTTAGGATTTGTATGTGGCGCCATTGCTCGAAAACTGATTTGACGTACGAAATTCTCACATATATTCCGCTCCCACTATTTGAAACTACTATTTGAAAGTCCCGATCAAGATTGAAGCCAGTTTGAACAGCTGTTGGTGAAAGCCAATAATAAAAAACCACAAAAAATAAATTGTCGTGTAATGAAATGGATCGTCAATGATAAAAGGAGGTATGAGTGGAATCGAATAGACATTATTTTGTTCAATGTTCAATCCATTCTGATGTGAGTTTTTTGCTTTTATTTTTCGATGACATAATATCAGATTTTAGACGTAACCAATTACGAGAGCGTATTAGACAATGGAGAATCGGCAACATTTAAAGTGGCATTTCACGTCTGTAGGTGTCGAAACTCGAAATCATCGGAAAGTCAACATCACCTTAACTCTAAACGTGGGTCGCTCCATAGTCCAATAAATTATGAATAAATTTATATAAATTAATACTTATCTTAACTTAATAAGTGCCTTAAAACATTGTTTATTGTATTGTTTGTAAAGTTGCTTTCTAACCGAATTTATTTTTTACTTTAGGGTCCTATAGCAGGATCAAATTTAATCTACCAAGAAGGAACTATTAAGGACTGGCGTGCCCGTCTAGTCGTTTTCCTTATCTATTCCGCAATAGTCACCGAAATACATACGCCATTTTGAGCTCTATGATATAATTTGGGTTGTGATAACTTCGACTACTTAGCAGGCCATTTTAAGGACCTTCTTATCGGAATGCCATCTCTTTTACGATTATGAGAATTTGGGTGAGATTTAGGTTGGGCTGCTTTTTCTAGCTAAGATATTAGACTATAAAATAGAAACAACTCATTTAAAGGTTAAACAATTCGTTATTTGTGAAGTGTTTAAAATATTGAATTGAATTTTTTTTTTATTTTATGGAATATTTATTTAAAAGCTTTACGATAAGTTTTGTATCAATTAGGCATATTTGACTGGAATATATAAAAACGTTTCCGGAATTGCAAATTAAAATAACGTATTTTTTGCTACACAGCGATTTTATTGTGATTTTAGGAATTACATGCCGCTCTATACATATAATATGGATTATTCTTTTATACATTTATATGCTAGGTAAACTAAACACCAAATTATTATTATTCAAATGTAATTTAATCGGTTTTAGACGTTAGTCTGTTTCTTGTCTGTTGTTAATTCAAATTGAATTTTTTCTGTATGCAATCATAAATAAAAGTACTTGAATTTAAAAGTAGATCTAACAGAATCAGAATACAAATTTCCTGTTATTAAGTTGATTTTGTTTTAATGCCATGTTCAAATTTGTTTACTTTATTACTTGTCTTTTAATGTTAATGCTTTAATCACAGTGCTGCCTGAAATGAAGCATAAAATCATTCTTTATCAATTTGAATTATTTTCCACTTTAAAAAAAATAGGAAAAAATAAAGTTTTTTCTTCTTTCGACTTCTAGTAATAAAAATATATCAAGCACCGTATTTTTTAATAAATCAAAAAGTGTAGTAAGTAATTAAAATTGCGCTTTGAAACATAGCAAGTTTTCTATTTTAAATTTCTGACAGAGTTTTAATCACAAAAGGTTTTTTTTCTAAATTACACAAAAGCTTTGTGAGCGCTGAAAATATAGCGATATAGAAAGCGGAGCAGCTGTGGATGTATTTTGTAAGTTTTTAAAATTCGCGTTTGTGTTAAAAGTAATTATTTTAAATATAGATCAATAAGTAATATTGCATACATTTTTTTTAATTAGATTCTTTAAAAGCAAGAAAAATATTAAGATTGTTTATATTCTCCGTTTTAATATTAAAAATGTATGTTACTATATTAATCATTTTTATAAATATTTAAAATCTTTAACAATTTTTAAAAATAAATTTTTTTATGTAAAATAATTTTACTAGATGCTTGTATTTCAATTAAAACTTTACGAAACCAGAAAAGGTAACAAATAATTTCAAACACTTGTTTAACATAATTTTTTTAGGGACTCTATACAACTTTTTTGCAAGTTTATTTATTAAAACTTTTTTTAGGAAAAAAAATTTTGAGTGCAGGTGCAAATTTTACGTGTTAAACAAAAATGGCATAGGAAAACGTGATTGTTTCAGATAAATTCACTTGGCAGTTTTTAGGCAAGAACTTTGCCCTTATTTAAGATTTCGTTCTACTAGACACGTAAATCTATTGATTTTCGACATGGTTAAAGTAAATTCACACAATAAACAACACGGGAGAAGATTCAACCTAAATTAAAATAACTTACAAGTGGCCTTATACAGGGTGTTTCAAAATTAAGTGCAAAGATTTCAAAGCCGTATTTATTAGCCAAAAATAAGAAGTTTTTTTCCATAAAAACGTATGTCCTAACTTGTTTCATTTTCTAGATATAGAGTGTACAAGTTTTTTTAATAAAAAATAATTTTTTTTTGTTATGAAAATTTGCTTTTGTATGTATCTGTTACTTAGGCTAAGTTAAAGTTTGAAAAGAAATTAAATGAATCTCAATAATCGATGCGAATTTATTATTTGTTTTAATAGGGCCAGCACAGATTTTGATTTTTTTTTCTGGGAACAAAGCTAGATACGAGTAAGACTCAAGAGGCAATCAAGTTACATTATTAAGAGTTTAATCTAAAAAAAAATTAAATAATCAAAAAAGCGGTGGCGTACCATAATTTTACCTATAGGGAGGGTTGCCTATATTGGACCTTTGAAGATTTGAGCAAATCGACAACAAGTGGCGTTATCTGTCAATGCCAACTAAAACTACACCTCGAAAATTGTTAGATTTTCAACACGTGTGCGTCTGTAAACAACGGTTGAGGAAATATTAGTGTTTTCGTGATTTTTTAACTTCCGATACAAATATACTAGTACTTACCGTTCAAGTAAGTAATCACAACATTTATAATATCATTATTTCTCAAAATTCATTAAAGAGGCCATCGTTTAGGGGTTATTTTAGTGACCTAACCTCCAAATTGGTAAAATCCGTTGTGGGTAAAATTTGATATTGTTTAGTTTTGAGAACGAGGTTCCTTAATTGGACAGCAATTGACTTGTAAATTGGACCGGTCCAATTTAGGCAACCACTTCCATTTACTTAGTTCTTAATATTTTTTTTCAGAATGTCATCACATGGTAAATACGGCAAGTGGAGCACAGAAGATTTAAGCAGTGCTATTTCCGCTTTTTGTAATGGTTCTTATGGGCTTAATGAATGTGCAAAGTTGTTTAAAGTACCTAAAGCTACACTAAAAAGACATCTAGAAGAAAAAAACAAACGGGCAAATAATTCAATTAAAAAAATGGGCGGGTTTAGTGTATTTAATGAAGAAGTTGAAGCAGAATTGGCTAGGCATATTTTGATTTTCGAAGAGCGAATGTTCGGGATGGGCATACGAGACGTCCGCAAACTGGCATTTGAATTGGCAACAAGAAACAATTTGAAACACAATTTCAACACAGATAAACGTATGGCAGGCAAAAAGTGGTATTATAGTTTCATGTCAAGACATAAAGAAATATCGTTACGGCAGCCGGAGAAAACATCAATGGCGAGGGCTGCAGGATTTAGCAAAGTACGAGTTAATAAATTCTATGAACTTTTAAAAAAAATCTGTGAAGAGGATAAATTGACCGCCACACGCATATTCAACGTCGACGAGACAGGCTGCTCAACCGTACAACGGCAATGTCAGAAAATATTAGCCAAGAAAGGAAAACAACAAATTGGGAGCATTTCTAGTGGAGAGAGGGGGGTAAATACTACTGTGGTTTGTTGTGCAAGTGCAGCAGGGCAGTTTGTACCACCCATGATAATTTTTAAGAAGAAACGTTTTCAAATGGAACTTTCATTAGGTGCTCCGCCTGGCAGCATTGTCACTATTAGCGATACTGGATATATCAGTAGCGATCTTTTTGTGACATGGCTTAAACATTTCATTGAAACAGTTAAGCCAAGCCCTAAGGCCCCTGTTTTGTTATTGTTGGACGGCCACAGCACCCACAGCAAAAACCTAAAAGCTCTACAAATTGCCAGGGATAATGGAATTAGGTTGTTGCAGTTACCAAGTCACACAACGCACAGACTATAACCGTTGGATGTTGGATTCTTCAGAGCCTTTCAAAATGTTTATGGACAATGCATTCAAAAATAGTTGCGAAATAACGTGGGTCGAACTGTGTCAATGTTTCAGGTTTCCGGGATAATTGGAGAGGCTTATGGGCTTGCTGCAACAGTGAGAAATGCACAGAACGCTTTTCGTGCTAGTGGCATTTGGCCTATAGATGAAAATGTTTTTAAAGAATCTGATTTTGCAGCTTCAATGATGTTTGACAGTGCATCAAACTCTAACCATGAATCCCAACAGGAGGCATCCTCTTCTGAAGAAGATAATATTCCATTGACGCAAGTCGTTAGGTCGCAAGGATTACGAACGAAGAGAGCAGCATCAACTTCCCTAAATATTTCAGTCCAGGATATTTCGCCGTTACCTATAAAAAAATCAAAATCATCAAAAGTTTGCCGCACCCAGTGGAATTAATAAATTTATTTTATTTCCACCAAAAAAGGGCCTTTAAGACGTCAAACAAGCCTACCAAATTTTATTTAAATCGGCTGAAAGGATTTTGAATAATTGATTAAAAACCAATTTTATTAAAAAACTTTTACACTCTGTATCTAGAAAACGAAGCAAGTTAGGCCATACGTTTATATGAAAAAAGTTCTTATTTTTGGCTGGTGAATTCGCCCTTGAAATCCCTGCACTCAATTTTGAATCATCCTATACAGGGTGTTTCAGAACTATGGGATCAAACCTCTAGGGGTTGTTCGGTGCAACAGTAGAATCCATTTGAGTATAGAAACCCATATTCGGAAATGTGTCACTACGCCACTACGGCAGATTCAAATACTATAAGTATTTGAATCAGTTTTACGTAACCAATTATGTAAGGCACAACAAGCTTTTACTATTTTGTCAACAGTTGCTAATTTGGAGGCAATTTTTTTCTCAAATACTCGAAATCTGCTAACCAGAATACCAAATGCATTCTCAATGATACGCCTTGCGCGACTCAGGCGATAATTGAAAATTTTTTTATTTTTTTGATAATGCCACAGAATTGAATGGTTTAGTTGAATACGTTTTTAGAGAGAAGGCATCGTCACCAACTAAACAAGTTCCTTCTGGAAGTATGCCTTTTTCTAAAGCTTCGTACATCGAGTAGTTTTGAAAAACCCCTCCATCGGTACAGAACCATTACATCCAACATCGATGTAGGAAAAACAGTAATTGTGGTCTGCAATTGCCATGAGGACAATACTATACTTGAAAAACTCTGTTCTATAGTTTGGAGGAGCTTGAATTAATATGTGCTTAACGTCGATAGCTCCGCAGCACCTGGGAAAATTCCATCTTTCTTGGGAACCCCTCTCTATCTGTTTACAAGCTTCTAAAGTAGAAAGGACCTGAAAATAATAATCATTCTCAATAGACAGAAGAACAATGTTTGATTATAATATTTTAATTTTCCCTTTTTTTTTCTTTTCAAATCTCGCAGCCAATTAGACAAAGTGAAGAAAATACGAAGAACGAACTGGAATCGGAACCTGGTACTTCTAAAGAAACATCAAATGCAACTTCTCAAACTACTACAACATCTGTAGTTTCTAAAGTTCGAAACCTTAAAACAGCTTCTTAGAAAGCAATAGCACACAGTTCCCTAGCGGGATCAAAAAGGTGATACCAGGATTTATCAACCGCAGTTTCAGAGCTTCGTGACATTAATTGTTCCTCACTGCAATCTGGTAATGAAGAAGATTAATTTGAGGCTTTTGGAAGATATATGGCCATCGCTTTAAAGAAGCTTCCGTTACACTTGGCCCTACAATGTCAAAATGAGCTGCAGACTACACTGACCCGATATAGGTGCATGAGTCTTACTCCATCACCCTTTACGTCACAAAATCTACCAAGTCCTACTGGATCTTCGCATTCTTCTGGTCAAACCTATTGGGGTTCAAACTATTCAACCTAACCACCGTTACAGTCGCCGCAACCTCCTGGATACCAACTACCGTCGACGCCGGCACCGTCTTCTGAACAGCGTTCACCTCTGTCATCTCCTGCACATCAACCACCTTTATTATCTCCAACAATTTACGATTTACCACCGGCACCTCTTGACCAACAACAGCAATCATTCTCGGCTCCTGGATACCAACTATTGCAATCAACTTCAGAACAGAATGTATCATTATCGTCTACCACATCAACAAATAATAATTTACAATTTGAAAATGTAACCTTTGAAAATATTAATTATTCCATCTCGAATATTTAAAAAAAAAAGGTCGAAACAAACTTTAAGTTGTACACTTTCGTTTTGTATTCTTGATTTCATTTTACTCACGTAATAATGTGTTCATTAATTTCATATGTTTCTATGTTTAAATATATACATACATTTTAAATATATACTTACCTTTATATACTTATTCAGTGCATCATAAATTGCGTCGCAAACTTCTGGTACAAACTTCGATATTGCCGTCTTTGGAACTCGAAAAAAATGTTGAAGGGTTCTATAGCTATTTCCAGTTGCCAAAAAATTAAGGGTAACTTCTAATTTAACATGTGCTAGTAAAGCATCTCTTAAAAGTGTATCGTTTCTTTAATTTATAGGCAGAACCATATTCAGCAAGTCATTAAATTTACTCGGTGTCAACCTAAGGCATAATCTATATTCTTCAGAATCTTCCATACAAAGTTCTTTTAAAAGAAGAGCGGATGCACCTCTTGTACCTCTTCTATCTATCCACCTTCGAACCCATATCCTTTTCGGACGACTTTCTTCTTCTTCAATCAAACTAACAGTTTCTTCAATTAAAATGCTCGATATTTTCAACATTATTCTTTTAACGCGGTTTTTAATTATTAATTTTGAAATGCCCAAAGCATGACGCCGGCAATCAAAAGGAGTCATCTCATCTACTGCACGTTGGGAACTGGCTAGCGAATAATTACTTGTATGTGTAAACACATACTAGCTTGTCCACTAGCGAATGTGAACTGTCCTGGATATACTTGTATAAATAACTGGTACAACTAACTATACCAATGTAAACTCGGCTTAATACTCGTGCGATTAAGTTAAAAGCGTTTCTGTGATACGTACCTTGAAGAAAACGATTAATTTGGTCTTAAAAGCGTTCATGTGTATAATAAGTCTTATTTGTTATGTACTTATTTCAGGCACTATTGCGGAATAGATAAGGAAAATGACTAAAAATACAAATTCGAAAAAAATAAAAATTTAAGCTTGATAAATTCATTATTACGCTGTTTATTTAAAAATGACTATGGACATATTAGAAATAAAAATAGACATAAGAAAATAAACATAAAATCTATTTTCTCCTCAATTTACCCGCTCGCTAGTAAAATAATTGTCCCCGGGGTTAAAAACAAATATTTACGGACCGATCCCGATTCGATCAAAGCAATTGACAAGCGATTGGGTTACTCGCTCGAAAACAGGGACGACGGGATTTTCTATATTTGCCACGTACGACGACGTCTTTATCGCCTTTCACAATCTGTTAGTTACACATACCTAGTTTGCCAAATTAAAAAGACAATATTATTTTATTTATTAAAAAATAATGCAAAGATTTAAATAAATCTTTGAACAATTTTTCTTTATTTTTTAAATATTATCAAGGCAAAGCAGTAAGTTAATTCCGACCAGATTTTTTACTACTATTGCTTAAGAGGTGCCTCTTTTGGATATGGTCAATGGTCGTGGTTTGTTTCTATTCTAGAGATAATATAAATGTTAAAAGGGAAAATCATTGAACTCTTATATACCGACTAATATAAGTCAAAATCACTTTAGTAATATCAGATTTTCCAACATTTCCAAACAAAATCAATTATTTGATTTTTTGAAGGAAACACGCCTTATCCATTTAAAATCCAAATTTGCCAATATTTTTTTCATATATAAATCTGCCATTTATTAACTTAGTAACTCGAGTTTAATGGATGTTTTCTGAAGGTGTGGTAAATGTCACTCCAGTTAAAATAAAATATAATATAGATTTATCGTGAAACTTGTAAAGAAAAAAGCTATAAAATATTTTTAATAAGTAATTTATTTAGAAAACATATAAGAAAAAAAGTGCATTACGTTAAAAAAAAATACATAAAATCCTTATATAGCACATACAAAAATGGCATCAAAGCTGGTGAACTCGTTTCCGACATTATAAAAGCTCTGTGGCTATTTCTTTGTGGACGCTGCTTTCCTGTAAAATCGCATTTATAAAATCCTTTGCAACCGAGATTAACTTGACCCCCCTATTATCTTGGCTCCGAATCTTTCGAGAAGGTATCCTATTGGGACTTGTTTTGAATAAGCCTTTCTTCTTCGCCTGAGTAAGTTTAATGCTTGTTATTAAATTGATAAAATGGTTTTAATGGGATATGTGATATTGGTTTTAAAGAGTTTTTGCAAGAGTAAAAAATATCTTTAGAAAAACGTGAATTTTTTCATCAGTAAGTAAAGGGTTTTTCATTATTAACGCTCGATGTTTGACAACAGCGCATGACCAATGAAAGAATGATACAGCCGTTAAATTTCGGCAGAATACTCAGTCACTAGTGATATTTTACTATGGAAGGCCTTAAAAGTCGTTAAAACTTATCATCAAAGTCAGTGTCCAATGAGAAGCTTGAAGGCTACTTAATTGCTACAGAGACCCCATACGAAAAATTGATTAGCAGTTTTGTGTATTTGCCGAAATTGACGAGACCCGATATATTATTTTCTTTTAGCTTCCTTTCTACAATATCTATGAAAAAGTTTAATTATACAGCGCTCGCTGCTTCCACTTTGGCCTCACTATACGAGGGTGGTCCCAGAAGTACCAGGACCACCCTCGTATAGTGAGGCCAAAGTGGAAGCAGCGAGCGCTGTATCTTGCAAAAATCGCGAATCAAATACACTATCTATCAAAACTTCATGAACTGGAAAAAAATACAAAATGTGAAACTCAAGAAAGAAAACACGAAATTTTTGGAGAAAAATGTATTTATTTTTGAACATAATCTCCTTTCAGCTCTATACACTTTTCCCAGCGATGTTTTATAAGTTCGATAGCCTTTTTATAATAAGAACTGTCTTGCGCCTCGAAATAGCCATTTACTGCAGACATCACTTCTTCATCGTTGGAAAATCTTTGACCACTGAGCTAGTTTTTTAAGTTTTGAAATAGAAAATGATCTGAGGGGGCTAAATTTGGCGAATAGGGTGCATGAGGTAGCAACTTAAACTGTAATTTGTTAATTTTGGCCATTGCAATAACGGATTTGTGCATTGTCATGATGAAACAACACTTTCTTCTTAACCAAATGCGGCCGTTTTTGCTTGATTTCTTCGCTCAAACGTTGCAATAAGTTCGCATAACACTCGCCGTTGATAGTTTTACCTTTTTCAAGATAGTCAATGAAAATTATCCCTCGCGCATCCCAAACAACCGACGCCATGACCTTGGCTGCAGATGAAACGGTTTTCGCTTTCTTTGGAGCCGGTTCTCCCTTTTGAGTTCATTGTTTTAATTGTTCGTTTGTCTCAGGTATGAAGTGATGGACCCATGTTTCATCCATGGTTATGAAACGATGCGAAAATTTTGCTTTGTTGCTATTAAATTTCGCGTAATTGAAACATCTTCACGACACTGATTTTGCTGGAGTGTGAGCAAACGCGGCACCCATCTTGCACACAGCTTTCTCATGTCAAAATTTTCAGTTAATATGCGATGTACCGCACTTTTTGAAATGCCTACTATGGCCGCCAGCTTGCGAACTTTCAGTCGACGATCATCCAGTACCGCTTTGTGAATTTTCTTTAAAATTTCTGGAGTCGTCAGCTTATTTGGTCGACCACTGCGATGCTCGTCTTGACAGCTCGTACGGCCTCGTTTAAACTCTGCTACCCAATATTTTACTGTTGTTAACGAAGGAGCAGACTCACCCAGAGTAGAATCCAGTTCAGATTTTATATTGGTTGGACTGAGGCTTTTCAAATAAAAGTATTGTATAATACATAACGATGACCAATTTTCTCCATTTTCACAAATTCACTGAAAACGTTCACTATTGATGGCTGCCAAACAAATACTAAACAACGTGACGTATTCAAACTTGAAAGATATGCTTTATAGGTTGTATACTTTCTAATACACTGATATTTTTCAAACTACTACCGACATTTCTAGGTCCGGCCGGGTACTTCTGGGACCACCCTCGTATAGTTCTTTTATTCTTACTTGAAGAAGCCAAATATTAAGCGACTGCAAAAAAATATATTGAACTCTGCCGCCGCGCCGTCAGAGGCGTGCCGTTAAAATAAAGCGGTTGGGTAATATAATAAAAAAGTCTTAATATTTTCAATTCAGCTTTTTTTATAAAAATAGTTTCACTAAAAAAATTAACTCTTCAACTGCTTTGATCTGAATGAATTATTATCATTTCTAAATTTGTTTTTGGTTTTGAACAGATTTAGAATCAATACTACCAAAATGTTTATTATTGTAAAGCTTACATGGGTTATGGTTTTGACGTTATACAATGTTTTAAGTTAGGAGACCAAAAATCAGCTATTTTTAGGATAGAGATTCTTCTCCGGACATAGAGTTTAATTTAATATACAATGTGGTTTAAAAATTCACATAATATACAAGATGTCTCAGAGTTTTGCACTTTTATTTTATTTATAACTTATAAGGCTGTTCATATTAAATTGCCTACTTTTTCGCAATGGGTCAAGCAATCCTTGGAAATTTATTGTCGGAATTGACAGATGCAATAATGATGCACAATAATGTGCGATTTGTGTCCATAGTTCCGGTGTTCCAAGTCTCGGTCTCAAAATATTTTTATGTCTCGAAGGTTACATGTTTCGCCTAAAATAAAGCATCATCAGACCTTATTAACTAGTAGTATCTTTCACGAGATGACCTGCTTTGTACTCAAAGCAAAACTCTCTGAGACACCTTGTATTAATATAAAACACTTACATATATACTTACCAATATTTCATATTCTAAAAGACTCAGAATTCTAAGAAAGACTCATATTCTAAAAGACTCTTTTCAGAAGATTGAGAAATATCTTTAACAGACAAAAGTAACGCAATTCTGTACTGCCAGCATAAAGTATAATGATTCGTTTGTCTTTTGAGCATAGAGTATTCAAAACACAATACGTGGTTTTGTGAATACGTCCCAATATATAATTCATAATACCTAATCATCATAATAATCCAACTCAAGCCAATGGTATTTGATTACGTCATGCCTAAAACCACGTTTCATCTAAATATATTATTATGTCTATTTAATTCAACGTAATCCTAATTAACTAAATCCTACGCCACTGTTTTAAAATAATCTAAATATTAAAATATTAGAGGCAATTTTTTTACGGCGGCATAGGCATTGATCTGCTATTGAGGACCTATGCCGACGCACACCTGCATCGGGCGGTCTCTCTTTGCAAATCCGCCGCGGTATACAGTATACTGCCGGTGTGCGTAACTCGGTTCAAACCAATTTATTTCCAACCTGTGTGAGTCATACCTACTATCCAACCACAAAAAAATTACTAAGTCCAGACAATCAAATTTTGTTTTAAAAGATTCAGAGATTTGGTGGCCGCCAGCTTTTAGACAGTGGAGAAATTTTAGTCTGATGGGTGATAAATTGGGCTGTACGGACCAGGTTGAGCATGTCATAGTCGCTAAGGCCAAACCGATTAAACAGCGTTGGTATCGGGTTTCTCCCATAATGCAACAACACATAGACAGAGAGCTGGACGAGATGCTAAAACTTGGGGTGGTGGAGCCTTCGAAGAGTCCTTGGGCGTCCCCTGTCGTCATGGTCAAGAAAAAGGACGGTTCATTCCGCTTCTGTGTCGATTATCGAAAGGTTAATGTCGTCTGTGAACGAGATAGTTATCCTCTCCCTCAAGTGACTGACACTCTCGATAAGTTAGCCCAGCCTAAATATTTTTCTTCTTTCGACATTAAGTCAGCTTATTGGCAGATCCCTGTAGCCAATACATCTCGACCATACACAGCTTTTACGGTTCCTAACCGCGGACTTTTCCAGTTTAAAAGGCTTCCATTTGGTTTGCATAATGCCCCTGCCACATGGCAAAGACTTATTGATAGTGTCCTTCGCCCTGATCTTGAGCCGTTTGTATATATCTATTTAGACGATATTGCAGTTATAACGCCCGATTTTGATAAACATTTGGAAATTTTGGAGGAGGTGTTCCGTAGATTGCGCGAGGCCAACTTAACTGTGGGTCGAGAAAAGTGTCAGTTTTGTAAACCCAGTCTAAAGTACCTGGGATATGTTGTTGACAGGCAAGGCTTACATGTTGACCCCGATAAGGTAAAGGCCATGTTGGATGTTCCCGTTCCTAAAAGTGTGACAGAAGCCAGGAGGATTGTTGGCACGTTTTCGTGGTATAGGCGTTTTATTAAAGACTTTTCCTCTGTCATAATTCCCATTACAGGCCTGTTGCGTAAGGATCGCAAGTTCGAGTGGACACCAGCATGTGATGCGGCCTTCAGGAAAATCAAAGAATGTCTGATTAGTGCCCCGATCTTAGCTGCGCCCGATTATTCTCCTGATTTTGTAGTCCAGTGTGACAGTTCTGGATACGGTATTGGTGCTGTTTTGGTCCAGCCATATCCTGATGGTACCGAGAGAGTAATTAGTTATATAAGTAGGAGTCTGACTAGGCAGGAGCGAAACTTTTCTACAACTGAGAGGGAGTGTCTCGCAGTTGTGTGGTCTTTACAAAAGTTTCGCCTTTACTTGGATCTTGTCAAGTTCTCGGTCATCATTGATCATTACTCTTTGGTGTGGCTACAAAATATGCAACAACCTACTGGTCGCTTGGCTAGGTGGCAGGTTCAACTTCAGCAATATGACTTCACCTTGATTCACAGAAAAGGCAAGGAATACATCGTCCCAGATATGCTTTCTAGAGCTGTGCCAAAGTTGGATCTCCTCGGGACGGAAACTGTATCTCCGGTGGGTGATAAGGGGCATCTTGGTATGGTCGAAAAGCTTAAATCTCACCCTCTTAAGTTTTCTGGTGGGAGAGAACACGGTGGTCAGTTGTGGAAATATGTCAAAGGTCCATATCCAGAGTTGAACCCAGAGAGCGAGAACTGGAAATTGGTTGTCCCGAAAGGAGAGAGAAGCGGAATTATTGCAAGTGTTCATGAGCCTCCTACCTGTGGTCATATGGGAGTATATAAGACATTTCAGAGAGCCGCTGAGAAATTTTATTGGCCTAAAATGCGTAGTGACATAGCTAAGTTTGTTAGACATTGTAGAGTCTGCCTGCAACATAAATCTGATGTTGGTCTACCAAAGGCAAAAATGGTTAGTCATTCGAAACCTAAGAGACCGTGCAAAGTAGTGTCTACTGATTTAATTGGTCCTTTGCCTAGGTCCAAACATGGGAAAACGTTCCTACTTGTTGTAACGGATTATTTGAGTAAGTTTGTGCTTCTTTACCCGCTTCGTAAGGCTACTTCGGAGGCTGTTGCTCGTTTTATGGAAAATAGTGTATTTTTAGTGTTTGGAGTGCCTTCAGCAATTCTGTGGGACAACGGTCCGCAATATCGTGGTTCTACTTTTATAAAGTTAGCCGACGATTATAAAGTCCAACTGAAGTATGAAGCCAATTACCACCCGCGAGCCAATCCTACGGAGAGAACCAATAGGACTCTTAAGACAATGTTGAGTATGTATATTTCTGACAATCATCGTGAACGGGACGTTAATCTGGCTAAGGTCGGCTGTGCAATCCGCACCTCCACCCATGACACCACCAAACTCAATCAATATTTTGTAAACTTTGGTCGACGTACGGTCCTTCGTGGTGACGATTATAACAAGGATGTTCCTCAGGTTTATTCAGGATGTAGTGTCCAGCGGCGTACGGAGCTTATGGATGCGATCTCAAGATAAATCTGTGAAAAAAAGTAGGTTTAAAACTAGCCCCGGTCTATCGGTCTTTCGTCGGCACGCTTTCATCGTTTTTATTGACATTCAAGTGAGAATAAAAGGTCTATACTTTTTTTTTACTCAGAAACTGAAATCACTTAACTTCTCAACTTATCAAACAACTCATCACAATTATTTTTACAGCCATGGCACATTTTACAATTACTTCTGTTTAATTTTGAGGTAAACTAGTTTTTTTTTTAATTAAATTACAAAATTACCATGAAAACCAAACCTGTGAGTAATGAATCACTACTCACGCGGTAAGTAATAGGTATTATTATCCATTCAAAATGCGTGAATAATAAGCCTATTATTAAACGATCGTAGAAAAAGACACCTAATTTGTCACACATACTTATGTAATGAAATCCTGTTATAATTAACGATTTTTTATCCAAAGGCCCTTAGCCACTTACGTCAGGATGGTTTCCTTTGATTTTATTTGTATTCAGGCCTACAGATGTACAGGGTGATTGATGGTACCTTAGACGTTTACAGAGAACGAAAAATAGCTTTTTTTGAAAATTTGGTATCATGGGTATTAGGTAGTAATCTAACGATTAAAAATATCTTTAGCGATGCAGCGTTGCCTCTTAGACCAAAAAGTAGTAGCAACTTTGTTATTTTAAACGGAATATCCTGTATATTATTTTCTTTTCTGATCCCCTATTGCTTTATGATTGTTTTTGTATAATTTAAGGAAGTATTGTATATTAGTTTTCACTAAAAAAATGTGTTCTACATTATACAGGATTAGTCAAAATTAGTGATTTTACCGCTAAATACAAAAATTGTGAAAAATTCATTTTTTTAAATGGAACACCCTGGATATTATAACATATTCTAAAAGAAAATTGAAATCCCTTTCTAACGAGATATCATGTTTCTAAATCTAAGTAGTTTTCCTAAATCTAAGCAATTTTCTGTAAAAATCGCAATATTTTGATATATTTGCTTTAGGTGGCCATACATTATTAAATAGTTTAATGACTTAATACACTGTTATATTTTTTTTAAATAATGTTTTAAATACACTTCATAAAAATTAATATCAAACGAAGTTGAAGAACAGAAACGAAGTGTTATAACAAAGAAAAAAACTCGCAGAGAGATGTTTTCGATACACTCGGTACGAAATCTTGACGACCACTGAACAGTTTTTATTTATATAATTAAGTGTGTTACGCCACTGTTCTGTTTAATCGTCAACTATCGTAGATAGACATTGACATTTTGTAGCTTACTAAGGCTCGGTACTTGAAGGGAGAAGCGATCGTCGTCACGTCAACCATCTCCACGCGCTCTATGTGCAAGAGTGAAAAAAAAAAATGTTGCGTTGTTCACGCGTTTAGCTTAACGGAGCTGTCGCGATTTGGAGGGGTTTCTACCTTTCGATCTCTCTCTGTTACAGTCCACTATAACATAACCTTAACCATCACATTAAAGTTGTAAAATTGAACTTTTTGTGTTTTTAATCCACCCGCAAGTAGAAAGATCCTGCCAAGCCTATTTGGAACAAAGGGAATTCTGCATTTTCAACCACTGATGATTTTTACTGTATATCTAGGAAACATTCTTTAAATATAAACTTAATATAAAGATATAATTACAGATGCTTACTAAATTTGAGAAGCGTGTTTTTTTTTCAACAAATTTTATACTATATTAAGAATTTTTTTGCAAATAACTAAAAAGTTATTTTCTTTCAGGTAGGTACTGTCACACTTTTATTACCTATTATACCGCAATACATAATTAAAATTGAATTAAAAATATCTGCACCTAGTTATATTTCAGTCATTAACAGTGTCGGTAAACAGTGACTAATAGATAATAAAATTAAAAATATTAATTAGGTTAAGAAAATATTCTTCTAACTGCACTGTAGTAGGTCGATAAAATAATTCTATCCAAGTATTCCCAGGATGCTTGTTCATACGAAATTTATTAAAAATTTTTTAAGAAAAAAAGCAGCACCCTATTTTTATTCCTTCTCTAAAAATTTTAATATTGTTTTGGCTACATAATAGCACCTCCGCCTCGAATTACTTGCTGAAACCGCGCCGCAACTTCTGGAGTTTTTTATTAAACAAGTTTCTTAAATTTTGGGTATTGCCCGGTGCAGCCCTCCTATATGAAACTTAATTTCGTATGCTTTTAAACTCCGCTACAGGCTTTATTACCTTGGCTTGTACAATAAGAACAATTTTGACTGGATGGATGTACGAGGCAATAAATAAAATTGAATTTTATACACAAATATTATAGCGTTTTTCCTGCTCGTTAGGTGTGAATTAAGGCAATCAAATAAGTATGTAAACTATTTATTTACATACTTAACCACAAAAATACAATCCTTCACGACTACTAGAGATATTTATGTTTACAACTATTTAAATTTCGCGCTAATATTCCAAAATTGAAACTGACAACACTGATACTTTCAGCAATGCGGCTCCTTATATACTCGGCAGAACGCTGTTTCGGAAGATTTCCACTAATTTTCGAGACTTCATGCTATGTACCACTTCTGGCATTACGGACTGTCGGAGAATCAGCTGATTTCTCGGTGTTTACAATATCGTTACAATATTACATAATTTAGTTTTTTTTTTAAAATTAATTATTAAACTACAAAATTTAATAAAATAAAAGTAGACTTACGGACACTCTAATATACTCATGTTTACCTAGAAATCATTAGAAATCGAGGTATGAATTTATGAAAAGTTTGGCGCAGCAGCTTTTTCAGGATTATATGGAAACAAGACTAATTAGTTTTTACATTTGAAGGCAAGGGAGTCATAATATAGCTTCTATTTTACCAAAAGACGTGCCTGAACAATGAAATGATGTTTTAGCAAAAAGGGTAAGATTCTCTAAATGTCCAAGATCATTCGATCAAAAAATCAAAATTGTTTGCGGTAGTTACAAAGGACCTATTTGCCATATGTGTCAAATACACATTTATAAGGATTGCTTGTAAGAATGGCTTGCAATTTTTATGATAAATTTAATTTATGTTTATTTTTTGTAAGGTACATTGAAGCTTTTAAGAACAAAAATATTTAATAGTGAAGAAATAGTCCATACTTGCAGTGGAGTCGTAGGTTAAGGTAAAATGAAAATCCTTAACTCTCCCTCCACTTATTTATTAAACATTTAGTTAAAATTCCCTACATGTTTTTGATACAGTAGTGTCCATCATCAGGGGGTATTAAAAGGAAACAGTGCCGAACAAAAGACAAACAGATACAGAAAAAACTTAAATTGTACACCACAACAAAAATTGTACCATTGACCCCACCAGTTATAGTCACCAATTTAAACGTATCAAGAAAAATTTCAAAATCTACATTGCTCACATTAATGTTAGCCTTTACACAATTAAAAATGTGATCTGATATTATAAATTCCGCCACCACTACTTTTTTAGTTGCTTTTATAATGTAATATTGTATGAAAATAGTACTGATCGCGACATCTAGTGTAAAGTCAGTTAATGACCTTGTAAAGAAATAATAAGAGCTAGATGGCGTTAGCTTTTCTTCGTTTTGAATTTTTAAGCAATTCATCAGCATCAGGTTGTTTTTCTCTCTCTATCTCTTTCTGACTAAAGTAATATTTCACGTACGCCATACTCAAGGATCAATTAATTAACCAAACAATTATTGTTTAAGTATTTTGGCATTTTTTAGTTTTAGTGTCATGACGAAGGGGGTGGGTGGATGTACGTGGGTCAGGATATTTTTTATGGGGTGATGGCGGATAATACAGCAATACGAGCGGTTAATCAGCAAGATAATTTGATTAATCAAGATTATAAGAGGGTAGGTATGAATTTTAGTGTTGCGCATTAATATTCGATCGATGAATACCGGATTTGACGAATTTTCAAATTATGTGTCTGATTACAACTTTGACATTTTGGGACTATTAGAAACGTGGTTAACTCCTGAGCATGATAGCAATAGCTTCGAAATTCCTGGATACAAACTTATTAGGAGGGATCGAGTAGAAAGGGGTGGAGGCGTAGAAATATACATTAAAAACAAATATAAAAATGAAAATATATATTTTAATGTAATTTCAGCTGATTTTGGATATGCTAGCATTAAAGTTAATATAAATAAAAGATCAATTCTGTTTACAACTGTATATCATCCGCGTTTATCTAATGCGGATCATTTTATTGATTGGTTAGAGGAAATATGTGGCTTATCCTTTCCATTTTACGATCAGGTTATCTTTGTTGAAAATATTAACATTGACTTTTTAAAACAACATCCACCGAAAAAAAAAAAACTTGAAAGACTTTTAGAAATTTTTAACCTAAAACAGGTTATTACAGAACCTACTCGAATAAATTTTGCTGCAAACAGTTTTAGCCTCATTGATGTTATTATAACAAACCAATTATCAATCATAAAAAAATCAGGTTCAGTAAGTATTTCGCCAGACATTTCAGACCATAATATGGTATATACTGTTTTGGATTTTGCCAAGAGACGTGATACTGTTAAATACATCCAGTATAGAAATTATAATAATATAAATCGCGATCAGTTTAACTTAGACGCAGAACAGCTACCATGGGATAATATATATTTATTTATTTATTTTTATTTTATTTAAAGCAGTACAGCCCAACAATATATCCATTTAATGGGCAATATAAATTACATACCTATATATATGTCATTATAAATGTTCAAAATATAAAGATAAACTAAGTCTAAATAGCTTATAAGTACCTAAAAAATTGTTTTAAGAGAAAAAAAAGAGAAAAAAAAAACAAGAATTTCAGAGAGAGAGGAAAGAAGAAAAAAAAAACAAAAATATCATTTCAACCCGAAATATAAATCAGCTAAGCATACTAAATAGAGTACCATAACAAATGCGATACGTAAACTTTAGAATACCAAGTCATGAATATAAGTTCATTAAGAAGTAGTAAACAACTCTGTAAAAACTTTAATTAAATTATTACGTAAGCAAACAAATAGATCACAGAATGGCGTTATTTTGTTTGAATTGTCTGACATTACCTACGTATAAGGGTGAACTTAACATTACATTTGTCCTGGCCCCTGGGCAATAAAATAAGTTTGTGTTTCTTGAATTGAGACGCGGCACAGAAAAATTAAGATTCTCTAGTAGCTCAGGACAATCAACTTTCCCATGTAATATCTTATGCACCAACAAGACCAACGATCTATTTCTTCTAATTTCAAGAGGTTCCACGGAAAAGGAGGATAAAATCCGTCAGCCTTAAAGGAAAGATACTTTAAAAATTTTCTCTGTATTTTTTCGATAGAATATTTATGAACCTGGTAGTAAGGGTTCCACACTATAGAAGCATATTCCAATTTAGAACGTAAAAGAGCAAAATATAAGTTTTTTAAGGCTTCTATGTTACTGAAACCCCGACAGTTTCGCACAATAAATCCAAAGACTCTACTAGCACTGTTTAATATATTATCTATCTGGTTCACAAAGGTAAGCTTATTATCAAACACCACAAGATATAGATAAAAAGATTGACATATTTAATAGGAATATATTATTTTTAATAAATAAACATGCTCCGCTATTATCCAAAAAGGTAAAAGAAAAACCGTTTACGCCGTGGATTACAAATAATATTAAATTTCTTATGAAAGAAAGAGATAAGGCTCATCGTAGATATTTGAAACAAAAAACTGAAGCACACCTCCAGTACTATAGGCAATTAAGGAATTTCACTAAGCATGCTGTTGCGAGGGAAAAAAATCACCTATTTTAACACAATCTCACAAAAGCATGGAAGAGAATTATGGAATGCTGCAAGAAAATTAAACCTTGGCTGTAAGAGGAATTCTGACTTACCAGACAAGTTTTTAAATGCAACTGCTCTTAGGAACCATTTTTCAGGTTTAAATACTACAGTTGATACAACTTCAAATGAAAGACTTAATTTTTATAAAGCTAATAGATATTATCACACAAGGTCTTGGATGAGCCAACATTAATTAAAATCATTAAAACAATACACTGTAACGCAATAGGTGAAGACTCCATAGGCTTAAAAGATCTAGAAATGTGCCTACCATATCTTACAAAACCATTATTAAATATTTTAAATAGCTGCTTATTACAAAATTTTTATCCTACAATTTGGAAAAAAGCTATTTTGAAACCTCTAGCAAAGGTAGCTGATCCAAAAGGGTTAAAGACCTCAGACCCATTAGTATACTGCCTCTGGTATCCAAAATTTTCGAAAGGTTTGTGCACCAATAAATATGCAGCTTTGTTGATTTTTATAATATCATCCCGGACTGCCAATCGGGTTTTAGAAAGAACTTTAGCACTACCACGAGTCTAGTACACCTTCTTAATAACTGTAGGATAAATGAGGAAAAAAAAGAAATAACATGTCTTGGATTATTGGATTTTACTAGAGTTTTCGATACTTTAAACCACGAAATGTTATTAGCAAAGCTTTATTATTTTGGTTTTTCGAATAACGCGATTGATTTCTTTAAGTCATATCTTAATAATAGAGCGAATTGCGTAGTAATAAACAAGGCTTCTACAACTGAAAAATCAAGTTATCATCCCGTATCTACCGGTGTTCCCCAGGGTTCTATTTTGGGGTCGTTGTTTTTTCATTGTATGTTGCAGATATAAAATCCTGCATAAAGTACTCAATGTTACAACAATATGCGGACGATTCCCAGCTGTATACTTTTCCTACTACCATAATTTGAAATTAAATTCGTCTAAATCATGTGTAATTTTTATGGGTGGTGAAAATAACGCATTTAATGCAACAACAACTTTAAATGCAAAAATTCGTAATGAGCATCTACCAGTAGTACGAGAGGTCAAAAACTTAGGAGTATACATTGATAGCGTTATTTCATTTCAAACACATATAAAGAATAAGCTCAAAATTGCATACATGCGCTTAAGAAAACTTTACGGCTTAAAAAATCATTTACCTCCTAAAACTAAATATTTTTTATGTAACACACTTGTTTTATCCTTATTTGATTATTGTGATGTGGTATATTCGGATTCATTGACTGAAGACTCCGCTTACTATTTTACATATTTTCTTCATGAGCATAACACTAGATTTATAAATTTATGTAGAATACCACAACATAGAACAGCAAATTTTCAAACATCTTTTGAACTGCTTGATTCTCAAAAAAACAATACTATTAATCTACAATAAAAATTAAAAGAGCTGAGTCGCTTGATCTTCTATTGTTGTCTACTTATTATTGTTATAAATATTAATTAATTTACCTTTTCTACATATCCAGAACCCCCGCCTGCTTCGCCTTACTTAATTATGATACTCAACACATGCATGTCTAGATTAATTAAGAAAATCTTTTTCTTACTTTTTACTTTTAAGGTTTTTGAAGGGCTATGCCACACAGGTTCTACCTTATGATGAACCTGTGTAAACGGTTCTCTATAATCGAGGCATGGTTATGGATGCCGCGAGACACGAGATACAAGATGTCTCGTCTCAAAGCCATTTTATCTCGTCTCGAAAGTATTTTGTCTCGAATTTCGAGACGAGACGAGACGAGATAAAAATGTTCGAGACAAGGCGAGACGAGACGAGACGAGACGTCTCGATATATGTAAAATGCTTCCAGCAATAATTGGTAAAATTGTCATTGAAATTACGGAATAGGTTTTGATTATTTTTTTATTTCCCCATTATTATACTAATGGGCTTACGATTTGTGTAACAGGTGGTGTGTAGATTGGAAAAAATATCCTTAGAATTTAGGGATATGTTTATTAAAATCTCTTGGACCAGTCACGTCTGTTTTTATTTTAGCTGCGCATTTTTTTTTCAACTTAACGTTTTTATACAAGGTGTGTCATAAAACGGTGGGCTTTCTTATTTTAAACAATCACCATATATTATTATATTTTTTGAATTTACCAAAAATTTAAGAATATTACCTGCATTCACCGGACGGAACAGTTGCGTCACTGTTACAAAACTCTATCGAAACCCTCCGAAGTCCAGTGCAACGATATATTAGAATGGCCACCCGTCAAAACACCAGCATTCCACCTGCCAAAGTCATCCACTTTCTATTTACATTGTTTGAGAAGTAAAATGCTGGTGTTTTGACGGGTGATCATTCTAATATATTGTTGCACTGGACTTTAACTGCATTCATAACGTGTCGATTTGTCCCTAGAGTTTTGGTTTTGCAACATTTTGCAATTTGCTTTATAATTATTATTTAAAGAGGCTCCTATTTAATAATATATTCACATACATATTATGTTTTTTAATACCTATCTTTCGTCTCGAACAAACAAAATCGAATGATACTTTGTCATCTGTTAAAGAAGTCTATGAAAAATGTCGACGTCTACAGGTAATATGTTCGATACGATTATTGGAATTTTTGTCATAAAATAAGTATTCCTATATAACCTTCTAAGCCATGCTTCAAAGGCTGTGTATACCCTTTATAATAAATTACTTACTTAATTATAGAATAAAGTAAATATAATAAATTATAAATTTTAGAATAAAAAAATATAGAGCCAAACAAATACACAAATTTATGTTTAATATTTTAATAGGTACATTATAGTTATTACATTGCACTCTTTATAAAGAAATATAATAAATTCTGAAACTTAAATATTAAAAATACGAGAACAAATTAAGTTTACGTTAAATAAATATATTTTATAAACAACAACAAATAAATACATTTAAAAAACAGTATAACATGACAAGTAAGATATAAGTATAAACTTAATTAGAATAGACATTTAGTTCAAATTTATCTATGTACGTAAAATGTTTAGATCAAATTGCTAATAAATACCAAAAGGCATAAATAAATACCCAATAAAAAGCTAAGTTTCAGTAGTCAATATTTAGTTTATCTTTTAATCTACAAGTGTACCATGAATTTAAGCACAGCAATGAACGAGCCGATTCTGCGTTGAGTCTATTCCGTTGTTTCGTAACAACCAAGCCAGCTTTTTTCATATGGCGTGTAACATATGGCAATGATAAGAAGAACCTTCTTGGGTAAAATATACTTGATGAGTACTTGAAAATCTAGGGAAAAAAGGGTAATATGTTTATGGCTGCATATAATGACCAAATATTAAATATTGTTACTAATAGTTTTTTTTAATACTTAGGTCTGTGACAACCATAACATAACTTTTTCTTAACGAATAACAAATCAATATTAAATTTATTAAAAATAATATTATTTAATAATTTAATACCTACCTTTCTAATATTTTATTGATATTTTTCTGCTGTTAATAGGTATGTTGACAACTGTAGCTTAAATGCATATAAAATATTATTTTCAATATTCCGCTATTGCCGCTTTTATAAAAACACTATGACTGCTTTATATTATTGCTTACTATAGATTGTTGGAAAATGCGTTTTGCATGACTTTAATAGGGTACTCATATAAATATTTTCTTAAATCTTAAAAAAATCTTTCCCAACATGCCTACCTGCCCAATTAATTTAAAAATCGAATATGATTTTTTTTTAACTTTCATACTTAACTACCTATAATATGTTTATTGTTTATTGAAGTCTATTAAATTTTTAAGTTTTATCCTGAGCTTTTACATAGGTATCAGAACTTTTCGAGACAAAACGAGACGAGACGAGATAAGGTCTTGTCTCGACGAGACAATTCTTAATCTCGTCTCGTCTCGTGGCAACCCTAGGCATGGTCCTATTTATCATGTATTTGGTAGGTTGTACAACATATGTATATTATTATGCTACAATTTTGTATATGATTATTTATTTACCCCCATGATAAGTAAATTTGTTTTGAATTTGAATTTGCATTTTCGATACTAGGCTGTTGTTGCGATTTTTTTTCCTGTAATTTGAATACTTTGCCTTTTGGGATTAGATTGATCATTGTATTAGCTGCAACTTAAATCTAAATGGGGCAACGTTGTATTCTTAATTCTTTTAAAACTGGACATACGTGAAATTATCCATCGAAGAGGTACCCAGAAATCGCGATTTGGTTTTCTTTCCAAATGGTATTGTTTTCAAGTTAGCAAGTTCGATTTATCGAAAAGTTAGGATTCGACCTCATGCTTACTTTATGGTAACATTAGCCATATAATGTGAAAGATTACGTTAATACACTTTATAAACGACCCTCTAACATCTTGAGGTGAGCCTGATTCCTATTCTTTGTAAAACGCATTCTCATGGTTCTCAAGGTTTGCTTCACAGACACCCGCAATATCATACTTAACATTCACAAACTGATTGAAATTCGTAAAATTAGGCAAAAGAGACATCTCCATATTCTGCATACCCATTACTAAGTAATGTTTCCCATTATTTCTTATCGACTAGTTTTCTTGTACATGCCAATATTTCATCTTAATTATTAAGAAAATTTCTTGAACAAAACCAAATAAGTTTAAAATAGATCCCAGCATCACGTTTAAGGTTTAATCGATGTTAATATTAACAGTACTGCGGTAATTATTCGGGTAAAACGGGGGTCCATATTTCTGCGTCATCCGGCGGCCCGTCGAATTTATATTCATGAGACGGAATGACGTTACGTGTACCTGCGTGTTCTGGCGTAAATCATGTTTAAATCTCATTTTATTAATTGATGTCCGGCCCTAAATGCCCGCTACGCGTTGTTGCCGAGCTCGGATCTACCATCAATTTTGATACATTGTATGTATGGACTGTGTTAGTTGCAATGTAAAAGCACTTTAGGATATTGTGATAATACTGTAACCTGGCGATGAATTTGTGGATGCGAAGGTGTGTAGGCTTTAGGACGGGCACTCGTTGTAGGGGATGATACATTTCAAGTAGACTTACAATCGTGAATACGGATGCAGTTTTGTTACCGCAACGCTACATCTCATAAAATATTATCACGGATATACTTGTGTGTATGAAAATCTATAAGGCAATTAATTATATAGTCAAGTAAGTAATTTTTTATCTTTTAATTAAAAAAAGTTATAAAAGTATACACGTATGAGGCACATTTTTAGTGTTAATAACATAATATAGACTCAAATAAAAGTCGATTCTATATTCAAGTCTATTTCGAATATATGATAATATAAAGTTATATTTTCCACCAAACCTTATTTAAGAAATAACGACCTTGGTAATTAAGTTATTTAGGATATTACCGTCTAGCTAATAGAAATTGTTTAGTAAGTCAATCGGACTATCAAATCAAATCAAATGAAATAATGCTTTATTGTTAAAAAATTTTAAAAAATTTGTAGACTAAACTATACATAAAAAGCAAAACACACAAATATAGAAATCAAAATACAAGTACTAAATAAATATATATACAAAACTGGGTACAAAAGATATAAATGTACCTGGTCAAATTTCTTATACTAAATGTAAAAAGTAAGAAAAAATAGGAAAGTAAATAAAAATAGTAACAAGAAAGTAAAATAAAAAAAGTAGCAAAAACAGTCAAAAACATTAATACAATATTTAAAAAGTCATAAAAAAATTTATAAAAATTTAGCAATACAAAATATTGCCATTCTACATCATAAAAAATTTAATAATTAGTCGCTCCACTCCTCGATTTCGCAATGATTTCAAAGCATTGCGCGAAATCGAGGAAAAGATGTCAATGATTTAATTTCCAAAGGCAGATGATTGTGCATTTTTTTAGCTCCGTAAAGAATAGAGCTTTTTATTAATTCTGACCTTGGGATCCTGCTCTGCCTTTCAAAGTGGATAATTGCGAGATAGTTTATTAGGAATTTCTGATATATGCTTGCGAACCAAGCAAATAGATTCAAGAATAAATAAAGATGGAAGAGTTAATATTTTAAACATTTCTTGGCAGTGAGCTCGACTATCAAGTCCTAGTAAATAGCGAACCGCTCTCTTTTGTAGTTTAAAAATGCGCTCAAACTGAGTCGCACAGCATATGCCCCAGAATGGAAGGGCGTAACGAAGATGGGACTCAAAAAGGGCATATTACACTATTCTTGGCATCAATGGCATAATACCCGTGTGGGGTTCGGGTACGGTTGTAAAATAGCCCTAAGGTATTGTCTGTCTGTCGTAAGAAGCGAGTAAAAGACAACCGAGTCTCTGCCGGTATAAGCAGAATACCTTAGGACAATCCACCATCATCGTCCTCAAGGAGAGAGTAGGAAATGACTCTTATCGCGTCCTGATTGGGAAGGAACTATCATCGCAGACCGTCTGTGCCATAGACCACCTTCATGCGATAGCAACTGGGCGGCAGGCGACCCTGATCTGGTTGTTTCCGACAATACCACAGTCGTAGCCTACATTTGAAGATGAATTGTTGAAACAGGACAAAACAATCCGGAAGTAAAATACCCTCCCACTCGGATCTCCGGGGGAGGGTGCCTGATCGAACGAATTATCAGAAAGACTACTACAAACGTAAAACCAAAAAATTATCCTTAGCTACCTGGAACATCCGCACCTTGCACAAGTCGGACACTGCTACTCATGCACAACGAAGAACGGCAGTTATAGCAGATCAACTAAACCGCCTTAATGTGGACATAGCCGCCCTTTCTGAGACCCATCTACTCGGTGAAGGTTCTTTAACCGAACAGAACTATACCTTTTCCTGGAGAGGTTATCCAGAGGATGGTAGAAGGCTGCACGGAGTAGGCTTCGCGACAAAGAACGATACAGTCAAATCACTCCAACAACTACCTTATGGCATGTCCGAAAGACTTATGCTGCTCAAATACCAAGTGGCTAATGGTAATTATGTTACCATCATATCGGCTTATGCACCAACACTGGACGCAGACCTTGAAATAAAGGAAGTATTTTATGAAGAACTTAACAACATCTTAGAAAGAATACCAAGGAAAGAACATGTTATTCTCTTGGGAGATTTCAATGCCAGGGTTGGTAAAGCAGCTGATATATGGCCAAAGGTTGTCGGTGCCCACGGAATCGGAAAAGCAAATTCAAACGAAGAGTTGCTATTGGAACTGTGCACAGAACATGACTTAGCCATAACAAATACCTTCTTTCAAATGGATGATAAAAATAAAGGTACTTGGTGTCACCCTCGATCGGGACACTGGCATATGCTGGACTACATAATAGTACGCCAGAAAAATCTAAACGAAGTGCAAGTTACTAAAGCCGGAGTTGACGTAGAGTGCTGGACGGACCACCGCCTGGTCCTGGCTAACTTAAAAATCAACTTGAAACCAAGGTATAGGCGTGGCAACAGTAAGAAAGTCAACAAAAAGCTTTACGTAGAAAAACTCAAGGATACAGCAGTAGCTTCGCATTTTCGTAGCGAAATTAGGAAAAATCTTCATGCCGATAATTTCCCACAAGATCTAGAAGAACACTGGGCTTTAGTTAAACAAAATCAAATGGACATTAGCAGCTCAATTCTGGGAACCATGTCTCTTAATCATCAGCCAGACTGGTTCAAAGAGAATGAATTCCTGATAAAACCTCTATTGGAACGTGAGTACGTAGCTTAGGAAAACGCACTTAGCAATCCTCAGAACATAGCTGCGCAAACGAAGCTCAGAAAGGAAACGCGAATGCTAAAGAACAACTGGTGGGCAAACAAGATCTTAGACAAAATCTGGCTCAGCGAAAAAACCCCGCAAGACTTTAAAAACGCTAATATCATAAACATTTACAAGAATAAAGGCTTCGCGTATGACTGTAACAACTATCATGGCATTTCATTACTGTCGATAGCGGGAAAGCTTTTATCAAAGATCTTAGCGGATAGACTGCAACCAGTAGTGGAAAAACTTATTCCAGAAACCCAGAGTGGCTTTCGGCCAAACAGAGGAACCAACGATCTGATCTTTGCACTTCGCCAACTTCAAGAAAAGGCGAGGGAACATCAGACTCAATTACATGTCGCATTCATAGATCTGGCGAAGGCCTTTGATTCGGTTAACAGAAAGGTCCTCTGGTGCATTTTAAAACGTTTCGGAATCCCAAATAAATTCGTCTCAGTGGTCGAAAATTTACATACAAGTAATCAAGCACAAGTGCTAGTAGACGGTGAGCTTTCCGAACCGTTCTCCACTGAGACGGGAGTTAGGCAGGGCTGCGTCCTGGCTCCTATTTTGTTCAATGTTTTCCTTGCGGCGCTATCGATCATTGTTGATAGAAATCTCACTGCTAGAGGGATTGGAATCAGATATAGATATGATGGAGGGCTTTTCAATTTAAAACGTCTTAGAGCTAGAACAAGAGTGCGTTTTATCACGGATCTTCAATATGCAGATGACTTTGCGCTGATTGCGTACACAGCACAAACTCTTTAGGAAATTCTTGCTTCTTATGCCTGGGCATACCAAGCCTTAGGTCTAAAACTAAACACGTCAAAAACCAAGCTTCTTAGTACTTCTATAGTACCTTTATAAAATAAGACTTTAGTTTTTGAGATGTTTAGGCAGAGAAGTTTCGAGTTGCATCACGATTTAATGTTGATAAGGTCTTTAGCAATAGTTGCATGATGTGCCGCAACATTTGGATTGCTCCATGTAAAGCTAGTATCATCGGCAAAGAGACAGATTTTGGTGCTAATGTTAAGATGGGCCATATCATTAATAAACAGCAGAAACAGAATTAGGCCTAGAACTGAACCTTGATGTACCCCACATTCATTAGATTCGACCATTAGATGACATGGTCGTATCAACCTTTACAAGCTGACTTCTGTAGCTAAGATAGGACTTAAAGCATTCGAGAGGCGTTCCTCTGAACCCATAGTGCTGTAATTTGTTGATCAAGATAGTATGGTTTACACAATCAAAAGCTTTGAAGAAAATACAGAAAATAGTTGCTGTTGAATGATGATTGTTTATACTGGAGTGAACACTGTTAAAAAGGGAGAACATAGCATCATTAGTGCATTTATTACTCAAGAAGCCAAATTGATGGGGAGTTAGTATTTTATATTTAAACAGGAATGATAATAGCCTTTTTTTAAACCA